>NC_064929.1:128057571-128360901 GCF_023897955.1 Schistocerca gregaria
GGCAGTCTCATATAAATAATTTCACAGGTCAAGAATTTGCGTTATTCATCTGTAGAAACAAAATCCTATTGATATAACAGTGTCCAAAAAATGTTAGTCGGCATTGTAATACATTCAAGCATTTACATACATTTCATAACTCTTAAAGTACGATTCTTGGTTTCCAACATCCTTTTTCACAAACCAGAGTCCCTAACCACTACTCATTATTACTTGCTTTATTACACATATACATATTTGTCGACACTTCTTCAATATTTCATCATAAGAAATACGTAGCATAACCAAATAACTCATATAGCATCAGCTTAAGCATACTTCAGCAGCATAATTCACATCGTCGACGTAATAATAACATCATAACACCACAGTCAAATTCTCAAAATCTCCGTAGCTTCCTCCAATAATTTCAAAACCTAAAAAAAATTCTCTGCTCATGTCAAAAGTGTCATCTGCCTCAAACGTACTTTAAAAATCATGATCCCATACCAAATACGTCATTCAAAGCTCTCATAGTATTACAATGGTTCTGGAAAAATATGAACAGTTCACAAAGTACAGAAAAGAATACAATTTCGTAAGTGTGAAGTTATCCAACTGTGTAATTACGTAAACATCTGTCACTGATGTAGTATAATAAATGTTTGTTTCTCTCCATATGAAACGTCCCCTTAGAAAAATTATACACGACTGTGCTTAAACTGAAACACAATATTTTTAGCGCAACGCATCTGACTTTCAAAAATCCCTCCAAAAGAATGGCCCTGACTAACAATAACCTATACCTTTCACAAATCACTTACCTCACAAAAATCTTCGTTACTCGAACTACTGCAATACAGCGAGCGCCACTACTGACAGCTAACTAAAAGTTTCAAACTACGGAAGTCACTAACTAATGATAGGCACAGTTAGCAAATGAAAGATTTTAATAGAGAACAAACAATGTATTTACCTTTATAGTCACAATATATATATATATATCAGTTCATGACACCAATTCTTACAAATTTCAAAACTCCGCCATCTCTCTCCCCACGTCCACCACTGCTGGCGGCTCACCTCCAACTGCACAACGCTACGCGCTGTTAGCATCCAGCTGCCGCTGCCCAACACTACAATGGCGAGTATTACAACAATGCCAACCAGCCACAGACTGCACACGGCACAGCCAGTGATTTTCATACAGAGCGCTATGTGGCGTTACCAACAAGAAAACCTAAACAGCCTACTTACATCCCTTTATTAAAAATGTTACGAAAGTCCTCAAAACCACGCTCAATCATGCACGTCAAATCGGATAGTCGGTTTAAAACCGCCAATCGTGTAAAACACCTGCCGCTGAGAAAGCGGACATTTGGTCGCAATAACGACATTGACTGAGAGATAAACGTGACATCAAAAACAGTGCTAGAAAACCGGCTTTCGTTTCCTCCATTCACAGTGAAAGGCGAAATTTAGATTTCACCTTTACATGCATCCATTCCATTCCACATGGATACTCTGCAAATCACATTTAAGTGCCTGGCAGAGGATTCATCGAACCACCTTCACAATTCTCTATTACTCCAATCTCGTATAGCGCGCGGAAAGAGCGAACACGTATATCTTTACGAGCGAGCTCCGATATGCCTAATGTTTTCATGGTGATCGTTTCTCCCTATGAAGGTCGCCATCAACAAAATAATTTCGCATTCGGAGAAGAAAGTTGGTGATTGGAATTTCGTGAGAAGATTCCTTCGCAACGAAAACCGCCTTTGTTTTTAATATGTCCAGGTATAGGTTATAGGTATAGGTATAGGTATAGGTTATTGTTAGTCAGGGCCATTCTTTTGGAGGGATTTTTGAAATTATTTTTATATGATATCACGTATCATTTCAATGACACTCTCCCCTGTTTCGCGATAATACTAAACGCGCTGCTCTTGTTTGAACTTTTTGGATGTCATCCGTCAGTCCTACCTGGTAAGGATCCCACACCGCGCAGCAGTATTCTAAAAGAGGACGGACAAGCGTAGTGTAGGCAGTCTCCTTAGCAGGTCTGTTACATTCTCTAAGTGTCCTGCCAATAAAACGCAGCCTTTTGTTAGCCTTTCCCGCAACATTTTCTGTGTGTTCCTTCCAATTTAAGTTGCTCGTAATTGTAATTCCTAGGTATTCAGTTGAATTTACGGCCTTTATATTTGACAGATTTATCGTGTAACCGAAGTTCAACGGATTCCTTTCAGCACTCTTCTGGATGATGTCACACTTTTCCTTGTTTAGGGTCACTTACCAATTTTCTCACCATACAGATATCTTTTCTAAATCGTTTTGCAATTTGTTTTGATCTTCTGATGACTTTACTAGTTGATAAACGACAGCGTCATCTGCAATCATTCTAAAACGGCTGCTCAGATTGCCTCTCAAATCGTTTACAGAGAAGGAACAGCAAAGGGCCTATAACACTACCTTGGGGAAATCGATGACTTTCCGTCAATTAGTACGAACTCTGATCTCTCTGACAGGAAATCACAAATCGAGTCACATAACTGACACGATATTCCATAAGCACGCAATTTCACTACGAGCCGCTTGTGTGGTAGAATGGCGACAGCCTTCCGGAATTCCAGAAATACGGTATCAATCTGAAATCCCTTGTCAATAGCACTCAAGACTTCATGCAAGTAATCGGTGTCGACGGTATGTCAATAGACCGTTTTCTGCGAGTTACTTTTAATGTTCGAACACAATACATGTTCCAAAATCCTGCTTCATATCGATGTTAACGATATGGATCTGTAATTTAGTGGTTTACTCCTATTACCTTTCTTGAATATTGAGGTGACCTGTGCAACTTTGCAGTGTTTGCGTACGAATCTTTCGTCGAGGGAGCAGTTGTATATGAGAGTTAAGCATGGAGCTATTGCATCAGCATACTCTGAAGGAACCTAATTGGTATAGAGTCTGTACTGGAAGACTTGCTTCTTTTTTTTTTTTTTTTTAAGTAAGTTGCCTCACTTCTCCGGTGATATTTACTTCCACGTTACTTATGTTGGCAGCTGTTCTTGATCCGAATTCTGGAATATTGCCCTTTGCTGTTCCTTATTTAAATAAACGATTTGGGAGATAATATGAGCAGCCGTTTTACGTTGTTTGCATACGATGCTGTCGTTTTTCGACTAGTAAAGTCATCAGAAGATCAAAACAAATTTCAAAACGATTTAGAAAAGATATCTGTATGGTGCGAAATTGGCAATTGACCCTAAATAACGAAATTGTGAGGTCATCCACATAAGTACTAAAAGGAATCCGTTAA
The DNA here is from genome assembly GCF_023897955.1 of Schistocerca gregaria. Classification (NCBI taxonomy): domain Eukaryota; kingdom Metazoa; phylum Arthropoda; class Insecta; order Orthoptera; family Acrididae; genus Schistocerca; species Schistocerca gregaria. Next base: position 128,060,870 of record NC_064929.1, read on the forward strand.
ATCCGGTTGCACAATAAATCAGTCAAATCTCAAGGCCGTAAATTCAACTAAACACCTGGTAATTACAACTACGAACAACTTAAACTGGAAGGAACACATAGAAAACGTTGTAGGGAAGACGTTTTATTTGCAGTGTAATGGTACTTCAATTACGTAGCCATTACGGCACCTCACCTCAACCTTTCGATACCAGCAATATTCTACTGTGTTTCTGTAAAATAGTTAACATATTTCTGTGACAACATTCAGATTTGATTTCATTAATGTAGAGGTACTTCGATACATTGATATGTATATACTGCAATGATATTATTCTTATATGTATTCTTATGTGTATTATTTCTTTTGTCACTATGATCTTTGACCTTTTTGTACCTCTGATTTCTTTAAGCGCATAAGCGGCTCAAGAATCAATACGCTAAGAAGTGGGATACGGAAGTTCTAAGGAATGACGAGATACGTTTGAAGTTCTCTAACGCTATAGATACAGCAATAAGGAATAGCGCAGTAGGCAACACAGTTGAAGAGGAATGGACGTCTGTAAAAAGGACCATCACTGAAGTTGGGAAGGAAAACATAGGTTCAAAGAAGGTAGCTGCGAAGGAACCATGGGTAACAGAAGAAATACTTCACTTGATTGATGAAAGGAGGAAGTACAAACATGTTCCGGGAAAATCAGGAATACAGAAACACAAGTCGCTGAGGAATGAAATAAATAGGAAGTGCAGGGAAGCTAAGACGAAATGGCTGCAGGAAAAATGTGAAGACATCGAAAAAGATATGATTGTTGGAAGGACAGACTCAGCATACAGGAAAGTCAAAACAACCTTTGGTGACATTAAAAGCAACGGTGGTAACATTAAGAGTGCAACGGGAATTCCACTGTTAAATGCAGAGGAGAGAGCAGATAGGTGGAAAGACTGCATTGAAAGCCTCTATGAGGGTGAAGATTTGTCTGATGTGATAGAAGGAGAAACAGGAGTCGATTTAGAAGAGATAGGGGATCCAGTATTAGAATCGGAATTTAAAAGAGCTTTGGAGGACTTACGGTCAAATAAGGCAGAGGGGATAGATAACATTCCATCAGAATTTCTAAAATCATAAGGGGAAGTGGCAAAAAAAACGACTATTCACGTTGGTGTGTAGAATATATGAGTATGGCGACATACCATCTGACTTTCGGAAAAGCATCATCCACACAATTTCGAAGACGGCAAGAGCTGACAAGTGCGAGAATTATCGCACAATCAGCTTAACAGCTCATGCATCGAAGCTGCTTACAAGAATAATATACAGAAGAATTGATAGGAAAATTGAGAATGCGCTAGGTGACGATCAGTTTGGCTTTAGGAAAAGTAAAGGCACGAGAGAGGCAATTCTGACGTTACGGCTAATAACGGAAGCAAGGCTGAAGAAAAATCAAGACACGTTCATAGGACTTGTCGACCTGGAAAAAGCGTTCGACAATATAAAATGGTGCAAGCTGTTCAAGATTCTGAAAAAAGTAGGGGTAAGCTATAGGGAGAGACGTGTCATATACAATATGTACAACAACCAAGAGGGAATAATAAGAGGGGACGAGCAAGAACGATGTGCTCGTATTAAGAAGGGAGTAAGACAAGGCTGTAGCCTTTCGCCCCTACTCTTCAATCTGTACATCGAGGAAGCAATGATGGAAATAAAAGAAAGGTTCAGGAGTGAAATTAAAATACAAGGTGAAAGGACGTCAATGATACGATTCGCTGATGATATTGCTATCCTGAGTGAAAGTGAAGAAGAATTAAGTGATCTACTGAACGGAATGAACAGTCTAATGAGTACACAGTATGGTTTGAGAGTAAATCGGAGAAAGACGAAGGTAATGAGAAGTAGTAGAAATGAGAACAGCGAGAAACTTAACATCAGGATTGATGGTCACGAACTCAATGAAGTTAAGGAATTCTGCTACCTAAGCAGTAAAATAACCAATGACGGACAGAGCAAGGCAAAAAAGGCATTTCTGGCCAAGAGAAGTCTACTAATATCAAATACCGGCCTTAATTTGAGGAAGAAATTTCTGAGGATGTACGTCTGGAGTACAGCATTGTATGGTAGTGAAACATGGACTGTGGGAAAACCGGAACAGAAGAGAATCGAAGCATTTGAGATGTGGTGCTATAGACGAATGTTGAAAATTAGGTGGACTGATAAGGTAAGGAATGAGGAGGTTCTACGCAGAATCGGAAAGGAATATGTCGAAAACACTGATAAGGAGAAGGGACAGGATGATAGGACATCTGCTAAGACATGAGGGAATGACTTCCATGGTACTAGAGGGAGCTGTAGAGGGCAAAAACTGTAGAGGAAGACAGAGATTGGAATACGTCAAGCAAATAATTGAGGTGGTAGGTTGCAAGTGCTACTCTGAGATGAAGAGGTTAGCACAGGAAAGGAATTCGTGGCGGGCCGCATCAAACCAGTCAGTAGACTGATGACAAAAAAAAAGCGGCTATTAGGGAGTTATGTTAAAAAGACGCAACTTGTAGTCATTTTATGAAATGTGAACTTTAACAGTGAGTAATATATTTTCAAGTACGTTTTATATTGTGAAGTGATGTTTTGGAACGAGTTACGTGATATTGCAACAAAAGTAGTAAAAAAGAAGCGTAACTTAAATTCGGAGTGCTGATTAGTTTTTTACATCACCATTGTCCTAACTTGCAAAAGTTTAATCTTGAAGAATGGTTTATGAAACACATCTATAAAACTTTTGAATATCGCAGAATAACAGCTAGGCGCCTTTGCACCCGAGCGTGTAATCATCACTACCTACGATTGAGCCATGAGTTCACAACGAGACCAGCATGGGAAACACGAAAAGATGAGTGCCTAGTTTATCCATTATTTCAAGAAATGACTTTGTTATCTGTGCTCTAATGACACCTGCAACATAATATAACTTTGTTGTTGCCCGAAATTGCAATATTTAGCAGCGTGGGAAACACTACAATCATAATTAATTTTTGACCTTTGTTGTGGTAGGGTTGTTAGAGCACGACACTTAAAAAATGTAACAGATCCACTAAAGAGACTGCCTGTCGTACGCTTGTCCATTCTCTTTTAGAATACTGCTGCGTGGTGTGGGATCCTTACCAGACAGGATTGACGGAGTACATCGGGAAAGTTCAAAGAAAGGCAGCACGTTTCGTATCAACGCGAAATGATACAGGATTTGGGGTGGACAAAATTAAAACAAAGGCGGTTTTCGTTGCAGAAGAATCTTCTCACGAAATTCGAATCACCAATTTTCTGCTCCGAATGCGAAAGTATTTTGTTGACGCCGACCTACATAGGAAAAATTGATCATCGTAATAAAGCAATGGAAATCAGAGATGGCACGGCAAGATACAGGTGTCCGGTCTTTCGGCGCGCTGTACGAGATTGGAAAAATAGAGAACTGTCAAGGTGGTTCGATGAACCCTCTGTCAGGCACCAAATGTGATTTGCAGAGTATCCATGTAGATGTAGATACAACTACGGCGTCACTCAACCATCACTTGACGCCCAGGCGATTCGGTGCACGTGCACCGAGTTACGTCATCTGCTGATGTCACGTGTTCAACATTTCCCATCCGCTTTCGGGGTACTTCCCGTCATTTGCGGCCTCATGTGTTGTATGTTAAACTGCTTGTCTCAGCGTCATATACAGCGCTTCAGGGCTGTTTAAATCTTTATATGAATCATCATCTCAGGGGTCTGTTCCAAAAATTCAAGAAAATTCGTAATTTCGCGCTAAAGGTGTGTTAGAGCTCATCTCTGTACATACCTATGCTTAATCTGTAACTACTGGACGTTTCGTTGTTGTACGTCTGTTACTTATCGTTGAAAACTGTATTGAGTAGAACGTTGTGTCGCACAGTTTGCGAATTTCGAGATGACAGAGTTAGAGGATACTAAAATGTAGACTTTCACGGCGGGAAATATCATGTCCATTATAATTATCCGGGGTGTTATGCCGTGGTCGGTTTATGAATCCTGTGTCAATCCCCAACGTTTCGTCTCCGACTGCGGGAGACATCTTCAAGGGGGTCCGTAGATCGATGGAAGGTCCAACACACCCACTGGCTACTGACTGATTGAAGAGAAGAGGGTGTGAAGTCAGTAGAGAGCCAGTGGGTGTGTTGGACCTTCCATCGAGCTACGGACCCCCTTGAAGATGTCTCCCGCAGTCGGAGACGAAACGTTGGGAATCGGCACAGAATTCATCAACCGACCACGGCATAACAGCCCGGATAATTATAATGGAGAGCGTTAGAGGAGGGAGTCTCTCCATTACATTTTGCCTGAAACTCAAGAAAACCTTCACAGAGACACACCAAGTGATGCAGGAAGCCTACGGTGATGATTGCTTAAGCCGTACTTGGTGTTATGAACGGTTCACACGGTTTCAAAATGGCCAGACGGAAGTTAAAGATGACCCCCCACCCTCACCTACCTTGTCCTTACCATTGACCGTCACCTCACTTGGATCCCTCATCTCCGCTCCATCCAATCAAAAGCCCACAATCGTCTCAAACTCCTCTCTGGTTGGAATGGGGGTTGCACCCTCTACCATCCTCCACACCTACAAATCCTTAATCCATCCCATCCTCTGTCATGCCAGTCCCACCTGAATATCTGCCCCCCCCCCCCCGCTCCAGACCCTTAAGCATCATGCACTCCGTCTCGCCTTCTGTATACACCTCCCATCACCCACGCAGATCCTCTATGATCCCATTCCTTTCCCCCATCTGCTCCTATTCCTCGAACATATCCGCATCCTCTACACCTCCCGCCACCTCGATCCCCGTCACCCCCTGGTTACTCCTCTCCCATCCCATCTCCCTGCACTGTCGTGTCCCCCCTACCCTCCATCTCTACACCCTTCATCTCCTTTCCCAAGGCGGTTTCCATCAACTCCCCCTCTCGGATGATGCCCTCTCTCCCTCCATTTATCCCTCCTAACAACTCTGATCCTCACCCCCCTCCACTTCTTCATCCTTTCCCTGGGCTCCCTCTTCCCACCTTCCATCCTGTTTTCTCCCTACCTCCATTCTCCCCCCTCCCCCGAGTCCTTTTGTATTCCCCTCCTCTGCCTTCCCCACTCCCTGTCGCGTCTGCCCAGCACCCCCCACCCCTCTTACGGGTCCTCATCCTCCATCGGCTCCTTTCCCCCTTCCCCCCTTCGCCAATCCTCTCCTTCCCCCCTTTTTATTTTCTCATCATCTGTCCAGTTTCCCCCCACCTGCTCTCAGCTGTGGTATATCACATTTGCCAACTTTTTAGTGCAGTGTTCCAATGAGTGTTCAGTGTTGTTCGTCTTTCCAAAGCATTGCGAACAGAGACCATGCTGTCGCTGGGTGTGAATTTTATGTCTTTTGCGAACAGAAACCAGACTGTCGCCGTGTTTTTTAACTGTCTATTATTTTACCCGTCTGCTTTATATGTATTTTATTAGCATCATCATCCCTTTGTTCTATGTTTTAAGTTTCACGATTTTTCCCCATGTTCCCAATTAAGTCTCCGATTTTATAGCCTGTTTTTATTGTTGTTATCTTCATCTTTTTAAAACAAAGGCTGTAGGCTGAAGAGCGGCGTTCAGGACGCTTTCGACGTCTACCGACGACGCTCGTGTCGGGAGCGTCAACGGAATTGTGCGTGCCAATCGAAGACTGACTGTTCGAGAGATTGCGGAGGAATGTAACATTTCAGATGGATTGTGTCATGAGATCCTGACACAGTGTCTTAGAATGCATCGTGATGCCACCAAGTTCGTCCGACGGCTCATGAGTCAAGACCGGAAAGATCTTCGCCTCGCAACGTGTGAAGAGCTTTTGGGTCAGGAAAATGAGAACGAGATGCTCCTTAAGAGAATCATAACTGGTGATGAGACGTGGGTCTACGGTTGTGATGTTGAGAACCAAGAATCAATCTTGACAATGACTCGGCGAAGGTTCTCCGAGACCAGAAATAGCTCCTCAAGTCAGGTCAAATGTCAAAGCTGTGTTGATAGTTTCCTTTGCGTTGGAAGAATTGCCGGCCGGAGTGGCCGTGCGGTTCTAGGCGCTACAGTCTGGAACCGCGAGACCGCTACGGTCGCAGGTTCGAATCCTGCCTCGGGCATGGATGTGTGTGATGTCCTTAGGTTAGTTAGGTTTAAGTAGTTCTAAGTTCTAGGGGACTGATGACCTCAGAAGTTGAGTCCCATAGTGCTCAGAGCCATTTGAACCAACCTTGGAAGAATTAGTTCATCATAAATTCGTGCCACAGAGACAAACTGTTTGTCGTACTATCGGGACGTGTTACGACGCCTGCGAGGAAATATGATAAGGAAACGGCCTGAACTGTGGCGAGACAATTCCTGGCTCTTGCATCACGATAACGTACCTGCACATTTATCCCTGTTGGTGCGTGTCTATTGCACAAGAAATGAAATCACTGTACTGCCACATCCTTCGTACTCTCCAGAACTGGCCCTGCCGACTTTTCTTTATTTTCAAATTTGAAAAGACCATTGAAAGGACGAAGATATGTAGCAATAATCGAGATACGAGAAAATTCGCAGACAGCGCTTCGCTCGATCCAGCAAGGGCAGTACCAAAACTTCTTCCCAGCGGCGTTGGGACTGGTGTATCAGTTGTGGAGGAGAGTATTTTTTGAAGGAGGTCTTTCACAATAAGTGGGCAACGGCCTTGCCGCAGTGGGTACCTCGGTTCCCGTGAGACCACCGAAGTTAAGCGCTGGCGGGCGTGGTCGGCACTTGGATGGGTGACCATGCTGGCCACCATGCGCTGTTGCCATTTTTCGGGGTGCACTCAGCCTCGTGATGCCAGTTGAGGACCGAATACTAGCGGCTTCGGTCAAGAATACCATCATAACGACCGGGAGAGCGGTGTGCTGACCCCACGCCCCTCCTATCCGCATCCTCCACTGAGGATGACACGGCGGTCGGATGATCGCGGTAGGCCACTCGTGGCCTGAAGACGGTGTGCTTTCACAATAAGTGGAAGTAAGCGTAGAAAAAATGTGTGGACAAAGTTTCTGAATTTTTTAAACAGGTATTGTATGTACGACTATCTACATTGCATATATTCTTTAATTCTGGATCAGATATGATTTGTTAGGTAGTTTCGGTTGTTAATGGCACGTAATATTGCCTTCGGTAACCACTTATAATTGAAAAAGCATTCAAAAATTGTTCAAATGGCTCTGAGCACTATCGGACTTAACTGCTGAGGTCATCAGTCCCCTAGAACTTAGAACTACTTAAACCTAACTAATCTAAGGACATCACACACATCCATGCCCGAGGCAGGATTCGAACCTGCGACCATAGCGGTCGCGTGGTTCCAGAGTGTAGCGCCTAGAACCGCTGGGCCACTCCGGCCGGCAAAAATGCATTCACATTGCTATATAATCAAATAGTGATTTGCAATATTCTTGGTACATAGTAGCTAGAACCAGATGTTTGGTGTTTTGAGTTGTAAAGCTGTGGTGGGTTAGGGCAGCGGACCGCCATCAGTAGACTGTATTATACTAGGAATAACTAACCTAATAGATTTCTAGGTGGTATAATGTATGGCGCCATCTCACAAATACTATCTGTAGATATTGGCACGTAATAACTTTATTTACCGATATTTATAAAGGTATTAGTATGATGAGATTATTGGTATAAATGCATATATACATGCACTACAATTTTTATAATACGTTCATATTTTAGTCATCACACTATGTAAGAAACAAGAGTTTTTGTTTTAATAAGAAAGTTTCTAACTGTTGATGCGAAAGGTGGTAAGGGGTTCGATTCCACAATTCAAGCATTGTATCTGCACGCCTCGCGATGGCGCAAATTATTTGTAGCAAGTTATTTTGTAATGTAGCCCTATGTAATGATTATATATATATATATATATATATATATATATATATATATATATATATATATATATGATCAGTGCACAAATCAATATTTGGCTTTGAATGTGGCCTACACGCCATGAATGATGATTGTGTCGGATAATGCCTATGAATAAATGACAATTGTTGCAGCAACACCGTAGAAAACTAATAGGCAGTCGTATGCGCATGTGCGTATGTATGAATACGACATCTACGAAGGCGTCCTGTTGATTAGGTAATATCTGTCATTTTGGTTGGGTCAGTTGCAACGAAGATATAGGCTAAGCTCAGTGAGTCCTCTTGTTCCCCACTGTATACTTTAGTGTGCCTTTTCGCAACATATTGTATGAATAATTACGGTCAATAGCAAGGTGTGTGTGTAAATAAATGAGTACCTATAATATGGACATACATAATGTCTGTACACATTAGTGCAACACATGTACTTTGTAATTTTAGGTGTGTGATTTGAGAAAGGGGCGGTAACACTACAGCTGGATTTTATCTCAAAGCAACTGAGATGGACGAAAACAAAAGATTATCCAATTATCCCTCGACTACAGGTAATGTTGATGAATAACGGCCAACATATTGACAATTTGTTATAAGGAACATCGTCTTTGCTAAAAACGTTTAAGCTAATTATTGCTTTTCTATCGTATGAAGCGCTATATGATGGTTAAAATGTGCTCTTATTTTTTTTTGTTCCAATACAACACCATGTCATTTCAAGCACCTGTGTCAATTTTTACCTCTCTGCCTACATTATTCAGTGAAGAACTGAATTGTCAGATGTTAATCGATTTTGGGGTCACCCTCGCGTAATAGCGCGAAGACAAGATAAGAGAATCGAGGATGGTAGGGAAGTATACAGACAGTCGGTGTTCGGTCGTTCTGTTTGCGAGTGGAACATGAAAGGGACTAACAGCGGTGCAAGGTACCCTGCGCCATACGGTGGGTAGCGACATATTTATGACTTTATTAGTTTACTCATGTTGAGTTCTTAGGGGCGATCTGTAGTGATTAGCTAGGAGAGAGAGAATTTCTTAGCCGAGACCACTATAAAAAAAATTACCATCTTCAGACCTTCATAAAGGTTACTACAAACATCACATGCCATCTACACACCCGGCCGTTGTGACCGAGCGATTCTAGATGCTACAGTCTGGAAACACGCGACCGCTACGGTCGCAGGTTCGAATCCTGCCTCAGGCATGGATGTGTGTGATGTCCTTAGGTTAGTTAGGTTTAAGTACTTCTAGGTTCTGAGGGACTGATGACCTCAGAAGTTAAGTCCTGTAGTGGTCAGAGCCATTTGAACCATTTAAACCATCTACACACAAATTTTTTCCATTGAAATTCGAGGCACATGAAAGATCAAATGAGCGATGCGTTGCCACGTCAAAGTTAAAAATACTGTGTGCATCGCAGTTCGACAAAACATCTTTTCTGTAAAACAGCACGATATGTGCCACAAGTCTTGTGGAACGATGTTTTGGCGAATTGTGATGTAAGTAGTAATTTTAATTTTGATGTGCCAACGCGTCGCTCATTTCATATATTATGTACCTGGAAATGCGATACAAAGATTTTGTGTGTAGCAGGTATAAGATGTTTGTAATAGCTTTTATGAAAGTCTGAAGACGGTAACTTAGTTTTGCCGGACGCGGTCATCTGGAATAAAGTTTGCTAGAGCGATCTCGTCCAAGGAGCTCTTCTTCTGCTACAGGATGTTTAATAGAAAACGTAGTTACAACCTACGGCGTGCACGCAATTTCTTCAACATGTAAACGTCAGTCCAGATATTCGGATTTAGGTCATGAGCTGTTCGATAAGCCTCCCATCATTGGCCACTATGTGGTTCAGACGAATAGCGAAATTCTGCATGACCCTCTGAAGTGTCGGAATATCGACCCTGTCAATGACCCCCTGAATGGCTGTCTTCAGTTCAGCAATGGTTTTGGGGTTATTGGTGTACACCTTGTCTTTGATACAGCTCCACAAAAACGAGTCGTGTGTGTTCAGGTCCCATGCCAGTGGACTCTGGGTACCCCAGAGCCAGAATGCGGTCCCCAAAATGCTCCTTCTTCGATGGGGTCGATCTCCGTCTCCCATTAAAAAAATTGTTCAAATGGCTCTGAGCACTATGGGACTTAACTTCTGAGGTCATCAGTACCCTAGAACTTATTACTTAAACCTAACTAATCTAAGGACATCACTCACATCCATGCTCGAGGCAGGATTCGAAACTGCGACTGTAGCGCCAAGAACCGCTCGGCCACTCCGGCCGGCGTCTCGCATGAACGACACCTTGTTGGAGTCACGGTGACTTTGGATAATGGGGATGAAATCATCTTCTAAGACCTTGATGAGCATTCAGCAGTCACCGCGTCATCAAGGAATCTCTCACCGATTGTCCCATGACTGTACACCACCCATTTAGGGGTGAAGAGAGTTCTCGATTGCGTAATGTGGAGTCTGATACCCCCAAATGCGCCAGATTGTTTATTAACGAACCCATACAAATGAAAGTGGGCTTCGTCGGTAAACCAAACCACACATGCGCATAATAATTCCCATCACGCCCCTCGGGCAACCATGCAGTTTGAACGTCCTAAAGCAAACCGTTCAGGAATTATGAAGATTTTATTTCTTATAGTTCAATAACTGTCATTGTGTAAGTACCAGGGTGGCCCAGAAAGTAATGCACCGCATTTTCTTTCCTTCAACAGTTCTTTATTGAACATAATGAGAATTACACACACACAAGCATCGTGTTTCATCTACACACCCTATTTTTCCACGTAATCTCTATCTCGTTCTATGTCCTTCGTCCAGTGCGAAACAAGGGTGTGTATGCGCTGTCGGTACCAATCCTTGACATGGTAGCATCACCTCCCCATCATCCTCAAAATGTCTGCCACGAATGGCATCCTTTAATAGCCCAAAGAAGTGGAAGTCCGAGGTAGCTAGGTCAGGGCTGTAGTGTGGATGGGGTAACACTGTCTAGCCCTGTTTTGCGATGTATTCAGCAGTCCTCGGACTTGTGGGGGGATGAGCGTTAACGCGTCGCAGCAAAACATCTCGCAGGCTGCTGTGACGCCGAAGTCGCCGGAAACGCATCTCGAGTTTTGTTAACGTGTTGACACATGCTTCTGAATTAATGGTACCGCCTCTTGGCATCACATCACTGAGAAACACACCTTCACAGAACATGGTGATCGTCACACTACGACTGTCGTTTTCATTCGGGCCCAAAATGGTGAACCTGTCACAATTCGGGACAAGAAGGCGTCCCCCTGAACTTTACAATGTTGCAATAAATGTTTTTCTGTCCGATTTGTGATCCACCGCTAGACACCGCGAAAGCCGTCTTTCACTCACTTCAATATCCGAGAGTGCGGATAATTTCATCCACAGTTCATCTACATCTACATTTATACCCCGAAAGCCTCCCAACGGTGTGCGGCGGAGGGCACTTAACGTGCCACTGTCATTGCCTCCCTTTTCTGTTCCAGTCGCGTACGGTTCGCAGGAAGAACGACTGCCGGAAAGCCTCCGTGCGCGCTCGAATCTCTCTAATATTACATTCGTGATCTCCTCGTGAGGTGTAAGTAGGGGGAAGCAATAAATTCGATATCTCATCAAGAAACGCACCCTCTCGAAACCTGGCGAGCAAGCTACACTGCGATGCAGAGCGCCTCTCTTGCAGAGTCTGCCACCCGAGTTTGCTAAACATCTCCGTAACGCTATCACGCTTACCAAATAACCCTGTGACGAAACGCGCCGCTCTTCTTCGGATCTTCTCTATCTCCTCTGTCAACCCGACCTGGTACGGATCCCACACCGATGACCAATACTCAAATATAGGTCAAACGAGTCACCTCCTTTGTTGATGGACTACATTTTCTAAGGACTCTCCCAATGAATCTCAGCCTAGCACCCGCCTTACCAACAATTAATTTTATATGATCATTCCACTTCAAATCGTTCCGTACGCATACTCCCAGATATTTTACAGAAGTAACTGCCACCAGTGTTTTTTCCGCTGTCATATAATCATACAATAAAGGATCCTTCTTTCTATGTATTCGCAATACATTACATTTGTCTGTGTTTAGGGTCAGTTGCCACTCCCTGCACCAAGTGCCTATCCGCTGCAGATCTTCATGCACTATGCTGCAATTTTCTAATGCTGCAACTTCTTTGCTATGCTGATTGACAGATGCAGCGCCAGCTGCCGAGTCGTAATGCTTCTGTGCTCGCTGTAGCATGTCAGGTGTGACAACCGTGTGTGGTCTCGCCAATTGCTGCAAATCGTGGAGCTCCGCCGAACCGCCTTCTGATGACCTCACCCTCAGTGCCCAGCGACTAACTGTACAGCTGTCGAGAACAGATGCTCCGAAGGCTTTGCACAACTGTTTGTGGATATTCCCCCTGTTTCTTTCTCTGCAATGAGAAATTCACTGACGGCACGTTGCTTGTAACGTAAATCCTTCGACCATAAATACACTCCTGGAAATGGAAAAAAGAACACATTGACACCGGTGTGTCAGACCCACCATACTTGCTCCGGACACTGCGAGAGGGCTGTACAAGCAATGATCACACGCACGGCACAGCGGACACACCAGGAACCGCGGTGTTGGCCGTCGAATGGCGCTAGCTGCGCAGCATTTGTGCACCGCCGCCGTCAGTTTGCCGTGGCATACGGAGCTCCATCGCAGTCTTTAACACTGGTAGCATGCCGCGACAGCGTGGACGTGAACCGTATGTGCAATTGACGGACTTTGAGCGAGGGCGTATAGTGGGCATGCGGGAGGCCGGGTGGACGTACCGCCGAATTGCTCAACACGTGGGGCGTGAGGTCTCCACAGTACATCGATGTTGTCGCCAGTGGTCGGCGGAAGGTGCACGTGCCCGTCGACCTGGGACCGGACCGCAGCGACGCACGGATGCACGCCAAGACCGTAGGATCCTACGCAGTGCCGTAGGGGACCGCACCGCCACTTCCCAGCAAATTAGGGACACTGTTGCTCCTGGGGTATCGGCGAGGAGCATTCGCAACTGTCTCCATGAATCTGGGCTACGGTCCCACACACCGTTAGGCTGTCTTCCGCTCACGCCCCAACATCGTGCAGCCCGCCTCCAGTGGTGTCGCGACAGGCGTGAATGGAGGGACGAATGGAGACGTGTCGTCTTCAGCGATGAGAGTCGCTTCTGCCTTGGTGCCAATGATGGTCGTATGCGTGTTTGGCGCCGTGCAGGTGAGCGCCACAATCAGGACTGCATACGACCGAGGCACACAGGGCCAACACCCGGCATCGTGGTGTGGGGAGCGATCTCCTACACTGGCCGTACACTTCTGGTGATCGTCGAGGGGACACTGAATAGTGCACGGTACATCCAAACTGTCATCGAACCCATCGTTCTACCATTCCTAGACCGGCAAGGGAACTTGCTGTTCCAACAGGACAATGCACGTCCGCATGTATCCCGTGCCACCCAACGTGCTCTAGATGGTGTAAGTCAACTACCCTGGCCAGCAAGATCTCCGGATCTGTCCCCCATTGAGCATGTTTGGGACTGGATGAAGCGTCGTCTCACGCGGTCTGCACGTCCAGCACGAACGCTGGTCCAACTGAGGCGCCAGGTGGAAATGGCATGGCAAGCCGTTCCACAGGACTACATCCAGCATCTCTACGATCGTCTCCATGGGAGAATAACAGCCTGCATTGCTGCGAAAGGTGGATATACACTGTACTAGTGCCGACATTGTGCATGCTCTGTTGCCTGTGTCTATGTGCCTGTGGTTCTGTCAGTGTGATCATGTGATGTATCTGACCCCAGGAAGGTGTCAATAAAGTTTCCCCTTCCTGGGACAATGAATTCACGGTGTTCTTATTTCAATTTCCAGAAGTGTATAATAGACTTGGCCCTGACGTCATTTCAGTGGCTCCAACATCTCTGGGCTAAAGTCACGTGAATGTTGGCAAACCATGGTTGTTTCGTGTTGCTCTTATGGCTGTATTCAGCGTTTTGTCGGGAGAAATGGCATTATATTTCCCGTGTAGGTGTTTCTATGATAGTGCAAATGCATTTATTGAAATCTGCTGAAGTTACTTTTATATGTTTTTTACACTTGAAATAGAGTATCACGTAAATTAAAGTGTTGAAAGTGAGGCCTGTAAAGTCAGACTCATATTACATTTTGGAAAGTATCTGCGATAATTCGGTTACAGACGTACGTATAAGTGTTTCTCGTTCCTACTCATAGGTTCCGTAAGGATAAAATCCGAAGGCAGCTTTGGATATAGGCCCTGAAGGATTTGTATGTACATGTGACATTATAATAAGGTGAGAGCACCTATAGTTGACACATGAAGAGAATTTTTTTCTACCTTTTAATACTATTAAATAAATGTAGGCACCAAAATTATTTTCTGAATCTCCAAAGTCTCAGCTTTCATCTAAAATATCACTTTTTTTTAAACTGATAGTGTAAACTTTTGTAAAAATAGTGAGAACTGTACCTCGGAAGTGCACCTAAAATTGATACTCTAAAATGGACCTGCTCCTAAAGTCGACAATTTTGGCAAATATGTTGTTGTTGTGGTCTTCAGTCCAGGGACTGGTTTGATGCAGCTCTCCATGCTACTCTATCCTGTGCAAGCTTCTTCATCTCCCAGTATCTACTGCAACCTACATCCTTCTGAATCTGCTTAGTGTACTCATCTCTTGGTCTCCCTCTGCTATTTTTATCCTCCACGCTGCCCTACAAGGCTAAATTTGTGATCCCTTGATGCCTCAGAACATGCCCTATTAACCGGTCCCTTCTTTTTGTCAAGTTGTACCACAAACTCCTCTTCTCCCCAATTCTATTCAATACTTCATCATTAGTTACGTGATCTACCCTTCTAATCTTCAGCATTCTTCTGTAGCACCACATTTCGAAAGCTTCTATTCTCTCCTTGACCAAACTATTTATCGTCCATGTTTCACTTCAACATGTGGCTAACCTCCATACAAATAAATACCTTCAGAAACACTTTCCTGACACTTAAATCTATACTCGATGTTAACAAATTTCTCTTCTTCAGAAAGGCTTTCTTTGCCATTGCCAGTCTACTTCGACCATCATCAGTTATTTTGCTCCCCAGATAGCAAAACTCCTTCACTACTGTAAGTGTCTGATTTCCTAATCTAATTCCCTCAGCATCACCCGACTTAATTCGACTACATTCAATTATTCTCCTTTTGCTTCTCTTGGTGTTCATCGTATATCCTCCTTTCAAGACACTGTCCATTCCGTTCAACTGCTCTTCCAAGTCCTTTGTTGTCTCTGACAGAATTACAATGTCATCGGCGAACCTCAATTTTTTTATTTCTTCTCCATGGATTTTAATACCTACTCCGAATTTTTCTTTTGTTTCCTTTACTGATTTCTGAATATACAGACTGAAAAACATCGGGAAGAGGCTACAATCCTGTCTCACTCCCTTCCAAAGCACTGCTTCCCTTTCATGCCCCTCGACTCTTATAACTGCCATCTCGCACCTATAGTTGACATAATTCCCATATCCCATTTCTTTTATAAGTGACTAGAGCTCAAAACGCGGCGAATGCATTGTTTAAAGTTTTGACACGAGCCCACTCTTACTGTTTAAAAGAATTTTAACGACATTTTAATTGATAGTTAGTAGTAATTTTGTCCCGCTGCCCGCCAGAGGGGCGGTCGATGTATTTGTTAGATTTTATAAATGGTACTGTGAACAAATCCAGGTCAAATGTAGTACTGGCTTAGTTTTTCGCAAATAAGAAAGTAATTTTTGTTGGAAAAGTTTGGTAGTCAACTGAGAAATGTGGGGAAAATACGATACAAACATAGGAAGGTAGACCGCTGATTTGAAATCCCGCCACGTTTTTTCCAACAGTCACGTGGTTTATGTCGCAGCCACACCAGCCCTATAGCTTCTGCACAGGAAGGTCAGTCTCCTAGTATCTATGGTCGAAGCGTAAATCTCCTGCTGACGTCATTTTGAAACTGTCCTGCAGCTGCGCTATCTGTCAGATGTGACGGAAACCCCGCGCTCTCACTCAGGAGACCTCAGCTAATACAGATGTAGCGTTTCGCCCTCGCAGCATTGTTTCCGGCTGAGAAAAAAAAAATGCGGTCCATTACTTTCTGGGCAACCCTCTTTATTAGTGTATTTATAGATGCACGGGGCAGCAGACCGCATCGTGACGGGCTAGGTCGGGCTGTTGTTGCAAGCGCGGCGGCGCTGCAGATTGTGGGCGTGTTTGGTGTGAGTAACCCCGGGTCTCAGAGATGATGCGACGCGCAGACCACCTCCGCTAATTCCGGCCGCTGACGTCGCCCGCTCACTCATAATGTGAACACCGCCCCGGCTCTTCATCAGCGCCAGATCTCTCTGCAGAGGTCGCACAAAGCGGCGTGGACGTCCCCTTATTCTGTTCCTCATAGCGGCGTTCTACAACTTCACTCCAGCTCTCCAGGTCTTGACACACAGTCAACACGCATTTAGGAAACATAGTTCTTGTGATACACAACTAACTCTTTACTCACACCAAGTGTTGACTGCTATTGACAAGTTCAAATTCATGCCGTATTTCAAGATATTTTTTAAATGTTTTTTATTCCATTCTTTGATCACAATATGAATTCCTTAGACGATGACCGGTTTCAGTCCGTAATTACCATCCTCAGATCTATAATATACAAATATAGCCGGCCGCGGTGGTCTCGCAGTTCTAGGCGCGCAGTCCGGAACCGTGCGACTGCTACGGTCGCGGGTTGGAATCCTGCCTCGGGCATGGATGTGTGTGATGTCCTTAGGTTAGTTAGGTTTAAGTAGTTCTAAGTTCTAGGGGACTAATGACCACAGCAGTTGAGTCCCATAGTGCTCAGAGCCATTTTTATACAAATATATACCAGGTGTACCGGTATAAAATGAGCTTTAAGATACAAGTGTGTCGATAGGGAACATTTGTTGTGAACGAGCCTTAATTATTTTTTTGTTTGGTTGGTATGACATCTGTCATAGATATTTAGTGTACGTCAAGTCATGGCCGGCCGGAGTGGCCGTGCGGTTCTAGGCGCTACAGTCTGGAGCCGAGCGACCACTACGGTCGCAGGTTCGAATCCTGCCTCCGGCATGGATGTGTGTGATGTCCTTAGGTTGGTTAGGTTTAATTAGTTCTAAGTTCTTGGCGACTGACGACCTCAGAAGTTAAGTCGCATAGTGCTCAGAGCCATTTGAACCATCAAGTCATGGAACAAACAACATCATATGTTTTCATCGTGTTAGCAACGTCGAATTTTGTACCAGAAAAAAAGTGCTGCAGAGTCGGATCGAATGCTTGTCGAGACATATGGTGATCGTGCTCTATCAGAAGTAACACGCAAAAGGTGGTTTCACCGGATCAGAAATAATGATTTTGATGTAAGAAATGAAGAACGTGGAAGACTACCAAAAAAGTTCGAAGACGCCGAATTGCAAGCAATATTGGATGAAGATGATACATTGCGTCAGAAGCAAATGGCAGAAATGCTAAATGTTGCACAACAAACAATTTCTGACCGTTTGAAAGCTATGGGAAAGATCCAAAAGTGTGGAAAACGGGTGCCACATGAATTTAATGAAAGACAGATGTAAAACCGAAAAACCATTTGTCAAATTTTGCTTCAAAGACATGAAAGAAAATCAGTTCTGCATCGAAATGTTACTGGCGATGAAAAATAGATTTATTTTAAGAATCCTAAATGGGTAAAATCATGGGTTAATCTGGGACAACCATCAACATTGACTGCAAAACCAGATCGATTCGGCAAGAAGACAATGTTCTGTGTTTGGTGGGATCATAAAGGTTTGGTGTATCTTGAGCTTCTAAAACCCGGCGAAACTGTGAATACTAATTGCAACAGACAACAAATGATCAATTTGAACTATGCATTGATCGAAAAAAGACCATAATTGGCCAGAAGACATGTCAAAGTAATTTTCTTACACAACAATGCACCTGCACACAAAGCAAAACTGGTTCAGGATCTGCTACCCCACCCGCCGTGTTCACCAGACTTGGCCCCTTTCGACTATCATTTGTTTTCATCAATGGGACACTTCTATTCCTACGAAGAAGTCGAAAATTGGGTGTCTGATTGGTTTGCTTCAAAAGGCGAACATTTCCATTGGCATGGTGTCCACAAATTGCCAGACAGGTGCTCAAAATGTATAGAAAGCAACGGTCAGTAGTTTGAATAAAATGTTTTTACTTTCCAATTCAAAATTAGTGTTTCATTTTCACAAAAAAAACGCACATTTCACACCGGTACACCTGGTGCACCTAGTGAACAGTGTGTCTTTCAACATACTACAGCAACGTATCGCAATGTACTATCATACTACCAGGGACATGTAAAGAAAATACGGTAAAACATACCTTTTTTACACCATGTCCTAAAATGATAAGGCCATAATGGCATCGTCAAAACATATAAATATACTCAGCACAGCATCGTCATATAGACTTAAAATAAGGTGTAGAATAGGCCACATCTTCCACACAGTCATTATTGAAACTGGCTCCTGTTCGTCTACATCATCCCTAGATGTCGCTACTGTAGTCTTAGATGTAGTCATCATTTACGCAAAAAACATAATCTGATAAAAACACATTATGTAAAATACATGTAGAAAACTTTTAATTTTTTTTCTTTATTGTTATTTATACACCTTACATAAGGTGGGCTGGCAGCAGAATACTACGCAGCTCTTCAGCCGCAAGTTTTCCAATGAAAATACAAAGGACACACAGAAGATACTAAACAAAATGGGGGGGCAAAAAACAGTAGACACAGAAACAAATAACACGAAGCCGTTCACACTCGACGAAAAAATACGAAAAACTGTTGGCACTGCACACAAACACTGACGACGTAGATGGTACAGGTGTACAGGTGAACGAAGGAGCGTGACGGCGAAAAACACTAAACCACAAACACGATGACACACACACGAGAAACTGATGGCAATGATCTCTGGCTCGCGAATGTCCACTTAACGTGTGCGAGTGCGGAGACCTGCCAAGAGGGGAAGAAGGGTGAGGAGGGGGAGGGAGAGGGGAAAGATGGCAATGGCAGAGGAGATGGGAGGAGGAATGGAGTTATGGGGGTAGGGAAATCCCAGGGGAGGAGTGGGGAGAAAGGGAGGAGGGAGGGAGGGGGGAGAGAAGGGAGATAGGGTGCCATAGGAACAAACACAGGAAGACGGAGGGAGGATCAAAGTTGGTAGGAGGGGTAGACGGAGGGGAGCAGGACATCATCAGGGAGCTGGCGGAAGCCGCCTTGGGAGAGGGTGTGGAGAGTGGAGAGATGGAGAGCAGGTGGAACATGGGAATACAGGCGCGACAGCGGACTGGGGTGGGAGAGGATGTGAGAGACGAGCAGGTGAGGGGGATCTAGCTTACGGAAGGTGTACAGGATCCGTATCCGTTTGAGGAAAAGGCGGAGGTGGAGGAACGGAATAAGGTCATAGAGGATCCGCTTGGGAGACGGAAGACATATGTGATAGGCGAGGCGAAGAGCATGGCGTTCTAGGATCTGAAGGGATTTGTGAAAGGTAGGGAGAGGGGATATCCAGGCAACGCTGGCATAACAGAGGATAGGGCGGATGAGGGATTTATAGGTGTGGAGGATGGTGGAGGAATCTAGACCCCATGTATGGCCAGAAAGTAGCTTGAGGATACGGAGTCGGGAGAGTGCCTTGGCTTGGATTGTTCGGAGGTGGGGGGGTCCAGGAGAGGCGACGGTCGAGAATGACGCCAAGGTACTTAAGGGTAGGGGTGAGGGCGATAGGACGGCCATAGACAGTTACATAGAAATCGAGGAGGCAGAAGGAAGGGGTGGTTTTGCCTACTATGATCGCCTGGGTTTTGGAAGGATTGACCTTAAGCAACCACTGGTTGCACCAAGTGATGAATCGGTCACGATTGGACTGGAGAAGGTGTTGGGAGCGCTGCAAGGTGGGAGCGAGGGCAAGGAAGGCGGTGTCATCAGCAAACTGGAGAAGGTGGACGGCGGGTGACGGCGGCGGCATGTCCGCCGTATACAAAAGGTACAGAAGAGGGGAGAGGACGGAACCTTGGAGCACAATGGCGGAGGAGAAGAAGGGTAGGAACCAGTGTTATGGATGGTGACGTTGGAAGGACGTTGGGATAGAAAGGACCCAATCAGACGGACGTAGTTAATAGGAAGGGCGAAGGTTTGGAGCTTGAAGAGGAGCCCGGAATGCCACACACATAGGCTTTTTCAAGGTCGAGGGAGCGGAAGATAGCGGAACGACGGGAATTAAGCTGTTCGAAGAGGAGATGAGTGAGGTGAAGGAGAAGGTCAACAGATGAGAAGGACGGCCAAAAGCCACACTGGGTAATGGGAAGTAGGCGGTGCTGGCGGAGATGCTGGTGGATGCGTCAGGTGAGGATGGATTCCAGGACCTTGCTGAAGACCAAGGTAAGGCTGATGGGACGGTAGGAAGAGTCTGAGGTTTGTTGGGTTTGACGATCATCAGGATGCAGGAGGTTTTCCACAGGTCGGGATAGTAGCCATTGGATAGGACCACATTATAGAGCCTGGCCAGATTGGAGAGGAAGTAGGCTGGAGATTCACGGAGGTGGTGATCAAACTTTTAAAATTGATAACTATCACAGAAAGTAAATTGTGACACATTATAAGACGAATACAGTTACCCATATAAGATTATTAAAAGGAAATATATAAACAGAATAGGACCGATCCTTTTTATGGTGAATTTACGGTCGAAAATTAATTAGCGTAATACATTGCCTGTAGCAACCTATAAATTGCCTATGAAAGATAAAATGTCTATATGGCAGCTGACCCCCCTCCCCCCCCCCCCCCCCCATGAACCATGGACCTTGCCGTTGGTGGGGAGGCTTGCATGCCTCAACGATAGCCGTACCGTAGTTGCAACCACAATGGAGGGGTATCTGTTGAGAGGCCAGAAAAAAGTGTGGTTCCTGAAGAGGGGCAGCAGCCTTTTCAGTAGTTGCAGGGGCAACAGTCTGGATGATTGACTGATCTGGCCTTGTAACAATAACCAAAACGGCCTTGCTGTGCTGGTACTGCGAACGGCTGAAAGCAAGGGGAAACTACAGCCGTAATTTTTCCCAAGGGCATGCAGCTTTACTGTGCGATTAAATGATGATGGCATCCTCTTGGGTAAAATATTACGGAGGTAAAATAGTCTCCCATTCAGATCTCCGGGTGGGGACTACTCAAGAGGATGTCGTCATCAGGAATAAGAAAACTGGCGTTCTACGGGTCGGAGCGTGGAATGTCAGATCCCTTAATCGGGCAGGTAGGTTAGAAAATTTAAAAAGGGAAATGGATAAGTTAAAGTTAGATATTGTGGGAGTCAGTGAAGTTCGGTAGTAGGAGGAACAAGACTTCTGGTCAGGTGACTACAGGGTTATAAACACAAAATCAAATAGGGGTAATGCAGGAGTAGGTTTAATAATGAATAGAGAAATAGGAATGCGGGTAAGCTACTACAAACAGCATAGTGAAAGCATTATTGTGGCCAAGATAGATACGAAGCCCACACCTACTACAGTGGTACAAGTTCATATGCCAACTAGCTCTGCAGATGACGAAGAAAATGAAGAAATGTATGATGAAATAAAGTAAATTATTCAGATAGTGAAGGGTAGCAGGAAAAGGCAGAGAATGAAATGTAGTATGTGAATATGGATTGGGGAAAAGAAATGAAAGAGGAAGCCCTCTGGTAGAATTTTGCACAGAGCACAACTTAATCATAGCTAACACTTGGTTCAAGAATCATAAAAGAAGGCTGTATACATGAAGATACTGACAGGTTTCAGATAGATTATATAATGGTAAGACAGAGATTTAGGAACCAGGTTTTAAATTGTAAGACATTTCCAGGGGCAGATGTGGACTCTGACCACAATCTATTGGTTATGACCTGTAGATTAAAACTGAAGTAACTGCAAAAAGGTGGGAATTTAAGGAGATGGGACCTGGATAAACTGACTAAACCAGAGGTTGTACAGAGTTTCAGGGAGAGCATAAGGGAACAATTGACAGGAATGGGGGAGAGAAATACAGTAGAAGAAGAATGGGTAGCTTTGAGGGATGAAGTAGTGAAGGCAGCAGAGGATCAAGTAGGTAAGAAGACGAGGGATTGTAGAAATCCTTGGGTAACAGAAGAAATATTGAATTTAATTGATGAAAGGAGAAAATATAAAAATGCAGTAATTGAAGCAGGCAAAAAGGAATACAAACGTCTCAAAAATGAGATCGACAGGAAGTGCAAAATGGCTAAGCAGGGATGGCTAGAGGACAAATGTAAGGATGTAGAGGCTTATCTCACTAGGGGTAAGATAGATACTGCCTACAGGAAAATTAAAGAGACCATTGGAGATAAGAGAACCACTTGTATGAACATCAAGAGCTCAGATGGAAACCCAGTTCTAAGCAAAGAAGGGAAAGCAGAAAGGTGCAAGTATAGAGGGTCTACACAAGGGCGATGTACTTGAGGACAATATTATAGAAATGGAAGAGGATGCAGGTGAAGATGAAATGGGAGATACGATACTGCGTGAAGAGTTTGACAGAGCACTGAAAAACCTGAGTCGAAACAAGGCCCCGGGAGTAGACAGCATTCCATTGGAACCACTGACAGCCTTGGGAGAGCCAGTCCTGACAAAACTCTACCATCTGGTGAGCAAGATGTATGAGACAGGCGAAATACCCTCAGACTTCAAGAAGAATATAATAATTCCAATCCCAAAGAAAGCAGGTGTTGACAGATGTGAAAATTACCGAACTATCAGTTTAATAAGTCACAGCTGCAAAATGCTAACGCGAATTCTTTACAGACGAATGGAAAAACTGGTAGAAGCCGACCACAGGGAAGATCAGTTTGGATTCCGTAGAAATGTTGGAACACGTGAGGCAATACTGACCCTACGACTTATCTTAGAAGCTAGATTTGAGGAAGTGCAAACCTACGTTTCTAGCATTTGTAGACTTAGAGAAAGCTTTTGACAACGTTGTTTGGAATACTCTCTTTCAAATTCTAAAGGTGGCAGGGGTAAAATACAGAGAGCGAAAGGCTATTTACAATTTGTACATAAACCAGATGGCAGTTATAAGAGTCGAGGGACATGAAAGGGAAGCAGTGGTTGGGAAGGGAGTGAGATAGGGTTGTAGCATCTCCCCAATGTTATTCAATCTGTATATTGAGCAAGCAGTGAAGCAAACAAAAGAAAAATTCGGAGTAGGTATTAAAATCCATGGAGAAGAAATAAAAACTTTGAGGTTCGCCGATGACATCGTAATTCTGTCAGAGACGGCAAAGGAGTTGCAAGAGCAGTTGAACGGAATGGACAGTGTCTTGAACGGAGGGTATAAGATGAACATCAACAAAAGCAAAACAAGGAAAATTGAATGTAGTCGAATTAAGTTGGGTGATGCTGAGGGAATTAGATTAGGAAATGAGACACTTAAAGTAGTAAAGGAGTTTTGCTATTTGGGGAGCAAAATAACTGATGATGGTCGAAGTAGAGAGGATATAAAATGTAGACTGGCAATGGCAAGGAAAGCGTTTCTGAAGAAGAGAAATTTGTTAACATCGAGCATAGATTTAAGTGTCAGGAAGTCGTTTCTGAAGGTATTTGTATGGAGTGTAGCCATGTATGGAAGTGAAACATGGACGATAAATAGTTTGGACAAGAAGAGAATAGAAGCTTTCGAAATGTGGTGCTACAGAAGAATGCTGAAGATTAGATGGGTGGATCACATAACTAATGAGGAAGTATTGAATAGGATTGGGGAGAAGAGAAGTTTGTGGCACAACTTGACCAGAAGAAGGGATCGGTTGGTAGAACATGTTCTGAGGCATCAAAGGACCACCAATTTTGCATTAGAGGGCAGTGTGGAGGGTAAAAATCGTAGAGGGAGACCAAGAGATGAATACACTAAGTAGATTCAGAAGGATGTAGGTTGCAGTAAGTACTGGGAGATGAAGAAGCTTGCATAGGATAGATTAGCATGGAGAACTGCATCAAACCAGTCTCAGGACTGAAGACCACAACAACGACAACATGACAGCTGAAAAAAGAACAGATCAAGGATCAGCGTCCTGTGTTGGGTCGGCCGCCAGAATGTTATTTAGGGGTGCAGCGATCTTAAGAACTTAACCACTAGAGGGCTTTACATACATCGTGATATATCTCCCACAGGAAACTTTTAAACTACATATTGACAGTCAATAAAGAAAATTATACAGTTTGGTTATACATTCTATGAATATGTAGGTCATAATCAGTTACAGGATTGCGATTAATGTATGTAAGTTAGGCAAATGGTTACTGTTCTCGACATAAATCATCAAGCAAGGCTAGGTATAAATACGCGAGGCATAATATGGTTATTGTAGTACTTTATCAAAGAAAGCAAAGTAGGCATTGGGCACCCTAGTGGGCTCATCTTTTTCGCTATGTAAATCTCCAAATCTTCCAAGTCAAGATCGCGACGCTTCTCTGCCCTGTGTAGAATACGCATACAACTCTCGATATTGCCCAGGGTGTGGCCGGTTTCCGCCGAGTCCTTTCCAAATGCAGCTTTATAATGTGCCTGCAAATGCTCCCTGAATCTAATTTTAAATGAACAGCCAGTTTCACCGGTGTAAAATTTGTCACAACTACTCCCGACGATCTTGTAAACAACAGAACCGTCAAATTTATCAGAATCTTTACTCAAACTGTGTTTTACATGGACATTCAGAGTGTTGTTAACTTGAAAACCACATCTAACCTCAGATTTATTCAAACACTTTTCTATTTGTTAGTACATTTTTCCGTAAAATTTCATTGGAATAGTTTTCAAGTTTCTTTATTCTTTCTTTTTCTAGGTGATTGTGGGTCTGCCAACTATTTGATTTCTGTTTTTTTTATTCTACTGTATGGGCGCATAACATCTTTAGGTGAGAAACCGTTGGCTACTGCAATTTGCCTTAATATACTGTTCTTGGCATATTTCCATGTCGGCAAATGGTAATCTAAAAAGTCGGTGGATCATAGAGGTGAAAAAGGCCCCTTTATATCGTGTCGGATGGCATGAACTGGCTCCAATAATAGTATCTGTACATGTAGACTGTCTGAAAATCGAAAACTTATGTCTGGACCTTCTTAATGGTAAGGTCTAAATAGTTAATCGAGCCTGCTTCTTCTATTTCTGTAGTAAACGCTATTTTTTGCTGCGTGCTGCCTATGGCTTGTGCAACCTCATTCTCGTCCCCCTTTAACAGTAACAAGATCTCATCGACAAAACGTTTATAATATATAGTCTTGTCTTTCAGTCGTGGAAACATAGCAAAGAACTTACATTCCAAGTCGTTCATGAAAATGTATTTCTGGATTTCCAAAAGGCCTTTGACACTGGACCACACAAGCAGCTTATAGTGAAATGCAATATCGTCTCGGTCATTTGTCTGAATTCGTAATTTCCTGACAGAGAGGTCACAGTTCGCAGTAATTGAAGGAAAGTCAAGAAGCAAAACAGAAGCGATTTCTGGCGTTCACCACGGTAGTGTTCTAGGCCCTCTGCTGTTCCTTATCTATATAAACGATTTGTGAGACAATCTGAGCAGCCGTCTTAGGTTGTCTACAGGTCATGCTGTCGTTTATCGTCTAGTACTGTTAGAAGATCAAAACAAATTGCGAAAAGATTTAGAAAAAATATCAGTATGGCGCAAAAATAATGAAAAGTGAGGTCAACGACACGAGTGATAAAAAGGATTGCTCTAAACTTCGGTTACAAGATAAATCAGTCAAATCTAAAGGCCATAAATTCAACTACCCTGAAGCGCCATTCGTATCCATATACAGAGATACGTAAACAGGCAGAGTACGGTGCTGCGGTCGGCAACGCTTACATAAGTATCTGGCACAGTGTAAGGTGTCAGGCAAATCCAACACCTTTCATGAAAACCCTGATATGATAAGCAAATCCAGTAGTATGTCACATAGCTCCAAATAAATCGTGACATTAAATTAACCAAAGTAATACGAGTAACGAGTGAGCAAATGGAATACCACAGACTAACACAAGAATGCCTAAATGCATGTCATACCTTCCCACCGTGAAACAGACGCAGTTCCGAGGGGAGAAACAAGAACAGAAGCCGAGAGCAGAACCGTGTTAAGCTAGAAGGCCCTACGATAAGGGACGTACACCCATGTTGCTAGCTAACCGCCAGGACCACCCCCCAGCCCATGTAAAAAGATAGAGCCCTCCAGAAGAACAGTATAGATCTTACGATAACACTAAAAGGGCCACAACAGCCGCAAGTTTTATCGTGAGATTTTTTCGCGTCTCTGTTACGTTGCAAACGTAAAAACATTGCCCACAAGGAAAAGTAACCGCCAGGACCACCCCCCAGCCCATGTTACAAGATAGAGCCCTCCAGAAGAACAGTATAGATCTTACGATAACACTAAAAGGGCCACAACAGCCGCAAGTTTTATCGTGAGATTTTTTCGCGTCTCTGTTACGTTGCAAACGTAAAAACATTGCCCACAAGGAAAAGTAACCGCCAGGACCACCCCCCAGCCCATGTTACAAGATAGAGCCCTCCAGAAGAACAATATATATCTTACGATAATGCTAAAAGGACCACACCAGCTGCAAGTCTTAGCGTGAGACTTTTTCGCGTCTCTGTTACGTTGCAAACATTAAAAACATTGCCCCACCACGAAAAGGATAACGTTTCTCATTGGACAGACAGAATTTTTCTAGACGGAGCTTAAGGTTAACATTGAGACCCTGACTGGTCAGATGAAAACACAGCCAGATAGTTTTTTTAAAACCAACTTCGGTAAATTGTAGTAAGGAGAAGTTAGGAGAGAGTTGCTTCTTAGACGGCGAGGTGAGAGGAGCTGTGCTTCCCCCCCGGTCTCCTGACGAACCCCGACAAGGTAATGAATGCACGCGATGCCGAATTTCTGAGCGCATAAGGCTTCACTCAGAACTGCAAAAGTCTCATCTGTTACACCCCCTTTTTACGTAATACTAGTGTGGATCGTAAATTAAACCTCATGGTATTCACATTTGCTACGTAAGTTAAAATCTGGAATACGATGATTTTTCTGTTATATAATGATTGAGAAGCCACATCAGCAACTGTAATTTACGACGAGTTAGATAAGTAATTAAAGATAATTGAGTGTCACTGTAGACCATTTTGATAGTCTTAATTTGAACCAGCTTGAACAGTCCGCTGCTGACATGCAGGATCGCCGGCCGCTGTGGCCGTGCGGCTCTAGACGCTTCCGTCTGGAACCGCGTGACCGCTACAGTCGCAGCTTCGAATCCTGCCTCAGGTATGGATGTATGTGATGTCCTTAGGTTAGTTAAGTTTAAGTAGTTCTAAGTTCTAGGGGACTGATGACCACAGATGTTAAGTCCCATAGTGCTCAGAGCCATTTGAACCATATCTTCAGTGTAAATACCTAGGAACTACAATTAAGATTAATTCGAAGGAACACATAGAAAGTGTAGTGGGGAAGGCAACCCAAAGTTTGTGTTCTATTGGCATATCTAGTAAAGAGGTCACCTACACTACGCTTGTCGGTCCTGTTTTGGAGTACTGCTGCACAGTGTGGCATCCTTACCAGATAGGAATAACGAAGTACATCGACAAAGCACAAACAAGAGCAGCACGTTTTGTATTACCTCGAAATAGGGGTGAGTGTGTCACCGACATGATGCAGAAATTGTGGGAGACATCACTAAAACAAAGGCGTTTGTCGTTGCGCGGAATCTTCTCACTACATTTCAATCACCAACTTTCGCTTCCGAATGCGAAAATATTTTGTCGATGCCGACCTACATGTGGGGAAAGGATCATCATAATAAAATAAGGGAAATCAGATTTCGCGCGGAATGATGTAGGTGTTCATTTCTTCCGCGAGCTGTTCGAGAGTGCCAGGCACTGAAGTGTGATTTGCAGAGTATCCATGCAGATGTAGATGTACATGTACACGTAATTCCTTGTTTATTAAAAATAGCGCGAGATGCTCCAAGCCACAACTCCAGCAAGTAAACTTACCTTGTGGACGTTGCTTTCGACCAGGTAGCAACACCACACTTTATTTTACTTTGGAGACTAACAAACCGTCATTGGATGGATATTCATTTTGTCAGTTTTCTACTCGAAACGATAGCAAAACGAACTGCTTTTGCAGTGTAATATCAAAAAGGTTTTTTATTTCCATGTATTCGTGAAAACACCTTTCAAATTAAGGAAGAGTCGTGCAAATAAGGAAGTGTGGTGTGCGTACTGTAAGACCTTCAGTACACACACCATCAGATTATTTGACTTGTCGCTCTAACGAAATAGGCGAGTGTCAGCAATATGTCTCGTGGTCTTATCGTGGCGTGTTTATCTTCTGCCGTTAGGTCAGACGATAGAAATGCCACTTGCACGCTTAGAGTAGCAGATTGACGGTGACCAACTTTAAACAGAACTTGATTAATTTTCACACACATTTATTAAAATAATAACAAGCATAAAAATTACTTAACTTGGTTCTGGATGCTATTTACAATTGACAATCTGAAATTCCTTTGGTATTGGTACATTAATCTTGTCACATATATCTCTGATACTTGACAAAAGTGTCTATGCATTTATCTTCAAGGCTATGTACAGGAATATGGTAATCTTATTAGGTGCAGACTGAAACTTGACTATAGATTGGTACAGACAAATGTAGAACTCGTACAGACTGGTACAGACTAATGCAGACTGGTACAGACTAATGCAGACTGGTACAGACTGATGCAGACAAATGCAGACTGACTAATCGGAGGTCTGTACACTCGTTAAAATACCTCGCACATTTATATATCACTGCATGAGTGTGATCCGCGAGGAGAAAAGTTTCTACATTAGCAGCAATCTCATTGGCTGCGTTACATATTAATACGCGGATCGGCGGAAGCAGAATTTGGTCCGTCTCTATGGCAGCGCCATCTCGTAGTGTGGAGACAGACGAGCGCTGCACTTGTGCTGTTGTGCTTAGCAGGGCGCGCTCTAGTGAGAAAGTTGTGTGCGCACTGACTACGTGGAACTATGTACACAAAAGGAGGAAGAAAGAAAGGAAAATTGAGTTTAATGTTCCATCGATATAGAGGTTATCAGAGACGGAGCACAAGCTCGGATTTTGTCAAGCATAGAGAAAGAAATGGGCTGTGCTGTTTGAAAGGAAAGATCGCAGCATTGGCATGGAGCGACTTAGGGAAATCATGGAAAACCTAAATCGGGATAGCTGGATGCGAGCTTGAACCGTTGTCCTCCCGAATGCGAGTATAGTGTTCTGATCACTGGGCAATCTTGCTCGGTGTCATAGAAAG
The DNA here is from genome assembly GCF_023897955.1 of Schistocerca gregaria. Taxonomy (NCBI): domain Eukaryota; kingdom Metazoa; phylum Arthropoda; class Insecta; order Orthoptera; family Acrididae; genus Schistocerca; species Schistocerca gregaria. The sequence goes on from NC_064929.1 coordinate 128,090,274, forward strand.
AAGTATGCATGACATACAGGTGCACAAGTACAGTATTCAAATTAAGAAACTTAGTATGCAAAACACAGTTTCTCTGCAATGGTCATTACCTCAGAACTTCGCTACAAACAATATTTCCCATTAGATGTCCAGGACCTATAATGACTCCATTATTAAGTTGGTCCATACTTGAGCTACCGACATAAAGTGGCCCTTGAGATAACATATACATGTCGAATCGACGCCGCAGTATTCAAAAGGTTGCCCGTGTGAGTTCTTAATATTGTAATGGCAGACGTAACTGTCACTGGAAACTGCAGTGTCTTTAAGTGACATGAGAGATGTCGTAGTAAAGTCTTTGTATGCTCTGCGCTGCTACTTCGCGTGGCTACAACACGACTTTGTAAATGTCTCTATGGGTACGCCTCTTCACACCTCCCTAGGCGGCTATTGTTTTCGACTACAGTCGTTTGTGCTTTACAGTGGGAAGCTGTCAAAAGCTCTGCCAGGAGTCAAAAATTTCCTAGCTTGATTGGACTGTAGGAGTGTCTTAGTAGCTGTGAGCGTGTGGGTGCTATTCTGTCGTTCTGCGCAACGGATTAATCTGAGATGTACCCTTTACCCTGTGGCTCCTGCAAGATGCAATTTCCACCCTCACACCACTAGGGAAGTCAGGCAGACGTTCCTAACGTTGTAAAGAGAAATACCTGAAAAGCTTTCAGCAGTAAATATCTTCTGGAGTCGTCTGCTGTGAGGAAATGAAACAAAAATTCACAACATTTCTTACGTAACTAGTGGGACACTTGTGTACTGGAGTAGTGCTAGTTAGTGTAAGAAAAACATGAAACTAACGAAATTATTATTTATTTTGCAAAAATTCTGAGAAATCAAAATGGCACTTACAGTTATGAACTGAACAAGTTATTTCCGGGTTCTTTTCGGAATGTGAAGTTACCTCTTAAGTATAGGATTCGCTAATGAAATTTCTACACAAAGTTTAAGATTGTTATTGACTTGGCAGAATGGCTGAGAGCTGCACATACTCAACTTGAATATTGTGTCCGTTAGAATGTTGCTAGGTACGGTCGAGGCTGTTGCATGTGAAATGCAGTGAAGTGTACTGTTGTGGAGGAGATATGGGGCTCGCAATAGCTGTAGCGCACAATACCATAAGTTGTGATGACTGCTGTCTGTGCCGCTCGCTGCTGACAAATAAGATAACTCTCGCTCTATCTGGATTGACCTTTGCCAATCAAACTCTCCCTACGCCTTGATGAAGTCAAGGATTCCTATTCGCCCCTAGTCTAAATTTTGGCATGGTATACTGGTCAGATAACCAGTCCACCGCGATGCCACTCAAAAATTCGCTCGCAGGCATTTAACTATAACTCTGTCCGTTCACACCACACATTAAGTGTGGCGGCCAACACAGTGAGCAACGCTTAATCGCAAGGACTCAGTATAGAGTCGCACTCCGATTCACTCTCGACAGAGGTGCTCTCCCAGTGAAGTACTGAGGAGAGACTTGTTCCTCGCTCTTTGAGTACACATACGAGCGCACACGCTTTCATTACGTGTTCTCGCTCCAAGAGCGACAACGGAACGGCCCCTCTCCACACCAGACGTGAAGGGGTATATCTTTTGGTCTGTTTCATTACTCCTTCAGCTCAAGGCATCAGAAATGTCGTCTGCCAATGAGCATTGCTCTTTAAGGCGACCAATCCAGAAATCTGTAGCATCGGCGTTTGGCGTTTGCTGTCTGCCTGTGAAAACCTCTGTAACTGCGTGCTATGGTGGTAAAGAATGCGTAGGCTGGGTGCTCCCACACAATTTAGCGGAATTTGCTTTTAAGCTGAACAAGGGGTCGTTCTCCCCTTTCACTCGGGCAAACGCTGTCTGCTCCACGGGCGGTCGCCAGCCGACATAGGTTGACTCATCCTCTGAAGGGGCTGGCCCCCCAGCGTGCGGTTTGCCTCTCCCAAATTAAAAGCCCCTGCAACTGTCATGTCTTGAATATGTGTTTGTATGCCAGCCTCGAGTACTTCAATCTCGGTGCGCACTTGCGATTCACTAGTTATTTGCATATTGTTTACACGAATTCATACAACATTGACTTTATCTTATCGAGTTTGGGTTCGAATGAAGCATCTTGATGTGCGGAATATGATTGTGAGGGCGGAATATGTAAGCAATGAAGGCCAGGAGACCACGATGTCTTACATAACAAAGAATAAATATATTAAAAATTCATGCATTATCCAGCGTTTTTTCATGCATCTCAGTGTTTATGACATAATATCTCTTGAAGTATATCTCGTGTAGTGATATATTTGTGTATGTACAATGAGAGGTATATTTGGCTATTGTCTGCATAGTATCTGGCGAATAAAATCAGTAGCAAGGAAGAAATAAATTTAAACATCATGCACGAGGCGGTAGTTTTTCACGCATCTCAGTGTATATGACGTCAAATTTCCTGAAGTATGTGGCATACCACGACGCAATGTAGTAGGTGTGCTTAGCGCCATACATGAATACCGACTGCGAAATTTATTGCAAATAGAGTTAGTAGCAGAGAAGTAATAAATTTAAACATGATGTGTAATGCTGCAGATTTTATCGCATCTCATTCTTTAAGAGATGTTGTCTTACTGATTAACAATACTACAACCAATTTCAATTTAAGATCAGAACTCGATATAAATGTTATAACGGCTTGTTTATAGCACTTAGTCTCTTGTCCTTAATAGTTCTCATATCACACAAGAACTACTACCTCATGCAACTGATAGTCATTTTGGCTTGATGTAATATTGCTGCTTTAATTTGTTATGAAAGCGGTGCTGATAGACAATAAGAGCGGTTTAAAACCTGTGAGCTATCTGAGGAAGTTAACCTTGCATTACTGCACAACTATTTCACCAGATATCCAGTCTAGCTTACCAAATTCCCAACGAGACTAAGATTAATTAAAATCTTTTAATAGTCATACGAAAACTGGTGATATATATAAAAAAGAGAATTTAAATAAAAAGAAATAAATCAGTTTATATTTGGAAATTTATTTTAACATTGATCATTGAAACTTCAGCATGTTAAACTTGAGTCATAACTAAGCTGGTGCCTTATTTAGGATTGTGAAATGTGAGTTTGTAATCTTACGAAACACATCAAATATGGAGCCAAGATTGGGAGACTGCATACAACACTGCAATCATAAATTAACACACAAAGAACGTTGAAACGTATGCGAGAGGAAATTAACCACAACCAACCGATTCAAGTTTCACCCAAAGAAGTTACGTTCGTAGCGTAATCTTGTCCGTCATGTAATTACCACACACTGATATACTAAATTCATACTAACTCTCTGTGAAATCTTCCCAAAAAGAATAGCTGAGGGCTACTTTGATGCTTACACCACATGCTTCACGTGGTCAACTTGGGTTACACAAAGAGTGTAACTCCACAATAATTTTGATAATTAAAATAAATTAGATAGAAAAGCAATTTACAAAAGAAAAACCTCGAACTGGTTACTATCGTCTTACTATTAACCTGATGGGTCAAACAATTGTATAAGCACGTGGTACTGGTCTCACAAAGTACACCCCACGTGGGTTCAACATAAAGATAAGTTGCTATATTGAAAAATATTGTTAAGGCGAGACGTTATAATCTCACGCACATTCGCATTTAAGATTGATGATCTTAGTGAGAGTTACTGATCAACACGTGGTTCCACTTTACTCACAAAGTAGTGACAAAGCAACTACCGGAAGACATTCTGAAGTTCACACTCGAAATACACTGCGTTGCAATTTAAGATAACATTAGATATTTTAGAGCTAAACCTGAAATAAAGGTGATTAAATTTTCAGTTAGGCTGAACTTAAGAAATCCATTGTCCTGTGGACTTAGCAGACACGCGCTTAGCGAGAGTTCTTACCACTTCAGGGCGCTTCCGCATACAAAACGGAAGTGACCAGAGAGGCAGCTTCCTATACCAACATGACAAGGGACGGACAGGACAATATTAAGGACAGAAACCTCTCTGCTTTTAGAGAGCGTAGCTACCTGTTCCGGCGTTGGTCCTACTGTTATCTAGCAGACAGGCTTGTCTGCTACCATCAAGCATGCAACTAGAAATAAATTTGCTCATTCATCCTCTCATACCGAAGGGGATGACAGTATCTTGTCATATACAGTATATAAAAGCAAGCGGATGTAGGTTCCGTATGAGACTGTGTCACAAGAATTACATATAAACTGTGTTTTAAAGTGTAGTAGTGTGACAGATCGTTATTGTTTATGTGTAAAAGTAACACGTTCCACTACTCAGTCTCCTCCCAGATACTCAGAAACAGCACAGTAAATTTAGAAGAGGATTTTTGCCGTAAATGATAACAGATTTAAGAAATTAACATGAAAGGAAGCCAACAGAGACCTTTCATTGATTTTAATTTTATTGTACTCCAGTACAGCCGTAACAAACTATTAGTAGGCCAATGGACTTCCTATCATTGTAGGACTAATAAGAGTAAGACTCCATAATAGCGGATTCCGGTGGAAGATGCAATCCTCGTTGGTACGTACACGCGCAGCTGGTAGTTAACAGGTCTAGAAACGCATTTTGTGTGCTGAGCTGCGCGAGCGTGCGAGTTCAGGACTACCTTTGTGACGTACGCGCCGATGCCCGTCTTTCTCGTGAGCCTCGTTCTGAACTATGATAGACATGTGTTTCCTACCCCCCCCCCCCCCCATAACTATTCTTGTCTCACAGTAAGCGGTATGTTTGCCAAGTGATACGTGTTAAAAACCGGACACAATAGAAAAGATCGGGCCCCTTTGCTTTTTTCTTTTATCACTCGTTTATTACATTAGAGAGAAACACATTTTAAGACAAAATTTAACTACATGAAATTGTAAGGTGTCAGGCAAATCCAACACCTTCCATGAAAACCCTGACATGATAATCAAATCCAGTAGCATGTCACATAGCTCCGAACAAATCGTGACATTAAATTAACCAAAGTAATACGAGTAACGAGTGAGCAAATGGAATACCACAGACTAACACAAGAACGCCTAAATGCATGTCATACCTTCCCACCGTGAGACAGACGCAGTTCCGAGGGGCGAAACAAGAACAGAAGCCGAGAGCAGAAACGTGTTAAGCTAGAAGGCCTTACGATAAGGGACGGACTGGACACCCACGTCGCCAGCTAACCACTAGGGCAACACCACCTGCAAGTGTTAGCGTGAGAATTTTTCGCGTCTCTGTTACGTCAAGGACCACCCCCCAGCCCATGTTAAAAGCTACAGCCCCCCAGAAAAACGACGTTAAAAAATAACGTTTCTCGTTGGATAGACAGAATTTTTGTAGGCGGAGCTTACCATTGAGACCCTCATTGGTCAGATGAAAACACAGCCAGATAGTTTTTTTTCAACCAACTTCGGTAAATCGTAGTAAGGAGAAGTTAGGAGTTAGTTGTTTCCGAGAGGGCGAGCTGGACGGAGCTGCGCCGGCCGCCGTCCCCCTGACGAACACCGACAAGGAAATGAACGCACGCGATGCCGCATAACAGCGCATAAAGCTTCACTCAGAACTGCAGAAGTCTCATCTGTTACACCCCCTTTTTGCGTAATACTAGTGTCGATCGTAAATTAAAGCTCATGGTGTTCATAATTGCCACTTGAAGTAAAAATCTGAAACTCGATGATTTCTCTGTTACATAGTTATTGAGAAGCCACATCAGCCACTGTAATTTACGACAAGTTAGATAAGTAATTAAAGATAATTGAGGGTCACTGTAGACCTTTTCGATAGTTTTCTCTTTTGTGAAACTTAATTTAAACCTAGATTATAGATGTGATATGGCATAGGTCATCCTTCGATCCATTGTAGAACTTGGAAACCCATTCAGGGAATATTCGTTCACATATTTGTTGAACGCAGTTGGTTTTTACCATCCTGTATTAAAACATTTCCTTTTATCAGTAGTGCAATTTATAAACGATGTTTTGTGAGTAGAATAAAATTTCCAATGGTAAACTTAACTGCTTTTTCGACGTTATTTTACCAGCTAACTAAAAATAGGAAAGCCTTGAACCTCTTCCACTGCATTTAGTTAGTATTAAGATTCTTTTACAGGGAGTTCAGTGGAGCTGACGCTGAAATCATTAAGTATTTGGTTATATCATCGCTAGTCTCACTGAACTCTTCTAAATTCTACATGTCATGTGTGGTCTGGCGTCTCCTTACCAGGAACAGGTCCCAGGTTCAAACTAGTCAGTTCACTGAAAAACATGGTCAGAGCTTCGTTGCGCGAAAGTGGTAGGGAGACACGATACAGAACAAACAGACACCACCAGAATTTTTAGAAAATATTGCTCCGAATAAAGGTTAACATAAGCAGTGACGAACTTAGTTCTCTTAAGGGTTTCTGCTGGCAACAAATTTTAACGAGGCAATGTAGGGGTTTATATCAATTTAGCTCAAACACGTAGCTAGTGATTGAATCACGACACAGACACTTTAACAATTTCGGCAACGAATAAATAGCGTGAATTTGTACTCACAGTAACCAACTAATCAACAGCCTTGCCATTGAATAAGTAGTAGGCCCTTTGGCACGAATTAGCAACACCCAGCAACTAGGGGGATTAATACCAACAGTCTTTAAATGTCTTGCTCCCCATTAAAATGAACAAACTTACAGTAATTAAATGAATAACAAATCAAACATACTATGCTCCACTCAAACTCTTCAGTGGAAGCCAAGCCAAAATGAAGATTTCATTAACTGACTAGCACTGAAGTCACACTACAGTTCATCTCTGTGTTCCCAGACACACATGGGGCAAACTTATACAAATCAAGATTTTGAAGTAAAACCGGTAGTGGAGGTAACTCGTGCCACTGAAAATTAAGGTACTAGATCGGGGCACAAGGTGGTATACAAGGAGGTTGCCTTAGTGCTATACTGCGCTCCAAATTCAAATTTAAGTACACATAAACCAGCATTAATTTACGAGGAGTGACACCAGGTTGCTCGAAGTGATGACAACACTTAATTGAAAAGACGAATGCCGGATGTGGCAGAAACGCTGCCTGCTCCACGGGCGGTCGCCGGCCGACATGGATAGGTTGACTCATCCTCTGAATGGACTGGCCCATGGCGTGCGGTTTGCCTCTCCCAAACTAAAAGCCCCTGCGACCGTCGTGTCTTGAATGAGTGTGTGTATGCCAGCCTCGAGTACTTCAATCTCGGTGCGCACTTGCGATTCACTAGTTATTTGCATATCGTTTACATGAATTCATACAACATTGACTTTATCTTATTGAGTGAGGGTTCGAAAGAAGTGTCTTGATGTGCGCATTATGATTGTGAGGGCGGAATATGTAAGCAATGTAGGTCAGGAGACCATGCCGTCTTACATAACAAAGAATAAATATATTAAAAATTCATGCATGATCCGGCATTTTTTCACGAATCTCAGTGTTCGTCCGAGTTTTAACCAGGAGTCACTTCCCGCTAGAAAAGTAAACATTTAATCAAGCACAAGGAAGGAACCCCAAAGAGAAAATTCAAATAAAACCCCCAAAAGATTATAAAGAACAGGGAACCCCAACTATTTAAATCTAGATGAATTAGCTCTCCCCAAAGGCAGTGTAAAGGCTAAGGCCACACGTAAGAGGCCACCAGAATTGGTTACAAAAGTCTTATACATTTGCTCCTTTTCTTTAAAAGAAACAGAAGGCTGCTTAGCTTCTGCTGGACGTCCGGGATGGCTCGTGTAGCATACACCAGACAACAACCCAAGCTAGGCGGTCGCAAGGCACGGCGAGCAAAATCAGGAGAGCAGACAGGCAGGCAGCCAACACATATCCTCCATCCTGAACCGGCAGACCGCGTACAACCAACTCCACATATACGTGATTGCTTCCCACCTCGTACCTCACGACGTCTGAGCAGGTAGCCCGAGCAAACGTCAACTGCCACTCGACCCATGAATGCTGAAAACAACAAGGCAGGCAAAAATAAGAAACATCGAAGGATCGATAATGGACATCCAAGTGGCTGGCGCGCCAGTAACGAACACCACGGATCACCAAGTTTGGTTGAAATCGATCAAGTCATTTAGCAGGAGATGTGGATCGCAGATACATGGATATGGTTCGTCTAACTCAGTGATTCCCAAACCGGTCTGTATCGACCGCCAGGAGCGGGGTCCAACCTGCAAGGGATCAATGTCAGCGACAATAAAAACAAGAGCTGCGTAAAGTACATGTACATGGGGCGGACGAGAATGGATCCGCTACGGGCAGGCCGAGACCGGAAATCCGAATTCTTCTCGCAAAGCTCAAGCTTGCTCTTGGGCACGTCATTATGTATCTCGTCGGCTGCGAGAGAGGATGGAGCAACTTCTTTATTTTCACTGTCCTGGTCTCAACATTCAGCGACATTATTAATTATATTTCTAGATTGAGTCTGTAAAGTACTACCCATCGCTCTTCTCCGAGGAATGGCAAGAGTATATGACGCTGCCCGAGGTACACCAGGAACCGCTTCGTTACTGATCAATAGGTGTATTACACTACGAAACAGAATTAAAGGATCACTTTTTCGAAATCCCGTAATTGGCTTCCGCTGTGACGCATAAGGTTGGAATTTGACTCAAAGTTCCTACAACCTTCCTCTGCAGCGGTGCAAAAGCGTGGCTTCCTGCAATGTGACATCATTAACCCACTTCACACGTCACTGTGGCCCTTTCTTCATCTGTGTCGCTGTTATACGGGAAGTTTGTAGGAACCTTTTAGCCAGCTTTCAAACTTCTGTGTGGCAGTGGGAAGCAATTAGGTGGTTTCGAAAAAGTTAACCCTTCAGTTATGTTGCGCAGTGTAATCTGGGACAAAACACAACACAGCTCAACAATAACTTCCCAACGGTTGTATAATTAAGGTCCAGTAACACATCACTGAGGCCGGCAGTGTCCGGGCAGACGAGCGGATCGAAGTCGGCAGACTTCTGACGACTTCTAGCGATACAGAACAAGGGAGACCTCGTTCACCTCTTTGTGAAGAGACTGTAGTAGCTACCATACGAGTTGAAGTTAATCAGCGTGTCGTTTGGAAGTAATAAGAAAAGTAAATAATTATTGTTTTACCACATTTTCTTCTTGTAGTTTCTCTGACTGCGCAGAGATGCGGCTATCACGCTGTGAAGTCGGAAGTCTTGATTTTGTTTCCAATGTCTAGTCATATCTATCTTAACAGCTCAATTTTCGTCCATAAAATCTTAATAGCTTAATGTTTGTCCATAGACAACTGATATTAAACATGGCTGAAACTTTTTAAAAAGCGTAGACAGTACATTGTTGATTATTGGAAGTTTGACTTCATTCCATCGTTTTCCGACAAACTATTACTTATGTGCCTTTTGTACAACAGAGTATTAAGCCATCCAAGCTGGATGGTCATCTCAGAGGGTGTCACTCTGATAAAGCAAGTACAGCTTTGGGGAACATTGAAAAAAAAAAAAAACAGATCCAAGATGAACAGCATGTTTCCTTCGGCTTCACATAATGTGGATGCAAGCGCCGTTCAATACCTCGCAACTTACAGTAAAATCTTGAAAAACGCATACTGTCAGAGAACATTTTATTTTTGCCAGCAACTGAAGACGTTTTAAGAACTGTTCTACACAAACCTGCTAACGATACAGTCAAAAGATCTGTTTTGAGCAACAACACAATTCAAAGACGTGTCGGGGAAAAGAGTTACGATACTAAAAGCATCTAGCCTAACAACCGATTTTTACATAAAACTGGTCAAGTCAGCTTTCCAAAAAATGAAGCATTACCATTCGGATAGTCCGATATGCTATGAACCACGAAATCTATGAGGAACCGCTCTTAGCGAGAACTATGACACCAAACACTAAAGATGAATCAGTTTATTCCCTGGAAAAAAAGGGACACGTTGGTCAAATATAACGTCAGCGGCAGCAGACGGGACAAAAAAATTGTTCAAATTGCTCTGAGCACTATGGGACTTAACATCTGAGGTCATGAGTCCCCTATAACTTTGAACTAATTAAACCTAACTAACCTAAGGACACCACATACATCCATGACCGAGGCAGGATTCGAACCTGCGACCGTAGCAGCAGCGCGGTTCCAGACTGTAGCGCCTAGGACGGCTCGGCCGGCGCAGACGGGACACCTACGATATTTGGCCGCTGTTGCGGATATGTATAAGCCGTTCAGAACAAAATGTAGTCGGGGTGTATGCAACACACTGCGTCATCGGTCGATTCCATTTAGTTCCTAAAATCTGAGTGACAGAATGTATTACTCTATTCAATTAGTCATTAATACAGTAAACAAAATTCGAAGCAACGTCTTGAATTTTACTTTATTTACGCATATATGCGAGAAAATGAGGAGAACTTGATCAGTTACATCTTCAAACTGAAGTATGCTGACTGTCAAAAGGCTTATGTTTGACAATATTTTTCTCACTTTTTAAGACTGTTTTAGAGATTTTGAATGCTACATTGAGTTCCAATTTTAAAGAAAATTCAATCAAGTGAAAACCAGACATTTCCTATTGCACGGGCTTGTTTACTACATTTAAAGAGGGTAACTTGGTGTTACACGGTAACAGTCTAAATTTGATAAAAGTCCATCATTTCAGATTTTCTTGTTAGTATTAAACTAATGCAACAAAACAATGGATAGCGCGTAATTTCTCAGTTTGTAAAAGATAGACTGACAGCGTGATAACGTTTCAATTCACGTTCAATATTTAAATGTCCTTCACACAGCTACCATACGAGTTGAAGTTAATCAGTGTGTAAATAAGAAAAGTATATAATTATTGTTTTACCACATTTTCTTCTTGTAGTTTCTCTGACTGCGTAGTGATGCGGCAGATACTGAAACTAGATTTGGGGATTTTTGCTGTGTAACTACCACAGCGAATTATCCATCCATACAGTTAACTTGAAGATACTGGTGTCGCATTACAAGTAGAACTGATCGGAATAATCACTGACGAACAACTGAAGGTATTGTTACATCAGCTGTTGTACTTTGGCAATACCTACCTATTACTTATCCTCTATTATAGACTAAGAGGGAAACTTTATCAGCTTTTCCGTCTTCATATCTCGTGGAAAGGTTAAGAAACTGTCCTTTAGTAAAAAAGGTTTCTGCGAAAACAAAAATTTTTAGCACTGCTGCTATGACTAATTGATATTTCGTTTCCTTTTTTTACTCGCTTATTAGTATAAAAATAAACACCTATCACAACCGAAACCAGACGAATACCGAAAAATACCGGTTATTCAGAACTTAAATACTACTATCGCTTTTAACCCGCCGGTTTCTTCCAACACTTGGAGGCAGCACAAACAAATGTTGCCGATTACGTCGCTGTAAAGCTTCGGTTTGTGTCCCATTACAAACAAAATGATTTTTAACGCGAAATTTACATGCCCATTTGACAGTGAGGTCCCAAGTTTAAATGCTAACATTTCAGGTTAGGCTCTACCGTGAATGTTATTGACATTAAATGAAACAACAAGTTTACTGTTATCAGCCACCGTTCTATTTATTTCCACGACGCGTTTCAAAGGTTTAAACCTCAATCATCGGGTGGATTTACATTAGTTCAAAATGGCTCTGAGCACTATGGGACAACATCTGAGGTCATCAGTCCCCTAGGACTAGTTAAACCTAACTAACCTAAGGACATCACACACATCCATGCCCGAGGCAGGATTCGAACCTGCGACCGTAGCGGTCGCGCGGTTCCAGACTGTAGCGCCTAGAACCGCTCGGCCGCTACATTACTTATTATGACATTTGTGTCTGTGTTATGTTACGATTTTTTGGAGGAACTTGTGGCATTGTCTAGTGGAGAAACAAGACACTATTTCAGATCATGGTTTTGGGTTTCTTCTGACAAAAAATCAACTGATATCTAACGGTCAACATAAAATAAGTAAAACAGAGTACCTCCATTGGTCACAGCTTCCTTTCGGTGTCGTAACACATCACATGTATACTGCCAAATTTGTAAACAAATATGGCGTCTGGACTCTGCTGGGTGCAAGATTCGTATAGCAGTAGAGAAGACATAATCTCAAAGTACAACGAATATACATCGTAACAACGTTATTACAGAATACTTATTTAAAGGATTTGGAGGTGTTTGTTTTGAGGTGTAAAATACATGTGTGTGTTCTTCAGGTGGCATATAAAGCCGATTTTGACAAGTGGTCCGACTAAAACATTCATATTTCCTTACGTACTACACGAACATGTAATAGAAAATGGGGGTTCCTGTTTAAAAAAACGCAGTTGATATCCGTTTGACCTATGGGAGCGCCATCTTGCGGACCAACCATAGCGCCATCTGGTTTCCCCTTTCAAGCATTGTAGTTTTTTCGTTTGATGCTTATTTCGTGAGATGTCTGGCCCGGTCTCTATCAATGGACCACCCTCTGTAAGAGATAAAGTGGAAAGACACTATGTAGGGCGTCTGGATATTGCTTGATGCGTTTGTGCTTTAGAACTATACTCTGTGGCCTACTGAAACGTTCCAGACTAAATATGAAGGGCTTATTCCAATAGTGGCTCAAGTCCATTACCTCTACTTTTCTGTCAATGATGCTTCTGAAATTAATGGTCTAAACAAACAGAAAGATAGGTTCATCTCTAGCAAGAAGCCATATGCTTGAATATTTCTGGTATCTGCAGATTTTTCAGCGCTTTAACTTTAGGACCCTGTGTCTCAGAATGAACAAAAATGAACTTGTACCACTATTGAAATAAACCCTTCATATCCCTTGAATATCTACAAATATTGGAAAACGACAAAGGCAGGGGCTCATGAAAGTAAATACTGTGAAACATTCTAAAACGTAAGAAAATATTATTTTCAACACAAACTTACGTTCTATAGAAAGGATACCCCGTATTATTTCTCATGCAAACGATAACAAGAAAAATCAAAAAAATAATGGCGTTGGTTGTATCGCAATAGGTCAATTATATTCAGAGAAATTGCAAAGTGAAGTTGACGCTTGGAGTAAATGGACCGCACCGCTATTGCACATTCCGTGATTCCAAGCTCATCGTAATGGCGGTGTGATTGACGTACTACGGTGCTACAAACGCTGTACTTATTGCCATTCACACTGTTGTTAGGTGGACTTGAAAAAATACAGACGTCCGGTCAGACACAATGAAAAATAAGGAAAGGGTTTACTGGTTCATGGTTTATAGACTTTTGCCGCAGTACTAGAATGGACATAACGGCAACGGAAAACCGATTAACACCAGCAGGGGTAAATATATTGTTAGTAGGTGATATAACAGGGAGGTAACTGGTTGTAAGTAGTTGTGTGACTGGACATTTGTATTGTTTCCAGTCCATTTAATAACAGCGTAAAAAGCTAAGAGTACAGCGGTTTTCCGTCGTGGTACGTCACTCACATTGCGATTACGAGCAGCGTGGGTTTCACACTTACATCTCAGGATATGCAATAGCGCTGCGTTTCGTCTATTTGAAGGGTAAACTTCATTTTGCAATTTCTATGGAAGTTATCGATATATTGCGATGCACCCAATGCCATTCTTTTGGTGATTTTTCATATTATTGGCTACATAAGAAATAATTCGGGGTCTCTATTTACAAAAAATCGTAAATTTGTGTTGAAGATAATATTCGCTTACGTTTCAGAATGTCTCATAGTACTTACTTTCACGAGCCCCTGTTTTACATTCACACCCGTGAAAGTCGTTTTTCATCATTTATTGTTGTTCCAGGGATATTTGCGCTGAAATGTTTAAGTGGACCATATTTTCTCAACTCCTGCTGCTTTATCCGCCTTCATTCCAGCCAGTGCGTTATTGATCTCTTGAATCTCTACATCTTTTATCAGACCTGTGTTCTCCTATTTGTTCTTCATTACCTTTTTTTTTTTCATGTGGTCGAAGTCTTTCTTTGCAGATGTTCTTAGAGAGATTTTCGAAGTTTGTTTTATGTGCAACGCCATGTGGGCGGGTGTCATTCTCGTCTGTGGCCTGTGTAGGGGTGTAGCTCCTACTAATCTTCTTAGCAGACTCCAGCGCTTGCGGTTAGTATGGGTGCAAACGATGCTCTCCATGGTTTCCATTCATCTACACCTGCGTTCCTCGTTCATTGTTTGGACCAGTTGTTCCGCAACCTCGTAATTTCCCATGTCCTGGTATTTTTCCAATAATGATTAACACTCTACATCTACATCTACATCTATATACATACTCCGCAATCCACCATACGGTGCTTGGCGGAGGGTACCTCGTACCACAACTAGCATCTTCTCTGCCTGTTCCACTCCCGAACAGAACGAGGGAAAAATGTCTGCCTATATGCCTCTGTACGAGCCCTAATCTCTCTTATCTTTGTGGTCTTTCCGCTAAATATAAGTTGGCGGCAGTAAAATTGTATTGCAGTCAGCCTCAAATGCAGGTTCTCTAAATTTCCTCAGTGGCGATTCACGAAAAGAACGCCTCCTTTCCTCCAGAGACTCCTACCCGAGTTCCTGAAGTATTTCCGTAACACTCGCGTGATGATCACACCTAACAGTAACAAATCTAGCAGCCCGCCTCTGAATTCCTTCTATGTCCTCCCTCAATCCGACCTGATAGGGATCCCAAATGCTCCAGCAGTACTCAAGGGTAGGTCGCACCAGCGTTCTATAAGCTGTCTCCTTTACAGATGAACCACATCTTCCTATCTTAGGTGCCATTCTTTACACTAATCACAAATCCTGTCCAAGTCATCTTATATCCTCCTATACTCACTCAACGACGACACCTTCCCGTACACCACAGCATCATCAGCAAACAGCCGCACATCGCTATCCACCCTATCCATAAGATCATTTATGTAGATACAAAACAACAGCTGACCTACCGCACTTCCCTGGGGCACTCCAGATGATACCTTCACCTCCGATTAACACTCAGCATCGAGGACAACGCACTGGGTTCTATCACTTAAGAAGTCTTCGAGCCACTCACATATTTGGGAACCAGTCCCATATGTTTCCAGAAGTTTGGAAGGTAGGAGACGAGATACTGGCAGAAGTAAAGCTGTGAGTACCGGGCGTGAGTCGTGCTTCGGTAGCTCAGATGGTAGAGCACTTGCCCGCGAAAGGCAAAGGTCCCGAGTTCGAGTCTCGGTCGGGCACACAGTTTTAATCTGCCGGGAAGTTTCAGTCCCATATGCTCCTACCTTAGTTAGAAGTCTTCAGTTAGGCACCGAGTCAAACGCTTTCTGGAAGTCAAGGAATATGGCACCCGTCTGATACCCTTCATCCATGGTTCGCAAAATATCACGTGAAAAAAGGGCGAGTTGCGTTTCGCAGGAGCGATGCTTTCTAAAGCCGTGCTGATGCATGGACAGCAATTTCTCCGTCTCAAGGAAATTCTTTACATTCTCTAGTCCAGCACTGCGTGGAATACTTTTCAGTTCAGATTTATAGATTAGAGTAGTGAACTGCTCATAGATCTCCGGGAGTGGAGGAATACGGTTCACGGTTCTCTCTGTGAGAATGTGAAATGTCTCTCAGCCCGTTTTAGATTCCATCGTGGGATTAGAGGGCTAGGTATGACATGAATTGACAGTTCCACCTCGACGATCAGAGGTCGGTGCTGGCTTCTAGGGAACTTCACTATTACCCTTCTTTCCGCTTGGAGCACTTCCCCTGTTACTACCCATGTAATGAAGGCCAAGTTAGGTGTATTCTGTGATCCCCATCCTCCTGATAAGAAGGTCGCTAGGTCTTTTTGATCGTACTCGAGGCGGAGATCTGTCTCCTCAGTCCAGTTACTCAGTCTTCCACCTTGTGTATTGCATTCTGGATAACCCCATTTTGTGTGATGCGAATTGAAATCGCCTGCGTGCGCAACTGGGTGTTCCGCATTGGGCAGTATCTCCAGTGACCAAAGTTCAGATGGAGGTATCCACACATTGTAAAGAGCTTTCACTTTGATTCCTATGGCATGTTCCGGTTGTTCTAAGTTTGTTTTCACATTTCCTGTAAGATTTTGTTGGAGTAGGATTGCTAGGCTATAATTGTTATGCCCTTATATTCAACCAAAGTAAAACCAGGCTCAAATGGCTCCGAGCACTATACGACTTCTGAGGCCATCAGTCGCCTAGAACGTAGAACTAATTAAACCTAACTAACCTAAGGACATGACAGACATCCATGTCCGAGGCAGGATTCGAACCTGCGACCGTAGCGGTCACTCGCTTCCAGACTGTAGCGCCTAGATCCGCACGGCCACTACCGCCGGAGTAAAACCATTGATTTTAAGTTTCGACATTGTTTCCTTCCCCAGATGAATTTCTTGTAAAAACACTACATTTACTCCTTCCCTTACTAAGATTTACTGCAAGATTTTTTTTTCGTCTTCGTATATCCTTCTGCACTACTGGCCATAAAATAGTTACACCATGAAGATGACATGCTACAGACGTGAAATTTAACCAACAGGAAGAAGATGCTGTGATATGCAACTGATTAGCTTTTCCGAGCATTCACACAAGGTTGCCGCCGGTGGCGACACCTACAGCGTGCTGACATGAGGAAAGTTTCCAAACGATTTCTCATACACGAACAGCAGTTGACCGGCGTTGCCTGGTGGAACGTTGTGATGCCCCGTGTAAGGAGGAGAAATGCGTACTGTCAGGTTTCCGACTTTGATAAAGGTCGGATTGTAGCCTATCGTGATTGCGGTTTATCGTATCGAGACATTACTGCTCGCGTTGGTCGAGATCCAATGACTGTTAGCAGAATATGGAATCGGTGGGTTCCCAACGGCCTCGTATCATTAGCAGTCGAGATGACAAGCATCTTATCGGCATGGCTGTATCGGATCGTGCAGCCACGTCTCGATCCCTGAGTCAACAGATGGGACGTTTGAAAGAGAACAACCATCTGCACGAACAATTCGACGACGTTTGCAGCAGCATGGACTATCAGCTCGGAGACCGTGGCTGCGGTTACCCTTGACGCTGCATCACAGACAAGAGCGCCTGCGATGGTGTACTCAACGACGAACCTGGGTGCACGAATCGCAAAACGTCATTTTTTCCGATGAATCCAGGTTCTGTTTACAGCACCCTGTTCGCATCCGTGTTTGGCGATATCGCGGTGAACGCACATTGGAAGCGTGTATTCGTCATCGCCATACTGGCGTATCACCCGGCGTGATGGTATGGGGTGCCATAGGTTACACGTCTCGGTCACCTCTTGTTCGCATTGACCGCACGTTGAACAGTGCACGTTACATTTCAGATGTGTTACGACCCGTGGCTCCATCCTTCATTCGATCCCTGCGAAACCCTACATTTCAGCAGGATAATGCACGACCGCATTTGGCTGATTCTGTATGGGTCTTTCTGGATACAGAAAATGTTTGACTGTTGCCCTGGCCAGCTCATTCCCCAGATCTCTGACCAATTGAAAGCGTCTGGTCAATGGTGGGCGAGCAACTGGCTCGTCACAACACGCCAGTCACTGCTCTTGATGAACTGTGGTATCGTGTTGAAGCTATATGGGCAGCTGTACCTGTACACGCCATCCAAGCTCTGTTTGACTCAATGCCCAGACGTATCAAGGCCTGATTTCTCAGGATCTATGCACCCAAATTGGGTGAAAATGTAATCACATGTCAGTTGTAGTATAATATATTTGTCCAATGAATACCCGTTTATCATCTGCATTTCTTCTTGGTGTAGCAATTTCAGTGGCCAGTATTGTATATTGAGATGGCATATAGAGAAACTCTTAAGGTCGCGCTTGTTGCCACCGGGGCGGGCTTTCCCACTTCTCGATCCGCTTTGCTTTTGGCCGGGAGGCACTGGTGCGTTCTGTCGCCGTTTATGTGCAGATCCTTCGCCACTGAGTCATGACGCAACGTAGCCCAGGGTGCAACATCGGGATGGTGATCTACACTTCGCACCAACACATGAAAAAATGACTACTCGAAACAAACAGTTTCGGTACCGTAATAACATGCCAGGGGCGCTGCAGTAGGCTGACTAGTGAGAACGAGCGCGCCTGTTCAGTGTCTCGCGCGAGACACTTGCGGTGACGTCACGGCCGCGTGATTTACGCGGGGTCTCTCCAGTACAGGCAGCAGCGGGCGTGCGTGTCCCTGTGTTGTGTGAGTGTGTGTGTGCACGCAGACTGCGCCGCCCTGCTCGCCATTCGTCCCACTAGTCACCAGTTGGCCCCATTTGACCGCTCCTCTGACTCTGCACAGCCAGCCGCGTCCCACACATCTCCATACGAGGCCGCTGAACTGCAAGTCTCACACACTGCCTCTCGATACGGAAGAACGCGTTTGCAGTTCTCGTAACGGCGCGTGCAGACCAGTCCGCTGTGTGTCAAACTACGGCACGCCTTTCCCAGCCGTATTCCATAACAACGTGCTAGTAGTAACCAACATCAGAGCCCAAAAACTTTCAACGGTTGCGTAACCCCGCCTTACTCGTGCGATAACTTCCGACGCGGATACATGCACGGACGACAAGTTTCATACACAAGATAAACGGTGTCTTTGGACACTTTGAATGGTGTATATGAATGATTTTAGAAGTGATTTATTTAAATCTAATGCACAACTAAAATATTCTTTCAAATTCTGAAGGTGGCATGCGTGAGATACAGGGACCGAAAGGCTACTTACAGTTTGTATAGAAATCAGATGGTAGTCATAAGAGTCGAGGGGCACAAAAGGGAAGCAAGAGAGTGAGACAGGTTTGTAGCTTATTCCCAATGTTATTCAATCTATATATTGAGGAAGCAGTAACGGAAACGAAAGAAAATTTCGGAGCAGGCATTAAACTCGATAGAGACCTTGAGGCTTGCCGATGACACTGTAATTCTGTCAGAGACAGCAAAGGACCTGGAAGAGCAGTTGAACGTAATGGACAGTGTCTTGAAAGGAGGATATAAGAGGAATATCAACAAAAGCAAAACGAGGATTATGGAATGTAGTCTAATTAAGTTGGGTGATGCTGAGGGAATTAGATTAGGAAATGAGACACTTAAAGTAGTAAATGAGTTTTGCTATTTGGGGAGCAAAGTAACTGATGATGGTCGGAGAAGATATAAAATGTAGACTGGCAATGGCAAGGAAAAACGTTTCTGAAGAAGAGAAATTTGTTAATATCTACTATAGATTTAAGTGTCAGAAAGTCGTTTCTGAAAGTGCTTGTATGGAGTGTAGCCATGTATAGAACTGAAACATGGACGATGAATAGTTTGGACAAGAAGGAAACAAATGCTTTAGAATTGTGGTCGTACAGAACAATGCAGAATATTAGATGGGTAGATCACATAACTAATGAGGAGCTACTGAATAGAATTGGGGAGAAGAGAAAATTGTGGCGCAACTTGACTAGAAGAAAGGATCGGTTGGTAGGACATCAAGGGATTACCAATTTAGTACTGGAGGGCAGCGCGGAGGTTAAAAATCGTACAGGGAGACCAAGAGATGAATACACTAAGCTGATTCAGAAGGATGTAGGTTGCAATAGGTACTGGGAGATGAAGCAGCTAGCACAGGATAGAGTAGCATGGAGAGCTGCATCAGATCAGTCTCAGGACTGAAGACCACAACAACAATGCACAAATACAGTACGTCAGACGCTAGGTGATGAAGTATTTCTGGCAACTGATCGCAAACAGGGCCAGTACCACGCTGATGGCAGCCGACTTGTCATTCTCTCTGCAGATCGCCTCTGTCAAGTGTTCTATCAAACTTTACACATATCAAGTGCATCCTGAATCGGTTTTCACTCATGTATAAGTAGCAAAATTCAGGTCCGTTGTCCCTTCAAGTTGTACTGAACGTTGCCATACGTTCCGCTTTGGGCGGGACAGACCCGCTTTCAGTCTGTCTGTGCCGCTGTCCCCACCCAGAGCAAAAATCTCCTGCGCTTGCAAACAGACGAAACGATGACTGATTGTACGTACCTCTTAACTCCCTGTATTCATTACACTCGAAACGCGCGGGTGGCGGCGGCAATGCGAGCGGCGTGAAGAAGAGAGTGCGAATAACATGAGAGAGCCGGAGACAAATGCTGCTGCCGCTCAATCAATCAACAATCATATCGCACCGGTGCGAACTACACGTGCGGCAACATTGTATTGTTTTAGTTTGCACTGGAATGTTAGGACGCATGTGCCATCTTCAGAATTTGAAAGAGAGTATTCCAGTCAACATTGTCAAAAGCTTTCTCTAAGTCTACAAATGCTAGAAACGTAGGTTTGCCTTTCCTTAATCTAGCTTCTAAGATAAGTCGTAGGGTCAGTATTGCCTCACATGTTCCAATGTTTCTACGGAATCCAAACTGATCTTCCCCGTGGTCGGCTTCTACCAGTTTTTACACTCGTCTGTAAAGAATTCGCGTTAGTATTTTGCAGCCGTGACTTATTAAACTGATAGTTCGGTAATTTTCACATCTGTCAACACCTGCTTTCTTTGAGATTGTAAATATTATATTCTTCTTGAACTCTGAGGGTATTTCGCCTGTCTCATACATCTTGCTCACCAGATGGTAGAGTTTTGTCAGGACTGGCTTTCCCAAGGCTGTCAGTAGTTCTAATGGAATGCTGTGTACTCCCTGGACGTTTCGACTCAGGTCTTTCAGTGCTCTGTCAAACTCTTCACGCAGTATAATATCTCCCATTTCACCTTCATCTACATCCTCTTCCATTTCCATAATGTTGTCTTCTAGTACATCGTCCTTGTATAGACCGTCTGTATACTCCTTCCACCTTCCTGCTTTCTCTTCTTTGCTTAGAACTTGGTTTCCATCTGAGCTCTTAATATTCAAGCAAGTGGTTCTCTTTTCTCCAAAGGTCTATTTAATTTTCCTGTTGGCAGTATCTATCTTACCCCTAGTGAGGTAAGCCTCTGCATCCTTACAATTGTCCTCTAGCCATTCTTGCTTGACCATTTTGCACTTCCTGTCGATCTCATTTTTGAGACGCTTGTATTCCTTTTTGCCTGCTTCAATATTGCATTTTTATATTTTCTCCTTTCATCAATTAAAGTCAATATTTCTTCTGTTACCCAAGGATTTCTACTAGCCCTCGTCTTTTTACCCACTCGATCCTCTGCTGCCTTCACTACTTCATCCATCAAAGTTGCCAATTCTTCTTCTACTGTATTTCTTTCCCCCATTCGTGTCAATCACTCCCTAATATTCTTCCTGAAATTCTCTACAATCTCTGGTTTAGTCAGTTTATCCAGGTCCCATCTCCTCAAATTGCCACCTTTTTGCAGTTTCTTCAGTTTTAATCTACAGTTCATAACGAATAGATTGTGGTCAGAGTCCACATCTGCCCCTGGAAATGTCTTACCATTTAAAACCTGGTTCCTAAATCTCTGTCTTACCATTATATAGTCTGTCTGATACCTTCTAGTATCTCCAGGCTTCCTCCATGTATACAACCTTCTTTCTTGATTCTTGAACCAAGTGTTAGTTAAGATTATGTTATGCTCTGTGCAAAATTCTACCAGGCGGCTTCCTCTTTCATTTCTTAGCCCCAATCCATATTCACCTACTACGTTTCCTTCTCTCCCTTTTCCTACAATCGAATTCCAGTGACCCATGACTATAAAATTTTCGTCTCCCTTCACTATCTGAATAATTTCTTTTATTTCACCGTACATTTCTTCAATTTCTTCGTCATCTGCAGGGCTAGTTGGCATATAAACTTGTACTACTGTAGTAGGTGTGGGCTTCCTATCTATCTTGGCCACAATAATGCGTTCACTACGCTGTTTGTAGTAGCTTACCCGCATTCCTATTTTCCTATTCACTATTAAACCTACTCCTGCATTACCCCTATTTGATTTTGTGTTTATAACCCTGTATTCACCTGACCAAAATTCTTGTTTCTCCTGCCACCGAACTTCACTAATTTCCACTATATCTAACTTTAACCTATCCATTTCCCTTTTTAAATTTTCTAACCTACCTGCCCGAATGAGGGATCTGATATTCCACGCTCCGATCCGTAGAGCGCCAGTTTCCTTTCTCCTGGTAACGGTATCCTCTTGAGTAGTCCCCGCCCGGAGATCCGAATGGGGGACTATTTTACCTCCGGCCAAGAGGACGCCATCATCATTTAATCATACAGTAAAGCTGCATGCACTCGGGAATAATTACGGCCGTAGTTTCCCCTTGCTTTCAGCCGTTCGCAGTACCAGCACAGCAAGGCTGTTTTGGTTAGTGTTACAAGGCCAGTTCAGTCAATCATCCAGACTGTTGCCCCTGTAACTACTGAAAAGGCTGCTGCCCCTCTTCAGGAGCAACAAAAAGTGCGCGCTTACGGTCTGTCCAATGACATATGCTGTTGGACAGAAAGTTTTCTAAGAGACATGGAGCAGTATGTCTTCCTCAACGGGGTAACTTCAACAGAAACAAGAGTAACTTCAGGTGTGCCCCAGGGCAGCGTAGTAGGTCCTCTGCTTTTTACGCTTTACATAAACGATCTGGTTGATGGTACTGACAGCGGCCTTAGACTGTTTGCCGATGATGCTGTAGTCTACAGGAAAGTAGTATCAGACGAAAGTTGTGAACAAATCAGTGAGGATTTTCAGAAAATAAATGCGTGGTGTAATGACTGGCAGTTATCTCTCAATATTAGTAAGTGTAACCTACTGCGTATAACGAGGCGAAAATCCCTATTAATGTGGGAGTAAAAAATAAATTATCAGTCTTTGGAAGAGGTAACATCCGTCAAGTATCCGGGTGTGACCATTCAAAATGATGTCAAATGGAATGATCAGATTACACAAGTAACGGGTAAGGCGAACTCTAGATTGCGGTTTATTGGTACAATACTGAAGCGATGCAGTCCTTCAACAAAGGAAATAGCTTACAATACGTTAGTTCGTCCAGTCTTAGAGTATTGCTCGTCTGTATGGGACCCTACCAGTTGGGTCTGATTCAAGAGATTGAGAAGGTCCAAAGAAGAGCGGCAAGATTCGTGACTGGTAGATTTAGCCATCGCGAGAGCGTTACAAATCTAATAGAAAGTTTAAAGTGGGACACACTTGCAGATAGACGACGCGCTAAACGGAAGGGGCTGCTCACAAAATTCCAAAATCCGACCTTCGCCGAGGACGTAGAGCATATAGTATTACCACCAACTTTCAAATTGCGCAGTGATCACCATTCAAAAATAAGGGAGATTAGAGCTCGTACTGAGGTGTTCAGACAGTCGTTTTTTTCTCGCGGATCGCGCGAGGAACAGAGGGGGGGGGGGAAATATGACTTTGGCGCGAATTGTGCCCTCCACCACACACCGCTTGGGGGCTAGCGGAGTATATATGTAGATGTAGATGTAGAACCACACGTTTGTCTGACCTCTCAATAGATACCCCTCTGTTGTGGTTGCACTTACGGCACGGCTATCAGTATCACTGAGGCACGCAAGCCTCCCCACCAACGGCAAGGTCAATGGTTCATGGAGGGGGGGGAGGAGTATTCATATATACCAAAGAAAATATTGCTTGAACGGCTCCACTTACGAATGAAATGTGATTATTTTAAAATTGAGATTACTATCGGATCGAGTAGTACACCAGTAAATAACGCAAGCTGGCGTTTTTGGTGAAACAACTACGCCTGTACACAATCAGAGGTCTAGATGCTATCTAGGTTTCATCGTTTTGTGGATCCCTGAGTTGTGTCTGAAATGAAAATTTTGGCAGCTGCATGTCGCACGAGTTGTGAGGGAGTTAAAGCTTGTTGCGTAGAATCGTTGCATAAGAAAAAAATAAGAAATGTGTTTCAATTCGTGACTAGATGAAGAAAAGATGTCAGTTCGGCAGCTCAGCATCTTTACTAAAATAATTTATAACGGAAGATCCAAGAAGTTGTTTTAATTATCTTAGACTGTCCACAGAACTGTTCACATTTCTTCTAAATAGAGTTAATTATGTGATAAGGAATAAAGGTACTGTATTGCGTGAAGCACTGTCGCCAGAACTGAAATTGCATATCATACTGCGTGCATTACAATCGAGAACACTCGGCATGCTGCAAGATGCTGTTTTAGTTGGTGATGACGCTATTTCAGTAACACAATAATTATCGCTATTAATGTTAATAATTACTGAACATTAGCAACAATAATTATTCGATTGTTCTGGCAGTACCGGCCATGACCTCCTTCTTGTGTGCGGATGCACAAATATTACCCGAACTGTTACGGGACTTGGTAAGAATGTCTTCCACGAGTAATGAGTGTGTTGGGGTGGGACAGTACGAATGTAGTGTGTGGACATACGAGGTGAGAGTGCGGGTCTCGCGGGAGGCGTGCGCGCGAGATAGTCCGTGCAGTCGCTCCATACTGTGTCCTGCGTGGCTCAGATGGATAGAGCGTCTGCCATTTAAGCAGGAGAGCCCAGGTTCGAGTCCTGGTCGGGCACACGTTTTCATTTGCCCCCGCTGATATATATCAACGCCCGTCAGCAGCTGAAGGTATTAATATAATTCTAATTTCATAATTATTCGCAGCAGGCCGCATTAACCCATTACTGGCCAAAACTCTATAGGATCATTTTTTGCAAACTTTTATACATAAATACGTTACATTGAGCGATTAATTGAATAAAAAGTTGTTTTGAAAATTTTCAGTTTATTAGAACAAAAACTATAGACCGTCCCATTTTTGGGACAATGGTCAAATGCGCTATCCAAATTCACATTATTCTCCATGCATAATACTGTTAAGAAACAACATAAACAATAAATAAGGAATGTTTTAATATTATTGAATGTCTATTCAGTATGAAATGAAGCAAAACACTTGTCGTGTACACCAACATTGCACCTACCACAAATTTTTGTTGTTTTTTCTTGCAGTAAGCACATCTCTTCTGCGTTTTACTTGGCACGATGAAATGCTTTCCTAGATCTAGTCGTACATCTGTGCTCACACGTCCTCCCATCAATTTGCTTCCTTGTGGTCCTTTGCGTTTTGGTACAAATCCTGTTTTCTTCGATAGGTAAAAATCAATATTCTCCATCAGACATCCAAAAGTGAGAGCTTCTCATTAGAGTTAGCAATTTGGTATGCACGCCATGTGTTTACTACGCAAGTATCTATCATCTGTGTGAATAATGGCCACCACCATTTGAAACCTTATCCACGTCCTATAAAGTGATATCTGCTTGTCCAGTAGCTCTACGCCACCCATATGGACATTGTATTCTTCAATGAGGTGTGCTATTTAACGGATATGATAGTGTAACATGCCATTGTCCTATTATTGGGACACATAAAATATATCGATATTGCGCTTACTTGAAAAAATCTGAAGTATACGTAATCCTGTACGGACATCCATATGTTCATGACAAACACGCCGAGGCAACTAAATCACAGCTCATTGTCGTCCAGGAACTACCAGCAGACATACTGTACTGCCAAGTGCGAGAACAAAAAATTGGCAAGTTTATAATTTTCCTGACATGAAGTACTTAGAAAAAAGTTATTTATTTTACATTTACAGGCATTATAGCAGTTATTTGAACCTACATGTGCAGCAATAAAGGCTAAAGGCTACATTTCATACGTAGAAAAACGTAAAATATACGCGTCCCAAAAAAGGGACAATGGCCAGTAATGGGTTAAGAAGAGAATGGTTTGCAAAGTTGAAGATTGATCTGTACAGTGGCAAGATTTCAAAATTCCAACATATGTGAATGGGGAGAACTGCATCGACGTTAATATTGAATAAAGAATGCTGCTTCTTGAATTTGTATAGCCTTCCCTCCTGTCAACAATATTCCATAACAAAGAAGTGGTCGTCTCGAACGATGGGATTTTAGTCTTGTAGACGGGAGCATTAGCACAGCTAGAATTACTCTTGCTTATATTTTTCTTAATTTAGTTGTATATGTGTTCCTAACTCAATAAATTTTGCCCTGCAGTTCAGATGTTGTCAAACCATCTATGTCATGATCGCACATGACGGTCTGAGCGGCAGCAATATATTGCTTATTTTTGTAATCAGCATCACTGAAACCCCACAAATTCCTATGGAAAGCATAGATATCCACAAATATAACGTTATTCTCCGTTCCCCACTTCACATTTCAGTTTGTCTACACTCTACGAACACACGTAACCTCAAAACTCATGCAACTAGTGTCGCCAAAGCTGGAACACGTCGAAATTGTTTAGTTTCACCAACGAGGTGCGCTAGCGTAGTGGCCTGTAGCGCAGTTGCATGCAACCTAGTGTCGTCGTGTAAACTAGGCATTACGCTTCGGCTATCTGTGCAAAACTCACAGCGAGTCCAAAACTCCCACACGTCGTCCTTCCTCCATCGCAGCCTGTACTTGTACACAAATAACGTACACTGGTGTCTAAAATTAAAGCGACAAACCGCTGTTTCCCAGTCCTATGTCTAACATGTTTTTTATTGCAGTCTTTGATCACAATATCAATTCTTTTACGATGACCAGTTTCAGTCAATAATGATCTACACCATGGTGTAGAAAAGACCTGAGGATGGTCATTGCTGACTGAAACCGGTGATCGTCAAAAGAATTGTGATCAAAGACTGGAATAAAAAACATTTGAGAGTACTGGATCACTCTTCATATACGCGACAATGTCGCAACTGATGGAACTGTCAACCGATGTGCTGTGGCCTTCTCCACCTGACAGCACGGCGGCTAGAGTATCAGCAACCAAACTGACAGCCTGCAGCAGCGGGTTGCCTGCTTCGCAGGCACACCAAAGCACTACACAACCGATAGGCAATCTTGATGAACGGCCACAACAACAACAACAACAACAACACAGCAAAGACACCAGCGGCCACCAGGAGCCACTACCGGCCCACATAAACATAAGGAAGAGGTCGCTGCAGATCGCGGAGCTAGTTTCACACGTCAAACCACGTGATGGAAAATAGTTTCAAGGTACTCATCCGCCGAAGCACTATAAAGGCCGCCAGCAGACGTGGATAGCTGCAGCCCTGAAAGCCCGGCTTGGATCTTCTTCTTGATCTCTGGATTAGGCTCGGCTGAGAGTAGTAGGAAATTAATTCAGTTGTTTTGTGTTGGTTTTATACTCGGAGAATTTGTTTTGGTTAATTGAACAGTCCAATGAACTGTTTCTGGACTTTGATCGTTAGTTTCTGCTGCTTGCACAGACATATCAAGATGTCCTTACGATCTTGTTCTGCACAGAAGTTGAAATTTCGGTTAACGGACAACCATGCCAACTATGATGTCAGGGCATCTATCAGACGGATTATTGTTTGTGGGATAGTCCCACATCCACAGTCGCTGTGTACACAGTCAGAGACGGTGCAGTATCGCAGAGAGAAGATGTGAATGGAACCGGGACAGTCGTAAACTGATATGGCCTGATCGCTTAGTGTCAATCGTCCTGTCATTTTTCGGATGTGGCGACAGTTTACAGAGTGCATTCCATAAGCAATGTGACCAATTTTCTTCTGACGCAAAGGTACACCACAGCATGTTGTAATCGGCTGGGCTAAGTGGAGGGGGGTGATACCTTCAAGACGCTCTTTGTCTCATTTGGCTGCGAGCTGCCGGAGAGTCAGGACGTGCTTTCCTGTCAACCCCATCTTGAGTTTATGTAACACGGCACAATGGATCATTCTGTAGAGCAACGGTACTCTATCAAATTTTGCGTTACACATGGAAAGTCCGCCACCGAAATGTTTCAGTCTCTTCAGCATGCTTTTGAGGCTGATTGCTTGTCCAAATCACAAGTTTTCCGATGGCACAAGTCGTTGATGGAGGGCCGAGAGGAGATCACCGACGAACCTCGCAGTGCACGGCCATCAACCGCACGAGCAGACGAAAATGTGACACGTGTGGGCGATTGTTTGAACTCTGACAGATGGCTGAGTCTTCAATTGATAGCACAAACTCTACACATGTCAAAAACAACCGTTTTCGCATTGCGACCGAAGATTTGAACATGACAACGGTGTGTGCCAAACTCGTCCCAAAAGTGTTGACCGACGAACGAGAAATGTTGGAAATGTGCGAAAATGATCCTCCTTTTTTAAACTCAGTTGTCACTGGTGATGATTCGTGGATTTTTTAGTAAGACCCTGAGACAAAAAAAATTGTTCAAATGGCTCTGAGGCCTATGGGACTTAACTGCTGAGGTCATCAGTCCCCTAGAACTGAGAACTACTTAAACCTAACCTACCAGGACTACAGTGAACTCAGCTTTCTACTTGGAAGTGCTCAAAAGATTGAAAAGGAGGGGCTCATTCTACTGAAGCGACGTCAAGGACACGTGGAAAGTTCACCACGACAACGCGCAGAGTCACAGCGGCTTCATTGTCGACGACTTCATGGCCAGAACCGAGACCCCATTGGTTCCCCAGCCTCCCTACAGTACTGCCCTGGCTGCCGCTGACTTTCTTTGTTTCCTCAGTTAAAAAGAGCCGTGAAAGGAAAACATTGGGACACGATGGAAAGCATTCGGGAAAAGGCATTCCAGGATGCCTTCCAGGCATGGAAACACCGCCTCCAGAAGTGTATCGACGCAAGATGATGGTATTTTGAAAATTTTTGATTATTTGTATGAATATAAAAAAATGGCCCTGAGCACTATGGGACTTAACACCTGACGTCATCAGTCCCCTAGAACTTCGAACTCTTAAACCCAACTAACCTAAGGTCATGACACACATCAATGCCCAAGGCAGGATTCGAACTTGCGATGTATGAATATATTCAATAAATGATTTTTTTATTAATTTGGTCGCATTACTTATGGAACACATCTTATATAGAGACCGGAACTGTATCCCGAAGACCAGGGCAGTGCCGACCACGTATGACATCAGGGAGAGAGGACCATTATTTGGCCATAAAGACACGACGGTGCGGCCTTATTACTACACTGCCACTTTCATCTGAGTCCACAGCTCGTGGTCTTGCAGTAGCGTTCTCGCTTCTCGAGCACAGGGTCCCGGGTTCGATTCCCGGCGGGGTCCAGGATTTTTCCTCACTTGAGATGACTGGGTGTTGTTCTTCATCATCATCATTCATCCCCATTACGGTCGGAGGAAGGCAATGGCAAACCACTTCCATTAGGACCTTGCCTTGTACAGCTGTGTTGGTCTCCCGCATCGCCCCCTACGTTCCTCAGAGTATGGGTCCTCATTATCACTTTCATCTGACCTCGCAGTATACACTGGACGTGTCGTATCGAGGCAAATGGTGTACAGAAGACACCAATAGAGTAGCCTTTATTTTGGAGACTTGATGTCTATGTACCTCTGGTGTGTCTTCACAGAATGGAACGTCTAGAGCGGATTCGTCAACATGCCAACTGCGTGATTGAAAAGTGGGCAAATGCTCTTTTCACAGATGAGTCCCGATTTGGTATGGAGACTGATTCTCGACGGATTCGCATCTGAAGGGAATGTGCAACACCATTTCGCGACCCGAACCTTGTGGAAAGAGGCCCCTCATGGTGTGGGCAGGGACTATGTTGACCACTCAAACACCTTTTCATGAAATTATAAGAGTGAATCGGCAAGGATTAACTACTGTCACACATCGTGACAAGGTCTTGGAACTTCATGCGCAGTTGTTGCGAGGTGCTGTGAGATAGTGCTCTACCTCACAGAGGACCAGTGGCTGATGTTTTATTGGAAGCGGAAGATATTGCACGCATGGCGTGGACTGCTCGTTTTCCCGATTTGAATCCGATAGAGCATTACGCAACATCCACCAACCATTCTCCAAGACTTGCGAACAGCTCTGCAGGAAGAATGGGCGTTATTTCCTCAGTACGACATCGATGACGTCGTTCACAGCAGGCTCCGTCGTTGTCAGGCCTATGTTGCTGCCAGAACTGGGGTGTTGACCCCGTGCTGAGCACATTAACCAGTTGCCAGAATGTGTGCTCAAATCTATTAAGTTGGAAAAAACGAGGAACAGTTTTCGTCTACTGTTAGGTACGTGGCAGCTGTTTACGTTCTGCATTCTTTACGTTGTTTCTACTTTGCTATCACCTGTTTGTACTGTTTTGTGGCAAAATAAACGCAATTTTGCAAAATTCCCGTTTGCTGCCTTAATTTTGGATACCAGTGTATTTCCCATGCAGGGAGAGACAACATTAATTGAAAGTCGCTGCATGGTATTGGCGGATAAATGCGATGGGGCAGTGGCTGCATACGGGGTGTTCAAAAAGTCTCTACGCATTGCCGTATGATTGATAGCTGCGCGTGCCGTATGCCGCAGTGAATATGCCGAAATGAAACTCAGTGAAATACAAGTTATTAATTTATTAAATATTCATTTTTACTTACAGATTTTCACATTAAATGTTGAAAGTGTTCTTCCTGTTGTTGAATACACAATTCAATTCGTCTAATCATGTTTCCAAACACAAGCTATAACATTTCTTCTGTAACAGAAGCAGTGAAAGTGGATATTGCAGTTTTCAATTCGTTGATGGATTTTGGACGGTTTTCATAGACAGTTGCTTTTGCTGCACCCCAGAAGGAAAAGTCAGGTGGTGTTAGGTCAGGCGATCGTGGAGGCCAAAGTCGCTGTGAAATTAAGCGATCACCAAAAACATCAGAAAACAGTGGGATTGAAACGCGAGCTGTATGCGCGAATGCACCGTTTTGTTGAAAATAACAGTTCAGTATCTCACTTAACACACGTTCTCCTATAAATGGGTGCAGAATATCACTGCAGTATCGTAGTGCGTTTCTTGTTACGTTAAAAGATATGGGACCCACAATCCGACGTCTAGAAATTGCAATCCAAACTCCTATTTTCACAGAATGAAGTGGTTCCTCATGAATGTACAATGGATTTGCAGTAATCCACATGCGACAATTTTGCGAGTTCATGTACCCGGATAAATGAAACCACGCCTCATCAGTGAGAAACGTTTCATTAAGAATATCCCTTCCATTTTGTTGAACGAAATTTTTGGACCATTGACAATAATGCAGTGTCTTGCCATGGTCAGTATTTTTCAGTTCTTGCATGACTGTCACTTCATATAAGAAAAGTTCTAATTTTTTCCTTACAGCTGTGTGGGTCGTTCCGACATTAACATCGATTTCCTGGGCGAGTTTTCTTTAGTTCGGACTCGTGGACGCTTTATCGGAAATATTGAGTAGTTTATCCTCAGACAACAAAACGCTAGGACGACCACTTTTCGTTGCATCTGTCACTGAACCCGTTCTTCGAAATTTATTAATCAAATCTCGCACAGTATCGCGATGGGGGAGTGTTCCCTCCGGGAAAACTGAATGAAATGTTTGAGGAACTGAAACTGTGTATTTACCGCCAGCTTTGAACACTTGTTCGGCTAAAAACACACTTTCTTCAATCGTTAGGATTTTAAGAGTGACAAAAACGAAACAAACGAACAAAGGAACTAAACTCAAACGTTCACGTCAACACGTAACGACACACACCAACGATGCTACTGACGCTGTCTGAGATAAACGAAACAGTGGAATGTTGGGAGAGTCCACTTGAAGGGAAGTAACCGAGGCAGGGGAACAAACATACGGCACGCGCAGCTAACAATCATACGGCTCTGAGGAGAGACTTTTTGAACACATCCAACAACTGTATCAGTCAATGCTAAGATGAATAACTGCTTAAGCAATGGCCCGAGGTGAGACAACACGTTACTGACTTGATGAATTTGTGAAGCCCATTCTCTTGAATGAATGTTCCAGTTTTTCTGAAATCTTATTCATTTGTTTGTCTGTGCATTTGCATCCCATCAACCGATTTTCGCCCTACTTGGATAAACCGCTTTGTGATCCGTAGTTTTTCTTCTATTACATTTTATGTAAAAAATGTCGGTAACCAAATGAAAAGGGAACGTTTTCGCATGTTGCAGTAAAGGGAACAGAATGAAGAACCTCAGTCATCAGGAACGTTACGAAAAAAAAATGGAATAATACGCTAAGAAAAACGCACTTGACAGTAGAAATCATTTCGTATTACGCGTCGTGTGAAATATAAGTGAAAGTAAATCGTGACTGAACCGCGCCCGCTACGGTCGCAGGTTCGACTCCTGCCTCTGGCATGGTTGTAAGAGATGTTCTTAGGTTAGTTAGGTTTAAGTAGTTCTAAGTTCTAGGGGACTGATGACCTCAGCAGTTAAGTCCCATAGTGCTCAGAGTCATTTAAACCATTTTTTGTAAATCGTGACTGGTAGCAGAAAAGTGATTCATAAATACAATCATTGTTTCCACAGTGGGGGGCTTTCACAAACCATTTCTAGTGGCACAAATCACATGATAAACGTAACTGTGGTTGCAATTGTGGAAGAATGGCTGCAAATATTAAGAATATTAGCACTCTCTACTTTTCATGAAATGTATTTGCTGCTGCGAAAACGAACAATCGTCAACTGCATAAAGGAATGACCACTATGAAAATTTGTGCCGGAAGTACTCGAACATCGATTTTAGACTACGACATTGGGTTGCGCCACTCATTGCGTGGAATGTCACTCAACCCACACTTCGAAATTTGTTAACCAAATCTCGCACAGTATTGCGATGTGGGAGTGTTGTCTCTGGGAAAACTGAACTAAATGTTTGACGAACTGAAAATGTGTATCTAACGCCAGCTTTGAACACTTGTTCGACTAAGAACACACGTTCTTCAGTGGTCAGCATTTTAACAGTGCCAAAAACGAAACAAACGAACAAAGGAACTAAACTTAAACGTTCACGTCAACACATAACGACACACGCCAACTATACTAGTGACGTTGCCTGTGATAAACGAAACAGTGGAATGTTGGGAGAGACTTTTTGAACACCCCTCCCCCCCCCCCCACAGTTAAGAAGAGCGATGCAATGTTGTCACGTCTTGTGAAGCAGCCGCCTTGAAATACATGAAATATACCCACAATGAAGAATACGCACGAACGTCAGGTTATTCGAGGGAATGTTGTAGTTGTCGTCGTCTCCAGTCCTGAGACTGGTTTGATGCAGCTCTCCATGCTACTCTATCCTGTGCAAGCTTCTTCATCTCCCAGCACCTACTGCTCCTACATCCTTCTGAATCTGCTTGGTGTATTCATCTCTTGGTCTCCCTCTACGATTTTTACCCGCCACGCTGCCCTCCAATACTAAATTGGTGATCCATTGATGCCTCAGAATATGTCCTATCAACCGATCCCTTCTTCTTGTCAAGTTGTGCAACAAACTCCTCCCCAATTCTATTGAATACCTCCTCATTAATTATGTGATATAACCATACAATCTTCAGCATTCTTCTGTAGCACCGCATTTCAAAAGCTTCTATTCTCTTCTTGTCTAAACTAATTACCGTCCATGTTTTCACTTCCATACAAATACTTTCAGAAAAGACTTCCTGACACTTAAATCTATACTCGATGTTAATAAATTTCTCTTCTTCAGAAACGCTGACGACAATGAAACTTTATACCGGACTGTGATGATGATGTTCAGTTTGTGGGGCGCTCAACTGCGCAGTAATCAGCGGTCGTACAAAGTCTCAATTTTTACACAGTCCAATTTTTTTACCCAATCCAATCTAACACCTGTCACGAATGATGATGGAAATGAGCGTCTGGCGTCATTGGCCGGGAGGCCCCTTGTGGGGCAGGTCCGGCGCCTTGGTGCAGGTCTTATTACAGTCGACGCCACATTGGGCGACCTGCGCTCCGGATGGGGATGAAATGATGATGGCCGGCCAGAGTGGCCGAGCGGATCTAGGCGCTTCAGTCTGGCACCGCGCGACCGCTACGGTCGCGCTTTCGAATCCTGCCTCGGGCATGGGTGTGTGTGCTGTCCTTAGGTTAGTTAGGTTTAAGTAGTTCTACGTTCTAGGGGACTGATTACCTCGGCAGTTACGTCCCTTAGTGCTCAGAGCCATTTGAACAATTTGAAGTGATGATGAAGACAACTCAACACCCAGTCCCTGAGCGGAGAAAATCGCCGACCAAGGCGGGAATCGAACCCGGACCCTTAGGTCGGCAGTCCGTCACGCTCACCATTCAGCTATCGATGCGGACACGAATGATGATGATGATGATGATGAAATGATGAGGACAACACCCAGTCCCCGGTTTGTGCTGTATGAGGACTCCAATGCTGATTTTCCAATTTACCCATGAGGTAGCCTTAACCCCTTTGGTTAATCGCCTACGACTCATGCAAGTCCGTCAGAGAAAACTGCATCGTTCCCCTTAACAACACAGGGCCGGTAGCATCGTAGTCTGTACTTTATCTCACTGGCGTCCTGTGTGCGATATCTCTCAGTGCTAGCAAGCAGTACGTGAAATCTATTCAGTTCGATTTACTGTCTAAATTTAGCTCCAAGCCTCTATAGGTTAAACAACTACGCGCAAAGTGTGGCCCCTAGACGCGGGCAAGACAGATGACATCCGTTCCCAGCAGTCGCGGCTGCAATCTAAGATGGCATGACCCTGCCAGCTGCGTGAATAACAGACGGGAAGCTCTGCGTGTCTGTTCCCGCCGTGCAGGATCTCTCGAGGGCCAGCCAGTGCAGTGATCTACATCTACACTACTGGTCATTAAAATTGCTACGAAAAGCAGAAATGCAGATGATCAACGGGTATTGATAGGACAAATATATTACACTAGAACTGACATGTGATTACACTCTCACGCAATTTGGGTGCATAGATCCTGATAAATCAGTACCCAGAAGAACCACCTATGGCCGTAATAACGGCCTTGATACGCCTGGGCATTGATTCAAACAGAGCTTGGATGGCGTGTACAGGTACAGCTGCCCATGCAGCTTCAACACGATACCACAGTTCATCAAGAGTAGTGACTGGCATACTGTGACGAACCAGTTGCTCGGCCACCATTGAACAGAGGTTTTCAGTAGGTGAGAGATCTGGAGAATGTGCTGGCCAGGGCAGCAGTCGAACTTTTTCTGTATCCAGAAGAGCCCATACAGGAACTGCAACATGCGGTCGTGCATTATTCTGCTGAAATGTAGGGTTTTGCAGGGATTGAAGGGTAGAGCCACGGGTCGTAACACATCTGAAGTGTAACGTGCAATGTTGAAAGTGCGGTCAATGCATCAAGAGCTGACAGAGACATGTAACCAATGGCACCCCATACCATCACGCCGGGTGGTACGCCAGTATGGCGATCACGAATACACGCTTCCAACGTGCGTTCACCGCGATGTCGCCAAAAAACGGACGCGACCATCATGATGCTGTTAAAAGAACCTGGATTCATCCGAAAAAATGAGGCTTCCCCAATTGTGCACCCAGGTCCGTCGTTGAGTACACCATCGCAGGCGCTCCTGTCTGAGATGCAGCGTCAAGGGTAACCGCAGCCACGGTGCAAAAGTCGTCGAACTGTTCGTGGAGATGGTTGTTGTCTTGCAAACCCCGTCTGTTGACTCAGGGATCGAGACGCGGCTGCAGGCTGCACGATCCGTTACAGCGATGCGGATAAGACGCCTGTCATCTCGACTTCTAGTGATACGAGGCCGTTGGGACCCAGCACGGCGTTCCGTAATACCCTCCTGAACCCACGCGAGCAGCAGTGTCGCGATACGATAAACCGCAATCGCGATAGGCTACAATCCGTCCCTTATCAAAGTCGGAAACGTGATGGTACGCATTTCTCCTCCTTACACGAGGCATCACAACAACGCTTCACCGTGCAACGCCGGTCAACTGCTGCTTGTGTATGAGAAATCGGTTGGAAACTTTCCTCATGTCAGCACGTTCTGGTGTCGCCACAGGTGCCAACCTTGTGTGAATGCTCTGAAAAGCTAATCATTTGCGTATCACAGCATCTTCCTCCTGTCGGTTAAATTTCGCGTCTGTAGCACGTCATCTTCGTGCTGTAGCATTTTTAATGGCCAATAGTGTATTAGTACGTAAGAGCCGGTTTCCTGCAGACTGGGTGTGGCAGATCTGAGATTCGCCCGTAGCGCTGTCGGTTTCCGCAGCTGCCGTCATTTCCGCCGGTCTGCCTGCGATAAGGCTGCAGTGCTCGGACGATGCAGTGTAATGTGTCTCGCTGTATGTTGTATGTATGCGCTGACCTCCGACCCCTGTGGCCCTCGGTGGCCGGGTCGCCGCCGCCCTGGAATGCTCTTCAAGTTTTACGATCGGCCTCGCTGCGCCGCGTTCGAGGAACTTGGCTAGACAGTCTGTCTTTTTTACCCCCGTTTACTGTCGGGATTCGCCTTCGCAGCACTCTTTGCCCCTCGCCATTTCGCAATGCCCGCGTTTCCGTTCTTTCTCCGCCAAGTATGTCGTAATGTGCGGCGAGGAACGACAGACAGATAAAGCTAGGGCTCGGTCCCCTCAGATAAGACCCGATCCTCACCGGCGGTCGCGCAGCTACTGTGCCGAATTCTATGCCAGAAATCATACACAATGCGCAGTTATAGAAGTTTGATAAAGTCAAACTGCGAGGATCAAAGTTGGTTATGGTATTAATTTTTCTCTGAGCATTCGTGGACTTCATGTTCCTGAACAGAGAAGGAATTTTTATGGGCAACAATGTGCTGTGTCACTGGGTCACAGTTGTTCGCAATAGGGTTGAGGCCAGCTCGTGGTCCAAGGCGCCTTGCCACGGTTCGCTCCCCCCCCCCCCCCCCCTCCCCTCCTCCCCTCCTTCTACATCTAGATCTACATCCATACTCCGCAAGCCACCTGACGGTGTGTGGCGGAGGTTAGTTTGAGTACCACTATCTGTTCTCCCTTCTATTCCAGTCTCGTATTGTTCGTGGAAAGAAAGATTGTCGGTATGCCTCTGTGTGGGCTCTAATCTGTCTGATTTTATCCTCATGGTCTCTTCGCGAGATATACGTAGGAGGGAGCAATATACTGCTTGACTCCTCGGTGAAGGTATGTTCCCGAAACTTCGACAAAAGCCCGTACCGAGCTACTGAGCGTCTCTCCTGCAGAGTCTTCCACTGGAGTTTCTCTATCATCTCCGTAACGCTTTCGCGATTACTGAATGATCCTGTAACGAAGCGCGCTCCTCTCTGTTGGATCTTCTCTATCTCTTCATCTAGTACAGATCCCACAGTGCTGAGCAGTATAAAAGCAGTGGTCGAACAAGCGTACTGTAACCTACTTCCTTTGTTTTCGGATTGCATTTCCTTAGGATTCTTCCAATGAATCTCAGTCTGGCATCTGCTTTACCGACGATCAACTTTATATGATCATTCCATTTTAAATCACTCCTAATGCCTACTCCCAGATAATTTATGGAATTAACTGCTTCCAGTTGCCGAGCTGCTATATTGTAGCTAAATGATAAAGAATCTTTCTTTCTATATATTCGCAGCACATTACACTCGTCTACATTGAGATTCAGTTGCCATTCCGTGCACCATTCGTCACTTCGTTGCAGATCCTCCTGCATTACAGTACAATTTTCCATTGTTACAACCTCTCGATATACTACAGCATCATCCGCAAAAAGCCCCAGTTAACTTCCGATGTTATCCACAAGGTCATTTATACATATTGTGAATAGCAACGGTCCTACGAAATTCCCCTGTGGCACACCTGAAAACACTCTTACTTCGGAAGACTTCTCTCCATTGAGAATGACATGCTGCTTTCTGTTATGTAGCAACTCTTCAATCCATTCACTCAGTTGGTCTCTTAGTCCATACGCTCTTACTTTGTTCATTAACGACTGTGGGGAACTGTATAGAACGCTTTGCAGAAGTCAAGAAACACGGCATCTACCTGTGAACCCTTGTCTACGGCCCTCTGAGTCTCGTGGACGAATAGCGCGAGCTGGGTTTCACACGATCGTCTTTTTCGAAACCGATGCTGATTCCTACAGAGTAAATTTGTAGTCTCCAGAAAAATCGATATATTCGAACAGAATACGTGTTCCAAAATTCTACAACTGATCGACGTTAGAGATATAGGTCTATAGTTCTGCACATCTGTTCGACGTCCCTTCTTGAAAACGGGGTTCGAGTCTTCCCTCGGATATGGGTGTGTGTGTTATCCTTAGCGTAAGTTAGTTTAAGTTAGACTAAGTAGTGTGTAAGCCTAGGGACCGATGATCTTAGCAGCTTGGTCTCATAGGAACTTAACTACAAATTTCCAATTGATTTGAAGAACGTTCTGGCCACCCACATTGCCCAACGTGAATCCTATCGAACATTTATAGTACGTAATCCAGAGGTCAGTTCGTGCACAAGCTTCTGTACCGGCAACAGTTTAGAAATTATCGACGGTGATAGAGACAGCACGGCTCAATATTTCTGCAGGGGACTGAGCCTTGCTGTTGCTCTCGTTGGTGCTGTTTGCAGGTTTCCGCCCTCTGTTGGAGGCCAGACGGTGTCGTTTAGTTGGCATGGTTGCGGTTGTTTGCCTTCTTCTCGTGCTGACTGGCGCCACTCGGTTTCGGAAGCGTTGCCTGTCCGCTAGTGGCAGCAGCGGCGGTTACCGATATGTAGTAACTATTGCTCTATCTTTGAGGCGACGTCCGCGCAGTGCTGGAACACGCCTGGAGCGCTGACGGCACGCATGGACTGCCGGCTGGAAGGGCTGTGGACACGAGTGTTCACGACCTCGTCGTAAGCAGGATCCAGCAAGCATTAAGAGGAGTGCATCTCAATCCAAGTAGAGAAACCTCCGCCATTGTGACATCTCGCGAGTCTCCAGTGACTTGGGTCCTGTTGCTGCTCGAAGTGTCGCCGAGGCGAAGAGCAGCGAGTAGAGTGCGTGGGAAAGTCGGATTTGATTAGCTTTCCTCGACTTGTTATTACTGTTTACTGCGTTCAATTTGTTACAATCTGTTAAGTTCAACCAGCGATCAATAGTTCAAAAACAGTCTTAATCGCATTCAATCTAACGTCGGGGTCATCTTCTGCGCATTTAAACTGTGAAATTATAGATATCCGTCAGAAAGAGTCCATATACAACATCTAAAATTACGTAAATTTAAAATATGTTGCCCATTGGTCGACTGCTGGTGGTGTCACTCCTGTCTACATAACGGCAGGAAACTATGCGAGATTAACCCTTCGTATGGGCTTAAATAGCGTGCTGAGATCACGTGAACAGACAGCAACACCCCCAGCGGCGATCAACGGCGTTTAATACAGTTTATTATAAGTAAATACTAGTCATCTTGGTTTAACATAAATTTAAGTGACAGTAAATAACAGAAAACGGGACCATTCCATTTAAAAAGAGTTAAAATTATAGTGTTAATTATAAAATAATAACAAATGTTCCGTAGTCAACTCGTAAAATTCGTAAAAGTGTATTACATTATGTGCCATAATATAAAGTAAAACAATTTGTGACACACAAAAACTGGTCTCGTCCTGTATTATATCTATTCGTACATTTACGTAGAAAACATTGGGTCAGTTTACTAAAACGGCTAATATGGAAGGACCTCCTTGTGGTGAGGACGCCGTTGTCATGGGCTACAAAGCGTATATCAGGCGCCCTCTAATCAGTGTAGCGAGGATGCCGTCGTCATGGTAGCAGCTGGTGAGATCGTATGGTGTTATCTTTTCCCTGGCCACGTCGTCCGTTGCCGTGGTAGTGGTATGTCATGGCTCTTCATCCACAGAGAAGTCGTCACTTATTTGAGGTTATGGAAATATCAACAATCAAGGATAACCTAAAAAATCTAAAGATAGGATAAAAGTTTATGACACGTTTGAAGTACCCATTAAAGGAATTACAATAAAAGGAAAAGTAGCATAATTGTGTACAAATAATATTACCGAATAGCTCGAAACCTGTTGGCGGTATAATAATAATAGTAAATGCGATTAAGACTGTTTTTGAATAACTGATTAATCATACTAATCGCTGCTTCATCTCCACAACCATGTTGTCCAAAAATCAACCAGCGTTAATTTTTCTTGCCTGGTGGCCGCTAACGCCCCTGTTACCTACCCTGGGGGTTGGTGTAAGTAACGGCAGTGTACGTTTCCTCGCCTTGCCGCTGTTGTCCGGTAAGGCGTGTAGTTTTGACAGCTTTCTTGATTGTAGGCAGTTGGTGATTCTTCTACTCTGGTGGTAGTGATTCCTTTCTCGTTCTGGCCGCTCTAAGCACATTATTTTGGGGGCGGAGTGCAGACCGCCGGTTCCGGAGGAGGAGGAGGAGATTAGTGTTTAACGTCCCGTCGGCAACGAGGTCATTAGAGACGGAGCGCAAGCTCGGGTTAGGGAAGGACAGGGTAGGAAATCGGCCGTGCCCTTTCAAAGGAACCATCCCGGCATTTGCCTGAAACGATTTAGGGAAAACACGGAAAACCTAAATCAGGATGGCCGGAGACGGGATTGAACCGTCGTCCTCCCGAATGCGAGTCCAGTGTGCTAACCACTGCGCCACCTCGCTCGGTGCCGGTTCCGGCATTGGCGTATTGTTCCATCGTTGCATTTGGTTTATCGGACGTCAGGTAGCTACAGCATTATTATCATTAGTGATTCGTTACACTGCCACTAGTGAAGTGAATGCCACTCTTGGCTGCCTATCTCATCGCTCGCGAAAGTGTTTGTTGCCGGACCTTCTCAGAGATCGATTCCTGGAGCACCGCCTGCACCAGTTGCTTGTTTTTTTGTTTTTGTTTTTTTTAATCAACTTTTGCTACTGTATTTGCAATTTCACAGCAGGTTTCAGAATTTTTTATATTATTGCCATTCTTGGATTTCAAGGCCTTCAGCTGTGATTGTCGACATCTGCCGTAAAATTCTAATTTGGTATTTGTACATCTACATGGATACTCTGCAAATCACATTTAAGTGCCTGCCAGAGGGTTCATCGAACCACCTTCACAATTCTCTATTATTTCAATCTCGAATGGCGCGCGGAAAGAACGAACACCTATATCTCTCGGTACGACCTCTGATTTCTCTTATTTTATCTTTGTGATCGTTCCTCCCTATGTAAGTTGATGTCAACAAAATATTTTCCCATTCGGAGGAGAAAGCTGGTGGTTGGAGTTTCGTGAGAAGATTCCGTCGCAGTGGAAAACGTCTTTCTTTTAATGATGTCCATCCGAAATCCTGTATCATTTCTGTGACACTCTCTCCCATATTTCGCGATAATACAAAACGTGCTGCCTTTCTTTGAACTTTTTCGATGTACTCAGTCAGTCATACCTGGTAAGGACCCCACACCGTATTCACGCAATAAGCCTTTGAAACCGTATGCACTGCCATGCCTGGCGTCCGATGACTTCTGCTGTGTTTGTGGCGACTTACCTTTAACATTTGAATACCTGTAATTTGCAAGTTGCAGCGAGTTTTAAATAGTTCTTAATTTATTGCCATTCCTGGCGTGTAAGGCCTTCTGTCCAGGTCACAGTGGCTTGCTTTCAAAACATTATGTACTGTATCTGTATTTAATGGTGATTTGCTAAATTGCAACTCATTGAAAACACTATTATTTACACAGTTGTTTGTTCCTTCATTAATAACGTGTGATATTTTTCATTTATTGTTGAGTGTGGAATTACTGGTTTAAAATAAATTGTGTGTAACTGTGTAAGTAGGCTGTTTAGGTTTTTATGTTGGTAACGTCACATAGCGCTCTGTATGAAAATCACTGACTGTGCTGTGTGCAGTCTGTGGCTGATTTGCATTGTTCGAATATTCGGTATTGTAGTGTTGGGCAGTTGGATGTTAACAGCGTTGCGCAGTTGGAGGTGAGCCGCCAGCAGTGATGGGTGTAGGGAGAGAGAAGGCAGAATTTTGAGAGCGGACGATCTGGACGTGTGTCCGTCAGAAAA
The DNA here is from genome assembly GCF_023897955.1 of Schistocerca gregaria. Lineage (NCBI taxonomy): Eukaryota > Metazoa > Arthropoda > Insecta > Orthoptera > Acrididae > Schistocerca > Schistocerca gregaria. Next base: position 128,132,113 of record NC_064929.1, read on the forward strand.
AGGAGATTTGTAGTACTGTATATCATGAGCTAATATACATGTGATGAGTTTTGAATGTTATTAAGGTAAATACATTGTTTGTTCTGCATTAAAATCTTTCATTTGCTAACTATGCCTATCAGTAGTTACTGCCTTCAGTAGTTTGAATCTTTTATTTAGCTGGCAGTATTCAGTAGTTCGAGTAACGAAGATTTTTGTGAGGTAAGTGATTCATGAAAGAGAAAGGTTATTGTTAGTCAAGGCCATTGTTTTGTAGGGAATATTGAAAGTCAGATTGCGTTGCGCTAAATATATTGTGTGTCAGTTTAGTGTTGATCAGAATGAGTAAAGAGAGAAATGTCTGAGTATGTTCAGTGCTGCTCAGCTGTTTGAAAATCAAATAACGTAAGAGGTTTATCAGCACAGTAATTCATTAATTTTTCTAAGGGGACGTTTCAACTGTAAAACTGATTACGGCCCCGTCCACCAAATCCTGCCTTCCCTTGACTGCCTGGTTTTAGGAACGTTGAACGACTTGTTGAGTCCACCCCATGTCGGGTTGCTGCACTACTCCAGGCAAAATTGTCCGGAACGATATTACAAGGCGTCCCATGACTTTTGCCATCCCAGGCTAAACTCGGATCAAGTTGGCAGTACTTTTCAAACGCAGGAAACGGTTCACCATATTGTGGAGCCCTTCTCACTCATCTTGTATAGGATGTCTAAAGGATGCTGCGTTCTCGGAATCCTATACATCAATTCAAGCAAAATCACATTCATAGGTTGCATTACAAATGAGAAGAATGACAATATTGAAATTGGGAGACGCCCGCTAAACTCGCTGGGCAGAACAGGTGATTAGGATTGTGGAAAAGGTCAAATAAGGTGTCAGTCAGTTTCACTTTAAAATTGTGATGTGTTGCAATTTAATAACATCTTTAAAACAAAACGGCACATAGCCGAACCTTTACAATTACGAGTTTCAAAATCCAATTCTTTAACGGCTGAAGGTCTCCAAACAAGAAATCTTAATAGCAACAAGTTAAATTTCAAGTGCCTGAACACATGCAGTTAAAATGGATAAGGCTTTAAGCGGGCTGAAGGCCCACAGTTGATTTTCCAAAAATTCAAAATACCTTAATCTTTAAGTTTTCAATGGCCGAATACACACTAAATGAAAAAGTAACGCAACGTCAATAACTAAATTTAAGAATAAGGTTTTAAGCGGCTTAAAGCTCACAATTAATTTACATAAATTGATTTGCATAAAACAATAATTTTTTTCTTTAAAAGCATTGGCTGCAATAGATTACCAACAGGCCATTAAACACCTATGAAAAGGACAGTATAGATAATGGCACTCAGACGCCTCCAAGGAGGGGAGCGGGGGGTGGGATCTGCCTTCGAAACATCAATGTCCACTTAGGTGACAGACTGTAGCGCCTAGAACCGCTCGGCCACTCCGGCAACCTCACTTAGGTGGGCCCAACTACACGATCCGTCAGTAACCCAACCAACAGACAGTCACGGACCGACCGACGAAATGACTTGCTAGCCACTAGTCGGTATATACAGGGTGTTTCAAAAATGACCGGTATATTTGAAACGGCAATACAAACTAAACGAGCAGCGATAGAAATGCACCGTTTGTTGCAATATGCTTGGGACAACAGTACATTTTCAGGCAGACAAACTTTCGAAATTACAGTAGTTACAATTGTCAACAACAGATGGCGCTGCGGTCTGGGAAACTCTATAGTACGATATTTTCCACATATCCACCATGCGTAGCAATAATATGGCGTAGTCTCTGAATGAAATTACCCGAAACCTTTGACAACGTGTCTGGCGGAATGGCTTCACATGCAGATGAGATGTACTTCTTCAGCTGTTCAATTGTTTCTGGATTCTGGCGGTACACCTGGTCTTTCAAGTGTCCCCACAGAAAGAAGTCACATGGATTCATGTCTGGCGAATAGGGAGGCCAGTCCACGCCGCCTCCTGTATGTTTCGGATAGCCCAAAGCAATCACACGATCATCGAAATATTCATTCAGGAAATTAAAGACGTCGGCCGTGCGATGTGGTCGGGCACCACCTTGCATAAACCACGAGGTGTTCGCAGTGTCGTCTAAGGCAGTTTGTACCGCCTCAAATTCACGAAGAATGTCCAGATAGCGTGATGCAGTAATCGTTTCGGATCTGAAAAATGGGCCAATGATTCCTTTGGAAGAAATGGCGGCCCAGACCAGTACTTTTTGAGGAGGCAGGGACGATGGGACTGCAACATGGGGCTTTTCGGTTCCCTATATGCGCCAAGTCTGTTTATTGACGAAGCCGTCCAGGTAAAAATAAGCTCCGTCAGTAAACCAAATGCTGCCCACATGCATATCGCCGTCATCAATCCTGTGCACTAAATCGTTAGCGAATGTCTCTCGTGCAACAATGATAGCGGCGCTGAGGGGTTGCCGCATTTGAATTTTGTATGGATAGAGGTGAAACTCTGGCGCATGAGACGATACGTGGACGTTGGCGTCATTTGGACTGCAGCTGCAACACGGCGAACGGAAACCCGAGGCCGCTGTTGGATCACCTGCTGCACTAGCTGCGCGTTGCCCTCTGTGGTTGCTGTACACGGTCGCCCTACCTTTCCAGCACGTTCATCCGTCATGTTCCCAGTCCGTTGAAATTTTTCAAACAGATCCTTTATTGTATCGCTTTTCGGTCCTTTGGTTACATTAAACCTCCGTTGAAAACTTCGTCTTGTTGGAAGAACACTGTGTTCTAGGCGGTGGAATTCCAACACCAGAAAAATCCTCTGTTCTAAGGAATAAACCATGTTGTCTACAGCACACTTGCACGTTGTGAACAGCACACGCTTACAGCAGAAAGACGACGTACAGAATGGTGCACCCACAGACTGCGTTGTCTTCTATATCTTTCACATCACTTGCAGCGCCATCTGTTGTTGAAAATTGTAACTACTGTAATTTCGAAAGTTTGTCCGCCTGAAAATGTACTGTTGTCCCAAGCATATTGCAACAAACGTGTGGTTAGCTGGCGCCGTAGGTGTCCAGACCTTCCCTTATCGTAGGGCCTTCTAGCTTAACACGGTTCTGCTCTCGGCTTCTGTCCTCGTTTCTCCCCTCGGAACTGCGTCTGCCTCACGGTGGGAAGGTACGACATGCATTTAGGCATTCTTGTGTTAGTCTGTGGTATTCCATTTGCTCACTCGTTACTCGTATTACTTTGGTTAATTTAATGTCACGATTTATTTGGAGCTTTGTGACATACTACTGGATTTGCTTATCATGTCAGGGTTTTCATGGAAGGTGTTGGATTTGCCTGACACCTTACAGGTACAGCTGCCCATTCAGTTTCAACACGATACCACAGTTTATCAAGAGTAGTGACTGGCGTATAGTGACGAGCCAGTTGCTCGGCCACCATTAACCACACGTTTTCAGTTGGTGAGAGATCTGGAGAATGTGATGGCCAGGTCAGCAGTCGAACATTTTCTGTATCCAGAAAGACCTGTACAGGACCTGCAACATGCGGTCGTGCATTATCCTACTGAAACGTAGAGTTTCGCAGGAATGGAATGAAGGTCAGAGCCACGGGTCGTAACACATCTGAAATGTAACGTCCACTGCTCAAAGTGCCGTCAATGCGAAGAAGAGGTGACCGAGACGTGTAACCAATGGCACCTCATACCATCACGCCGTGTGATACGCCAGAATGGCGAAGACGACTACACGCTTCCAATGTGCGTTCACCGCGATGTCGCCAAATACAGATGCGACCATCATGATGCTGTAAACAGAACTTGGATTCATCACAAAAAAAGACTTTTCCATTAGTGCACTCAGGTTCGTCGTTGAGTACACCATCGCAGGCGTTCCTGTCTGTGATGCAGCGTCGAGGGTAACCGCAGCCACGGTCTCCGAGCTGATAAATTCTGCTGCAAACGTCGTCGAACTGTTCATGCAGATGGTTGTTGTCTTGCAAACGTTCTCATCTGTTGACTCAGGGATCGAGACGTGGATGCACGATCCGTTACAGCCATGCGGATAAGATGCCTGTCATCTCGACTGCTAGTGATACGGGGCCGTTGGGATCCAGTACGGCGTTCCGTATTACCCTCCTGAACCCGCTGGTTCCATATTCTGCTAACAGTCATTGGATCTCGACCAACGCGATCAGCAGTGTCGCGATAGGATAAACCGCAATCCGGACAGGCTACAATCCGATCTTTATCAAAGTCGGAAGTGTGGTGGTACACATTTCTCCTCCTTACACGAGGCATCACAACAATGTTTCACTAGGCAACGCCGGTCACCTGCTGTTTGTGCATGAGAAATCGGTTGGAAACTTTCCCGATGTCAGCAAGTTGTAGGTGTCGCCACTGGCGCCAATCTTGTGTGCATGCTCTGAAAGCCTGATCATCGTGCATATCACAGCAACGTCTTCCTGTCGGTTAAATTTCGCGTCTGTAGCGCGTCATCTTCGTGGTGTAGCAATTTTAATGACCAGTATTGTATTTTTCAGTTATTTATATTTGCGTAGTTTTGCTGTTAAAATTCGCGGAAAATTTAACTTGACAGAAACCGCAAACAGCTGTTAACTACTGTGTTGAAGTGCCGTACATACATGGGATGATCTGTAGTTTTTGTACTAATATATTTAAATTTTTCGCAACAACGTTTCTTTCCTCGATCACTCGGAGTGTCAAAATAATATTAAAACAGGTTGGAAAAAATGAAAAATAATGACTTTTTGGTAAATAACGAGTTAAACCCATTACTAGTTACAAAAGTAGGAACTGCCCTGCGACGCTCCAAACGCGTTATGAGCGTCCGTTTGCGCCTAACCTGACCCAATCATGGAAACAACCGGATGAAAACAATCGACTGATTCGGGTGCCTAGTGGCCGAGCGGTTCAAGGTGCTTCAATCTGGAACCGCGCGACCGCCACGTTCGCAGGTTCGATTCCTGCCTCGCGCATGGATGTGTGTGATGTCCTTAGGTTAGTTGGGTTTAAGTAGTTCTAAGTTCTAGGGGACTGATGACCTCCGATGTTAAATCCCACAGTGCTCAGAGCCATTTGAACCATTTTTGATTCGCTTGTTGGAAAACAGTCGACGCATTATTTTGTAGATTTATGTGTCGGTTGAATCACATCCATTCATTTGAGTGAAACCAGTCTGTGGGAACAACCGCGTCAAAACAGTCATCCAATTTGTCGGACTACTCATTCATTCTTTTGAGTGAAACAAATCTGTGAGAGAAGCCTAATGAAAACGATCGAGTACCTCGGTTCTAGCTTTATGTGTCAGTTGGATTGTTCTCCATTTACCTTCTTCGAGTGAAAGCAGTCTGTGGGAGCAATCGCAAGAAAACATTCGGCAGCGCTGCAGCTTTGCATACTCACTGAATTATTAATTCTTTCTTTCCGAGTGAAAAATTTATTACATGAAAAAGCTTTTTGTTTAAGGAGTTATCTTCTTGTTTTTGGTCTTGTGTGTCTGAAAATTTTCATTTGATTTCAAACATTTTGATGAGATAACAACAGAGAAATGTGGTAAATTTCAGGTTTATTTCAGTTTCTCTTCAAGTAAGTCAACAAATATTTTGCTGCCTCCAATGCATATCTCGCGAAAGCATGCTGAATGTAAAAATCTGAAAGAATCGAGCTCACACGGAAGATTAGCAGCAATTGTTCTTAACTGCGAAACATTCGCTACTGGACCAGGAAAACAGGTGTAAAATAGCTGTGCTACACCAAGTGTTCTCCGTCGCACACCAAACTCTAAAGCGAGTTAATATTGCATTGCCATCCATTTTCGAGCTATGTTTCAAGCTCTCTAGCGTATCAGGAAGTCAGTTTAAAATCAGTTACAAGAATTTTATCGAACAAACAGTTAAATTTACAGTGCGGCGCCAGATATTAAACTTTTCAAATCAGCCAGAAAAGTTCATATTTAATGTCACAAGTACGAGAATTCGTATTTAAGTAAATACATACATGTTCAAAGCACCTTTTTTAAAAAAAATTTACTCAGATGGCCTTGAAAAAAAATACTGTATTTGTCTCTAAAAAAAGTTGTCAGCCCCTGTCATGGTTCGTGTATAACTGAAAAGGATAAAAAACTATTTACACTCCTGGAAATTGAAATAAGAACACCGTGAATTCATTGTCCCAGGAAAGGGAAACTTTATTGACACATTCCTGGGGTCAGATACATCACATGATCACACTGACAGAACCACAGGCACATACACACAGGCAACAGATCATGCACAATGTCGGCACTAGTACAGTGTATATCCACCTTTCGCAGCAATGCAGGCTGCTATTCTCCCATGGAGACGATCGTAGAGATGCTGGATGTAGTCCTGTGGAACGGCTTGCCATGCCATTTCCACCTGGCGCCTCAGTTGGACCAGCGTTCGTACTGGACGTGCAGACCGCGTGAGACGACGCTTCATCCAGTCCCAAACATGCTCAATGGGGGACAGATCCGGAGATCTTGCTGGCCAGGGTAGTTGACTTACACCTTCTAGAGCACGTTGGGTGGCACGGGATACATGCGGACGTGCATTGTCCTGTTGGAACAGCAAGTTCCCTTGCCGGTCTAGGAATGGTAGAACGATGGGTTCGATGACGGTTTGGATGTACCGTGCACTATTCAGTGTCCCCTCGACGATCACCAGAGGTGTACGGCCAGTGTCGGAGATCGCTCCCCACACCATGATGCCGGGTGTTGGCCCTGTGTGCTTCGGTCGTATGCAGTCCTGATTGTGGCGCTCACCTGCACGGCGCCAAACACGCATACGACCATCATTGGCCCCAAGGCAGAAGCGACTCTCATCGCTGAAGACGACACGTCTCCATTCGTCCCTCCATTCACGCCTGTCGCGACACCACTGGAGGCGGGCTGCACGATGTTGGGGCGTGAGTGGAAGACGGCCTAACGGTGTGCGGGACCGTAGCCCAGCTTCATGCAGACAGTTGCGAATGGTCCTCGCCGATACCCCAGGAGCAACAGTGTCCCTAATTTGCTGGGAAGTGGCGGTGCGGTCCCCTACGGCACTGCGTAGGATCCTACGGTCTTGGCGTGCATCCGTGCGTCGCTGCGGTCCAGTCCCAGGTCGACGGGCACGTGCATCTTCCGCCGACCACTGGCGACAACATTGATGTACTGTGGAGACCTCAATCCCCACGTGTTGAGCAATTCGGCGGTACGTCCACCCGGCCTCCCGCATGCCCACTATACGCCCTCGCTCAAAGTCCGTCAACTGCACATACGGTTCACGTCCACGCTGTCGCGGCATGCTACCAGTGTTAAAGACTGCGATGGAGCTCCGTATGCCACGGCAAACTGGCTGACACTGACGGCGGCGGTGCACAAATGCTGCGCAGCTAGCGCCATTCGACGGCCAACACCGCGGTTCCTGGTGTGTCCGCTGTGCCGTGCGTGTGATCATTGCTTGTACAGCCCTCTCGCAGTGTCCGGAGAAAGTATGGTGGGTCTGACACACCGGTGTCAATGTGTTCTTTTTTCCATTTCCAGGAGTGTAAATAAAAGCACTCAAGCCCGGAGATTGAGTGGAAACAACCATACGGTGAAGCGCCAAAGAAACTGGTATGGGAATACGTATTCAAATACCAAGATATGTAAAGAGGCAGCAGACGGCGCTGCGGTCGGTAACGGCTATATGACACAAGTGTCTAACGCAGCTGTTAGATCGGTTACTGCTGCTATAATGGCAGGTTATCAAGATTTAAGTGAGATTGAATGTGGTGTTACAATCGGCGCGCGACCAATGGGACGCAGCATGTCCGAAGTAGCAACGAAGTGGGTATTTTGCCGTGCGACCATTTCACGAGTGTACCGTGAATATTAGCAATCAGGTAAAACATCAATCTCCGACATCCCTGCAACCGCAAAAAGATCCTGCAAGAACGGGACCAGCGACGACTGAAGAGAATCGTTCAACGTGACATAAGTGCAACCCTTACGCAAATTGCTGCAGATTTCAATGCTGGGCAATCGACAAGTGTGAAGGCGTGAATCATTCAACGAATCATTATCGGTATGGGCTTTCGGAGACGAAGGCCCAATCGTGTATCCTTGATGACTGCACAAGACAAAGCTTTACGCCTGGGCTGAGCCGGTCAATACCGACATTGGACTGTTGATGACTGGAAACACGTTGCCTGATCGGACGAGTTTCGTTCCAAATTGTTTCGAGCGGATGGGCGTGTACGGGTATGGAGACAACTGCATGAATCTATAGACCTTGCATGACAGCAGGCGCTGTTCAGGCTGGTGGAGGCTCTGAAATGGAAGCATATTAGACTCCTGAAACGTCTAGATACGATTCTGAGAGGTGATACGAACGTAAACATCATGTCTGATCACCTGCATGCATTCATGTCCACTGTGCATTCCCACGGACTTGGGCAATTCCAGCAGGACAATGCAACACCCCACACGTCCAGAAGCCACAGAGTGGCCCCAGGTACACTCTTCTGAGTTAAACACTTCCGCTGGCCACCAAACTCCCCAGACATGAACATTATTGAGCATATCTGGGATGCCTTGCAACGTGCTGGTCAGAAGAGACCTCCAGCCCCTCGCACTCATACGGATTCATGGTGTCAGTTCCCAACAGCACTACTTCAGACGTTAGTCGGGTCCATGCCACGTCGTGGTGAGACACTTCTGAGTGCTCGCTGGGGCCTTACACGATATTAGGCAAACGTAGCATTTTTTTTTTTTTTTTTGGCTCTTCAGTGTATAGAGGGTGGTCCATTGATAGCGACCGGGCCAAATATCTCACGAAATAAGCATCAAACGAAAAAACTACAAAGAACGAAACTCGTCTAGCTTGAAAGGGGAAACCAGAAGGCGTTATGGATGGCCCGCTACATGGCGCTGCCATAGGTCAAACGGATATCAACTGCGTTTTTTTTAAAATAGGAACCCCCATTTTTATTACATATTCGTGTAGTACGTAAACAAATATGAATGTTTTAGTTGGACCACTTTTTTCGCTTTGTGATAGATGGCGCTGTAATAGTCACAAACGTATAAGTACGTGGTAACATTCCGCCAGTGCGGTCGGAATTTGCTTCGTGATACATTACCCGTATTAAAATTAGCAATTCCGCAAAAGCTCGATATCATGTTGATGTATGGCTATTGTGATCAAAATGTCCAACGGGCGTGTGCTATGTATGCTGCTCGGTATCCTGGACGACATCATCCAAGTGTCCAGACCGTTCGCCGGATATTTACGTTATTTAAGGAAACAGGAAGTGTTCAGCCACATGTAAAATGTCAACCAGGACCTTCAACAAATGATGATGTTCAAATGTCTCTGAGCACTATGGGACTTAGCTGCTGTGGTCATCAGTCCCCTATAACGTAGAACTACTTAAACCTAACTAACCTAAGGACATCACACACATCCATGCCCGAGGCAGGATTCGAACCTGCGACCGTAGCGGTCGCGCGGTTCCAGACGGTAGCGCCTAGAACCGCTCGGCCAACTTGACCAGCCGCAACAAATGATGATGCCCAAGTAGGTGTTTTAGCTTCTGTCGCGGCTAATCCGCATATAAGTAGCAGACAATCTGCGCGAGAGTCGGGAATCTCAAAAACGTCGGTGTTGATCAACATCGATTGCAAATGGTTCAAATTGCACTGAGCACTATGGGACTTAACATCTGTCGTCATCAGTCCCCTAGAACTTAGAACTACTTAAGCGTAACTAACCTATGGACAACACACACATCCAAACCCGAGACAGGATTTGAACCTGCGACCGTAGCAGTCGCACGGCTCCAGACTGTACCGCCTAGAACCGCTCGTCACAGCGGCCGGCCATCCATTGCATCCGTACGATTTTTCTATGCACCAGGAATTGCATGGCGACAACTTTGAACATCGTGTACAATTCTGCCACTGGGCAGAAGAGAAATTACGGGACGATGACAGATTTTTTGCATGCGTTCTATTTAGCGACAAAGCGTCATACACCAACAGCGGTAACGTAAACCGGTATAATATGCACTATTGGGCAACGGAAAATCCACGATGGCTGCGACAAGTGGAACATCAGCGACCTTGGCGGGTTAATGTATGGTGCGGCATTATGGGAGGAAGGATAATTGGCTCCCATTTTATCGCTGGAAATGTAAATGTTGCAATGTATGCTGATTTCCTACGTAATGTTCTGCCGATGTTACTAGAAGATGGTTCACTGCATGAGAGAATGGCGATGAACTTCCAACATGTTGGATCTCTGGCAGATAGCTCGAGTGCGGTTGAAGCGGTATTGAATAGCATATTTCATGACAGGTGGATTGGTCGTCGAAGCACCATACCATGGCTCGACGTTCACCAGATCTGACGTCCCCAGATTTCTTTCTGTGGGGAAAGTTGAAGGATATTTGCTATCATGATCCACTGGCAACGCCTGACAAAATGCGTCTGCGCATTGTCTACGCTTGTGAGAACATTATGGAAGGCGAACTACTCGCTGTTGAGAGGAATGTCGTTACAAGTATTGCCAAATGAATTGAGGTTCACGGACATCATTTTGAGCATGTATTGCATTTATGTGGTATTTACAGGTAATCACGCTGTAACGGCATGCGTTCTCAGAAATGATAAATTCATGAAGGTATATGTATCACTTTGGAACAACCGAAATAAAATGTTCAAACGTACCTACGTTCTGTATTTTAATTTAAAAAGAAGCTGTTACCAACTGTTCGTCTAAGATTGTGAGCCATATGTTGTAAGGTGTCAGGCAAATCCAACACCTTCCATGAAAACCCTGACATGATAAGCAAATCCAGTAGTATGTCACATAGCTCCAAATAAATCGTGACATTAAATTAACCAAAGTAATACTAGTCACGAGTGAGCAAATGGAATACCACACGCTAACACAAGAATGCCTAAACGCATGTCATACCTTCCCACCGTGAGACCGACGCAGTTCCGAGGGGAGAAACGAGGACAGAAGCCGAGAGCAGAACAGTGTTAAGCTAGAAGGCCCTACGATAAGGGACGGACTGGAAACCCACGTCGCCAGCTAACCACTAGGACAACGCCAGCTGCAAGTTTTAGCGTGAGACTTTTCGCGTCTCTGTTACGTCAAGGACCACCCCCCCCCCCGCCCCCCCCCCCACGCCCATATTAAAAGCTAGAGCCCTCCAGAAGAACAGTATAGATCTTACAATAACGCTAAAAGAACCACACCAGCTGCAAGTTTTAGCGTGAGAGTTTTTCGCGACTCTGTTACGTTGAAAACTTTAAAAACATTGCCCCACCAGGAAAAGTATAACGTTTCTCATTGGATAGACAGAATTTTTGTACGCGGAGCTTAACGTTAACATTGAGATCCTCCTTGGTCAGATGAAAACACAGCCAGATAGTTTTTTTAAACCTACTTCGGTAAATTGTAGTAAGGAGACGTTAGGAGAGAGTTGCTTCCGAGATGGCGAGGTGAGCGGAGCTGTGCTGCCCGCTGACGCCCTGACGCTGCCTAAACACCGACAAGGTAATGAACGCACGCAATGCCGCATTTTTGAGCGCATAAGGCTTCACTCAGAACTGCAGAAGTCTCATCTGTTACACCTCCTTTTTGCGTAATACTGGTGTCGATCGTCAATTAAAGCTCATGGTGTTCACATTTGCCACTTGAAGTAAAAATCTGAAACGCGATGATTTTTCTGTTGTATAGTTATTGAGAAGCCACATCAGCCACTGTAATTTACGACAAGTTAGATAAGTTATTAAAGATAATTGAGGGTCACTGTAGACCATTTTGATAGTTTTCTATTTTGTGAAACGTAATTTAAACCTAGATTATAGATGTGATATGGCATAGGTCATCCTTCGATCCATTGTAGAACTTGGAAACCCATTCAGGGAATATTCGTTCACATTTTTGTTGAACGCAGTTGGTTTTTACCATCCTGTATTAAAACACTTCCTTTTACCAATAGTGCAATTTATAAACAATGTTTTGTGAGTAGAATAAAATACCCAATGGTAAACTTAACTGCTTTTTCGATGTCATTTTACCACCTAACTAAAAATAGGAAAGCCTCAAACCCCTTCCACTAAATTTAGTTAGTATTAAGATTCTTTTACAGGGAGTGCAGTGGAGCTGACGCTGAGATCATATGGTATTTAGTTATATCATCGCTAGTCTCACTGAACTCTTCTGAATTCTACATGTCATGTGTGGTCTGGCGTCTCCTTACCAGCAACACGTCCCAGGTTCAAACTAATCAATTCCGTAACAAACACGCTCAGAGCGTCGTTGCGCGAAAGTGGTAGGGAGACACGATATAGAACAAACAGACACCACCCAGAATGTTAGAATGTTTGTGACTATTACAGCGCCATCTATCACAAAGTGAAAAAAGTAGTCCAACTCAAACATTCATTTTTCTTTACGTACTACACGAATATGTAATAAAATGTGGAGGTACCTGTTTAAGAAAACATAGTTGATATCCGTTTGACCTATGACAGCGCTATCTAGCGGGCCAACCATAGCGCCATCTGGTTTCCCCTTGAAGGTAGCAGTGTCACCTGATAAGAGCCTACGGAATATCAGAGCAGCTGTTTGGATGGATTGAAGAGTTTTTAGCAAACAGAACACAGCATTTTGTTCTCAATGGAGAGACGTCTACAGACGTTAAAGTAACCTCTGGCGTGCCACAGGGGAGTGATATGGGGCCATTGCTTTTCGCAATGTATATAAATGTCCAAGTAGTTAGTATCTGAAGTACTATGCGGCTTTTCGCGAATACGGAGAAGCAGCATTAGAAAATTGCAGCGAAATGCAGGAAGATTTGCAGCAGATAGGAACTTGGTTCAGGGAGTGGCAACTGACCCTTAACATAAATGTAATGTATTGGGAATACATAGAAAGAAGGATCCTATATTGTATGATTATATGATATCGGAACAAACACTGGTAGCAGTTACTTCTGTAAAATGTCTGGAAGTATGCGTGCGGAACGATTTGAAGTGGAATGATCATATAAAATGAATTGTTGGTAAGGCGGGTGTCAGGCTTAGAAAATGTAGTCCATCAACAAAGGAGGTGGCTTACAAAACATTCGTTCGACCTATACTTATTGCTCATCGGCGTGGGATCCGTACCAGGTCTGGTTGATAGAGGAGATAGAGAAGATCCAAGGAATAGCGGCGCGTTTCGTCACAGGGTTATTTGGTAAGCGTGATAGCGTTACGGAGATGTTTAGCAAACTCGAGTGGCAGACTCTGCAAGAGAGGCTCTCTGCATCGCGGTGTAGCATCGCGGTGTAGCTCGCTGTCCAGGTTTCGAGAGGGTGCGTTTCTGGATGAGGTATCGAATATATTGCTTCCCCCTACATATAGCTCCCCAGGAGATCAGGAATGTAAAATTAGAGAGATTCGAGGCGCACGGAGGCTTTCCAGCAGTCGTTCTTCCCGCGAACTGTACGCGAGCAGAACAGGAAAGGGAGGTAATGACAGTGGCACGTAAAGTGCCCTCCGTCACACAGGGTTGGGTGGCTTGCGGAGTACAAATGTAGATGTAGATGTAGATGCTTCGTTCTTTGTAGTTGTTTTGTTTGACGCCTATTTCGTGAGATATATGGCCCGGTCACGATCAATGGACTAACCTGTATAGTTGACATGGTCGCGGAGCCTACTTCCATTCGGTTGTTCCGTTCAAATGAAAAATGGAGTGAAAGAGAAAACAATCGACTGACCAATCGGTGGTTAAAAACAATCGTTTGTCTAGTGACTAGCCAGACGGGCGCACGTCATGTTAAGCGAATGCCGCAGCTGGCCGCCGGGAAAGTGGGCATGGACGGCTGAAGAAGACAGGCTGTGACTGCGCCAAAGAGTGGGGGACTCTTTATAGTGGCTGCCACCGGAGCGTGAAGCGGCCGCCACAGATCAACAGGGCTCGTAACGTCGCACTTGGGAGCCATTAGCGCCAGCATTTGCGAAGCGTAACTGCGGCACGACTGTAAAAAATATAGATGGCGCCGTCGCTCGAGTTGGAGGAATAGTGGCTCGAGACTGACAGCCACCTGCTAGCGGGGAAAAATATCGAGGACGTGTTGACGTCACGGGCGACGGGGTGGGAAGATCTGCGTGAGACTCGAGATGCTCCGCCCCTGCTCCCCAAACCAAGTTCCTGATTTGTTGTGTTTCATCTTTCGGACTGGGTTACTTACTGGAAAATATTGTCGTTCTGATAACTGTATAATTAAAGCATTGTTAACAGCAACGTATAAATGACAATTAATTGAAACCCTCAGCTGCCGACAGGTGTTGTTGATATACCTCGATGGGGCCTGCTGAAAATGTGCGCCCCGCCCGGGACTCGAACCGGGGATATCCTGCTTACATGGCAGACGCTCTATTCATCTTTTTTTCTTCTTTGTTTGTTCGTTTTAGTTCGTTGCATCTGCTCAGAGCGGACGACGCAGGACACCCCTTTCAGTTTGTTGTTGTTCCATTAACTAAGATTCACTCATTTCTCGCTCACACTAAGGTGACGATTCCCGTAAGAGTTCGGGCAACCTGTGCCCATTCACACAGACGAAGGTCAATGGCTAGGTAGTCTTTAACCACATTACTGGCCATTTAAATTGCTACACCAAGAAGAACAGCAGATGATAAACGGTATTCATTGGACAAATATATTATACTAGAACTGACATGTGATTATATTCCCACGCAATTTCGGTGCATAGATCCTGAGAAATCAGTACCCAGAACAACCACCTCTGGCCGTAATATCGGCCACGATACGCCTGGGCATTGAGTCAAACAGAGCTTGGATGCCGTGTACTGGTACAGCTGCCAATGCCATACCACAGTTCATCCAGAGTAGTGACTGGCGTATTGTGACGAACCAGTTGCTCGGCCACCATTGACCAATTGTTTTCAGTTAGTGAGAGATCTGGAGAATGTGCTGGTCAGGGAATCAGTCGAACATTTTCTGTATCCAGAAAGGCCCGTACAGGACCTGCAACATGCGGTCGTGCATTATCCTGCTGAAATGTAGGGTTTCGCAGGGATCGAATGAAGGGTAAAGCCACGGGTCGTAACACATCTGAAAAGTAACGTCCACCGTTCAAAGTACCGTCAATGCGAACAAGAGGTCACCGAGAAGTGTAACCAAGGGCACCCAATACCATCACGCCTGGTGATACGCCAGTATGGCGATGACGAATACACGCTTCCAATGTGCGTACACCGCGATGTCGCCAAACACGGATGCGACCATCATGATGCTGTAAACAGAACCTGGATTGATCTGAAAAAATGACGTTTTACCATGCGTGCACTCAGGTTCGTCTTCGAGTACACCATCGCATGCGCTCCTGTCTGTGATGCAGCGTCAAGGGTAACCGCAACCATGGTCTCCGAGCTGATAGTCCATGCTGCTGCAAACGTCGTAGAACTGTTCGTGCAGATGGTTGTTGTTTTGCAAACGTCCCCATCTGTTGACTCAGGGATCGAGACGTGGCTGCACGATCCGTTACAGCCATGCTGATAAGATGCCTGTCATCTCGACTGCTAGTGATACGAGGCCGTTGGGATCCAGTACGGCGTTCCGTATTACCCTCCTGAACCCGCTGGTTCCATATTCTGCTAACAGTCATTGGATCTCGACAAACGCGAGCAGCAATGTCGCGCTACGATAAACCGCAATCGCGATAGGCTACAGTCTGACCTTGATCAAAGTTGGAAGCGTGATGGTACGCATTTCTTCTCCTTAGACGAGGCATCACAACAACGTTTCACCAGGCAACGCCGGTCAACTGCTGTTTGTGTATGAGAGATCGGTTGGAAACGTTCCTCACGTCCGCACGTTGTAGGTGTCGCCACCAGGGCCAACCTTGTGTGAATGCTCTGAAAAGCTAATCATTTGCATATCACAGCATCTTCTTCCTGTCGGTTAAATTTCGCGTCTATAGCACGTCATCTTCGTGGTGTAACTATTTCAAAGGCCAGTAGTGTAATTAATTGAAACACACAGCTGTTGACAGGTGTTGTATATACCTAGATGTGGGCAGCTGAAAATGTGTGCCCCGACCAGGACTCGAACCCGGGATCTCCTGCTTACATGGCACACGCTCTATCCATCTGAGCCACTGAGGACACAGATGAATAGCGCAACTGCAGGGACTTATCCCTTGCACGCTTTCCACGAGAGCCACATTCCCAACTGTCCACAATCTACATCCAGCTGTCCCCATCGATGTATATCAACAACACCTGTCGGCAGCTGAGGGTTTCAATTAATTATCATTTATTCTAGAGAAGCTGCTCTTTCGAGAACAGTTACTATATTCATACATAACGACGTATAAATCTCTGCATGTGATATAGTATCTGTGAATTTATTAATCTTACGAGGGAAAGAAAAAAGGAAAATGTTTGTTTCGTTAACAGTCTGCCTTACTTCTCGACAGAGCCTCCTTTGAGCAGTATAGCACTTGGTCCTTCTTTTTCATCCCATCGGAAAAACAGATTCTTTCAAATTATGCAAAATACTCGTTGACTGCAATTATCGCTTACTCATTTAAATTAAAATTTCTCCCCAGCAAGCCAAAGTTTCGAGTTAAGTCTGGTCAGTAGAGTGGGTGAAGAACCAAGTCCAAACCCAGTTCATTCACTTTCGCCATTCTTATCGCTGATGTGTGGGATGGTGGTGAAAGCACTTTTTTTGCGTGCCAGCCTTGGTCCTTTCTCAGACAACGCAAGTTTGAAAAATGAGTAAAATTGGCATTTTATTTATGTGGATCTACTTAGTTTCATATAGGGGTCATTTCAACATACTGGAAGAAAAAACTCGGGACGGCAGAAGTTTTATACAATTAATCTAAATAAAACAGGATAAAACTGATAGAATATGTAAAAAGTATTACTTTGGAACGTTTCATCATTATCACAACAATGTTAACAGTTTAATCGCGTTATCCAGAGACATTCTTGAATTCTTTCCTGGCATGGACGTAGAGAAAAGAAGGGAGTTTTCAGTACGTCACAAACGTGAAGCCGACGTCCGCCATCGTATGTAGCTCAAAACATTTGGTGCACCGCTTTTATACTTCCCTGGTTCACCACCGTGATATTCCCAGTGACGTCACTCTGACGGTTTCGACTGTTGGCGATAGCTATCGACCTTTGTGGTCGTATCCCAAGTAGGATCTGCTGCTTTCATTTTGTGCAAACGTAGTTGTTTCATCAAAAACGCCAGCTTGCGTTGTTTACTGGTTTACTAGTCGATGCGATCGTAATCTAAAGTTTAGAAGAATCATATTAAAAATTCAAAAAATAAAAAAAGTTATAAGGTTAATGGAAGGGGTAGATAATCGCAAATCATGTAGACCATTGTTTCAAAAAGGATGATCCTGCCACTTCCTTGCGTGTACATACTTGAAAATGTAATGTATTTAAAGCAAAACTTACATACAAAATGACCACTCAATACTCAAAATCACACAATACACAGCTGTGATACAAGACAAAAATTGGACGTGCTTGTTCAAAGCGCCAACACAAAGTTGTTTCAAAACTGTCTTATCCATCCTAGTATCAAACTATACAATGCCTTACCAGGTACCATTAAACACATACAAAATATTGGACACTTCAAATCTAAATTGACATCGTACTTCGTTGATCACTGCTTTTACACAGTAAATGAATACGTACAAAAATAAATTTTTCTATGTTAACCCAATGTAGCCTCTTTCAGAAGAACATTTGTATTTTATCTCTCTGTATATAGCGTTACAATTATTTATTTAAGTTTCATCATTTATTAATATATTAATGTGTGTTATTATGTACAAAGGTATAATAGTTGTAAAACTGTTAATATTAACATAAAAATCCAAATATCTCTTGCACAGTGTGCAACTGTAGGTGAAAATGGATCAATAACTCAAATAAATCAATAAATCTCATTAGTAAGTGGAGCTCTTCAGTTTTTTTGCGTACATAAATCATGTTCGCGCTGTCCGCTTTCAATCATTCCCGTGTTTTTCATTTCCTGCCAAACGCTCCGACATCGGAGCCACACACTACGCCAACGGTCTCGTCTCCACACAACACACGGCTGCGTGACAGTTGTTGATGCAGTATCTCAAGCTCTAAATTCCTCTCGCCAGTAGTTATCAATTGCTCACTTTTCCTCCCTCTGGACAAAAAGGTTTTGGCTACATCAGCCGGAGACGGGAGTCATGCGTGTGTGAGTTTTATGTGGATGATTATATGAATGTGAATGTTTCGACACGAAATGTTATCTTCAGGCCCCTACACATAACGTGACAGAAGAGTAAGAGAGCACAGACAACATAAATCATGTTTATTGCCTAAAAGGGTTAAATCACACCATAAAATTACATAATTAAAATATATTATTGTTATCCATACAAAACAAGCTTTATTATCAATCTGTTTTGCAGTTTTTTTACACCTATTTCGTAATGGACCTGAGGTGAATCAACTTGTACAACGAGCTATATCAGCACAACGACCAGAGTCATATATATATCCCTCACCAGATAAAACGTAACTATTCTCAGATTAAACATTTATATTGGGGTTTTTCTGTACTCATCCTTTCTGAAGATCTGTCGCAGCTGAAGTCCTAATTCTCGGTAACTGTAAAATTTTAACTTCAGAAAGGTTAAAATTAAAAATCAATTTTATATTATGTTTCAGTATATTTATTATACATGCAAAAAAATTAAAGTATTATTAAAAGACAAACAATACTTACAATACAAAAGAAGCAGCTACATGCTCACTGCTCAAAAGCCAAAACCAGACTGAACTCCTTATGCCAATATAGCTACCCCTACATATACAGGGTGAGTCACCTAACGTTACCGCTGGATATATTTCGTAAACCACATCAAAATACTGACGAATCGATTCCACAGACCGAACGTGAGGAGAGGGGCTAGTATAATTGGTTAATACAAACCATTAAAAAAATGCACGGAAGTATGTTTTTTTAACACAAACCTACGTTTTTTTTTTTTGATGGAGCCCCGTTAGTTTTGTTAGCACATCTGAACATATAAAGAAACACGTAACCAGTGCCGTTTGTTGCATTGTAAAATGTTAATTACATCCGGAGATATTGTAACCTAAAGTTGACGCTTGAGTACCACTCCTCTGCTGTTCGATCGTGTGTATCGGAGAGCACCGAATTACGTAGGGATCCAAAGGGAACGGTGATGGACCTTAGGTACAGAAGAGACTGGAACAGCACATTACGTCCACATGCTAACACCTTTTTATTGGTCTTTTTCACTGACGCACATGTACATTACCATGAGGGGTGAGGTACACGTACACACGTGGTTTCCGTTTTCAATTATGGAGTGGAATAGAGTGTGTCCCGACATGTCAGACCAATAGATGTCCAATGTGGTGGCCATCATTTGCTGCACACAATTGCAATCTCTGGCGTAATGAATGTCGTACACGCCGCAGTACATCTAGTATAATGTCGCCGCAGGCTGCCACAATACGTTGTTTCATATTCGCTGGGGTTGTAGGCACATCACTGTACACATTCTCCTTTAACGTACCCCACAGAAAGAAGTCCAGAGGTGTAAGATCAGGAGAACGGACTGGGCAATTTATGCGTCCTCCACGTCCTATGAAACGCCCGTCGAACATCCTGTCAAGTGTCAGCCTAGTGTTAGTTGCGGAATGTGCAGGTGCACCATCATGCTGAAACCACATACGCCGACGCGTTTCCAGTGGGACACACTGTATTCCACTTCGTAATTCAAAACGGAAACCACGTGTGTACGTTTACCTCACCCCTCATGGTAATGTACATGTGCGTCAGTGAAAAAGACCAATAAAAAGGTGTTAGCATGTGGACGTAATGTGCTGTTCCAGTCTCTTCTGTACCTAAGGTCCATCACCGTTCCCTTTGGATTCCTACGTAATTCGGTGCTCTCCGATACACACGATCGAACAGCGGAGGAGTGATACTCAAGCGTCAACTTTAGGTTACAATATCTCCGGATGTAATTAACATTTTAGAATGCGACAAACGGCACTGATTACGTGTTTGTTTATATGTTCAGATGTGCTAACAAAACTAACGGGGCTCCATTTTAAAAAAAGTCGGTTTGTGTTAAAAAACATACTTCCGTGCATTTTTGTATGGTTTGTATTAACCAATTACACTAGCCCCTCTCCTCACGTTCGGTCTGTGGAATCGATGCGTCAGTATTTGATGTGATTTACGAAATATATCCAGCGGTAACGTTAGGTGACTCACCCTGTATATAATCTGAACAATCCCGAACAATCCTCGGCATTGTTTAGTATCATTTTTTGATTAATTAACAATTAAAATTGACATATAAAAACTGAAAATACGAATATAAACGTATGTCTGCTCCAGAACAGTAAGTGCACTATGATATTAGTACAGGTCTGTTACTTTATTCGAGAATAACTTCTCGAATACGTAATTACAATAACTCATTTACATTTTTTATTAATTTCTAGAGGCTCCCTTCATGGAAAATGTTCCCTTCATTTACAGAGCTTCTACACTTTAAGGTAAAAATAATGTAGTAATTATTTTTGTTGGTATAAATTTATATTACATATTGTGATCCTTTTTCATTTACATGAGTGATCCGGAATTAATTTGGAGAATGTATGTGTTAAGTTGGTCTTAATGGGTTGTTACGTTTCAACACCCCCGGAAAGGATTTGTGCAGCTAAAAGTTGAATGTATGTGTGCGCTCTGATTCCTTTCTGAAGAAGGCTTTGGCCGAAAACTTATGTGAACGCTCTTTTTATAGTGCTTGCCTATTGCTCGGCATATGAGTAGCAGTGTATTCGCTTCACAGTCTAGTTATTCCCTCACGAAGTTTGTTGTAAATAACCCATTGCACTTCGCCAGGAACAATGGTTTACATAACTACAATACCAGTAGAAAAAAATGACATTCACTATACCACGTTAAGATGGTTGTCTGTAGTACAAACAGGGATTCACAGCACTGCTACCAAAAGTTTTGATCACTTATCCAACCAAAAGTTTTGATCACTTAATGATTTAAAATGCGTGAGAGAGAACAAAGTAAAATTTGAAACCAAATTGAAAACACTCCTGTTTGATAACTTCTCTTATTCTGAAGAAAACTATCTGTTACTGTAATGTTAAATGTAGACTGATAGAAATCACTAACGTGTGTGTCTTCAAGTAAAGAACAAAAATCTAATAAATTATTAGCAAGGAGGCATATTTACAAAAAAAAATTGAATATAAAATGACTCATTCGACATCATTATGATTTATCATGCAAAGATACATGGAACATTAAACTAACTACCAGTCACAAAGAACGGTAAAGACATGTATTCTTTGGGAAAAAAAAGGAAATTCAAAAGTAAACTGAAGCAGGTGATCAAAGTAGAAGTGTATTGCAATTGAGAAATATTTGGTTATTCTTGAAAAACTGAGAGAGTTACTGACGAGAAATATTCTGGGAAAATAAACAAATTGGCTAGTGTTGGAAAGGCAGGCCTATACAGTATGTTACACTGGTTATGCTATCATCACTCAAATTTGACTAACATACATATTAAAGCAAAATATCCATTTTACGGGGTCTAAGCGTTTGAGTCATTCCCTTAATCATATTTATAGTATTGTACAATGCTGGAACATGTTTAAAAATTATATCTTTTTTACCCTGTAAACGGCTATTATTGGACACAGACCGAATCACGCATCATAGGTAAGATTTCAGTGTATGGGTAAACTACAGTGAAACCCTTCCAACCCATATGTGGCACACAGCAAACCAGTGCTTAACAGTATTGGTTAAAAACAGTCTTGCAATTTTAGTTTTTTATTTTTCAACGACGCGTTTCGCCTTATTTAGGCATCTTCAGGTTATCTTAATTTGGTATTTCTTAAAAGAATCCATTAGTCAGTGTAGCCAAAGGGCATCGTCGAATATATCAGGCCAACATCGCCTTCGTTAAACTCAGTAAAAACTTTTCTAGGTGGACACGAGTGACTGAAGATGCTTAAGTAAGGCGAAACGCGTAGTTGAAAAGTAAAAAACTAAAACTGCAACCAAGACTGTTTTTAACCAATACAGTGAAACCATTGCACACACAATCTAATAAAACAATAACTCTGTTCTGCATGGAAGTACAGTTCTACGCTGTTCTGTTTCTTTCACATCGTTCACTTTGTTGACATGCAGAAGAAACGATAGCATGCCTTGCGTCTTCCGTCATAGCACACGTTTGTGGGCTAACTAAGAACACGCGGGTTTCTTTTTTTGCAAATTTGCATAAGAATTGAAAGCTGAAAATGCAACGATCAAAAAGCAGTACCAGTAAGCAAATACGCATTGTTTTCGTGGTTCGAGCTTTATTTGCTAATGATTCAAACACAGTAAAAGTGGAATTAAATTAGTGTTGCCATTTCTAGCTCGGACCTCGTCGGGACGCTCTGAGATGAGTGTCTAGAAGTGAAGTAAGAAATTTGGTCAATATAATTACTCATAATTTAGAAGACACTTACTTGGAATATGTTGCGGAAGAAGTAGTGGGTACGCCATATTTTTCGACAGATTTAAATAAGTCTTTTTTTCCTTTCACGTATTTATAAAACTCCACGTAAGTCAGCTTGTAGCTACATTGCCACTGTAAGATTTATTCTACTTTCCGTGACAGCAGTCGATTTCTTTATCAGTCCACTGGGCCGACATCAGCAAAAATACTCTTTCCACACTGGCGTTGTGTGCACGAACACAAAACAAATACTCGCATAATTTTAGCAGGACGCGTCTGCGTTCAGGATTTTCGCTTTCCTTAAGAAAGTAAACCCACCTTTCTTCCACGGCGCGTTTAGACTTCCATTTTTCCTTGTCACGCTTAGTTTAGAAAAAAGCCACTTGTGAGATGACCTTATCAACATAAACTTGGTGACATAAATAAAACTAACTGAGGCTGCATTTACATATTGCGCAAGCAGATGGCGTTACTTCAGTACTTGAGCCAAGCAAGTAACAGTATTTTGCAAAACAGCGATCAAATTGGGCCTTGTCGGGATGTGGGTGATGGTCCCAATACATCGGAACGGATGGCAACCGTAAAGCAGATGGATTACGAAAGTATGCTTTTCGCAGCATTTATTTCTCTTCTTCGCTATTCGAAATATATCGACAAATATAAATTACATTAACGAGGCCAAATGTGACTTATTATTGGAGCACATACGCAGCTGAGAACAGAAAAACGTACGAAATTGCCTCCCTGACATTATGTTGTTCGTGTAAGCACTATAATTTTTTGTACTGAAAACAGTTGTTGCGTGTACGTGACAGAAATAATCAACAAGAAGGGATCGCAAACAGCAGTGTGCTAATGTTCTGTGCTATTTAAGATGGCGGCAGGCCCCACCCACTCTGGCTTCAAAACAAGGTATAGCGTAATTCTCTAGCGCAATCTTCCTTTTTATTTTTACCTGCATCTCTCTTGATTCTGTGTAACTATTATCATTGATAAGTTCGTCCAGCTGACACTACTATTGTTGATAAGGTTGCCGAGTGGACACTAAAAATCACTGAGCCGTGCAAGGCTCGCGTTCATGCCATTTATCGTTGGTCATCTTCGGTTTCTTATTCCATTTACTGGCGTCACTAACTTCCTGCCTTACTTGCCCGTGAGTGGCAGCAGCAGCGCGTATCGATTGTGCGCTGTCGTACCATCTCTGGAGCGACCGATTGTATTTCCGCGCGTCGTGTGGCGGGAAGTCAATCAGAGACGGAATAGCAGTGGTGTCAGGCACGGAGCAGCAGTCCGGATGGAGTTCCAATAAGGTCTGCACAGCCAGTACTCGCCGACCGCTGGCGACACACACGCAGTGGTTTCACCAGCTGCGACGTGGTCGCGTGTACAAACAGTGATCCAATACTGTCAAATATTTTTTATTTCAGCCTTTGATCACAATATGAATTCTTTAGACGATGACCGGTTTCAGTCGGTAATGACCATCCTCAGATATTTTTTACACCATGTCCTAAAGTGATTAGGTCATGATGGCATCGTCAAAACATATAATCAGCATAGCATCGTCATAAAGACCTAAAATAAGGTGTAGAGTAGGCCGCATAGTCCCCACAGTCATTATTCAATATTGAATAATCATTACTGACTAATGACTGCGTCGACGATGCGGCCTGTTCTACACTTTATTTTAGATCTTTACGACGATGCTATGATGATTATATGTTTTGACGATGCCATCATGGCCTAATCACTTTAGGGCATGGTGTAAAAAAGATCTGACGATGGTCATTACGGACTGAAACCGGTCGTTGTCTAAAGATGGTTGGTTGGTGAAGAAGACCAGACAGCGTGGTCATCGGCCTCACCGGATTAGGGAAGGATGGGGAAGGAAGTCGGCCTTGCCCTTTCAGAGGAACCATCCTGGCATTTGCCTGGAGTGATTTAGGTGGTGGTGGTTAGTGTTTAACGTCCCGTCGACAACGAGGTCATTAGAGACGGAGCGCAAGCTCGAGTTAGGGAAAGATTGGGAAGGAAATCGGCCGTGCCCTTTCAAAGGAACCATCCCGGCATTTGCCTGAAACGATTTAGGGAAATCACGGAAAACCTGAATCAGGATGGCCGGAGACGGGATTGAACCGTCGTCCTCCCGAATGCGAGTACAGTGTGCTAACCACTGCGCCACCTCGCTCGGGCCATTGTCTAAAGAATTCACATTGTGATCAAAGACTGAAATAAAAAACATTACACATGCGCTGTCTAGCGGAAGGGGACTTGAGCAGGGACAACCGTTGCTTGTCATTCGGTCAGTCGTCTCATCGGGCAACGTGTATTTGGTCTTCCGATGGCATCTGGACCGCTTCAACTGATCATGTAGGTTCCTTCCTTGTGCAGAGATGTCGGGTGGCCAATGGGCCAGTGTTCCCCCTGCACGGCTGGTTCTGAGCCAGTGTCACCGGGATGTCGTCCGTCCGAAGGGAGTGGGAGACGGACCAGCAGTGCAGTCGGGCACGGAGCAGCAGTCGGCGATGAAGGAGTGTCGGGCATGCAGCGCCAGTGAGGTGCGGACAACCAGCACTTGCCAACAGCTGTCGACACACATGTACTGTCCGACTGAAGAAGACGGGAGCGGCAACGACCGTTGGTTGGTCATTCGGTCTGTCATCTCATCGGCCGACGTGTATTTTATACACTCCTGGAAATGGAAAAAAGAACACATTGACACCGGTGTGTCAGACCCACCATACTTGCTCCGGACACTGCGAGAGGGCTGTACAAGCAATGATCACACGCACGGCACAGCGGGCACACCAGGAACCGCGGTGTTGGCCGTCGAATGGCGCTAGCTGCGCAGCATTTGTGCACCGCCGCCGTCAGTGTCAGCCAGTTTGCCGTGGCATACGAAGCTCCATCACAGTCTTTAACACTGGTAGCATGCCGCGACAGCGTGGACGTGAACCGTATGTGCACTTGACGGACTTTGAGCGAGGGCGTATAGTGGGCATGCGAGAGACCAGGTGGACGTACCGCCGAATTGCTCAACACGTGGGGCGTGAGGTCTCCACAGTACATCGATGTTGTCGCCAGTGGTCGGCGGAGGTGCACGTGCCCGTCGACCTGGGACCGGACCGCAGCGACGCACGGATGCACGCCGCGACCGTAGGATTCTACGCAGTGCCGTAGGGGACCGCACCGCCACTTCCCAGCAAATTAGGGACACTGTTACTCCTGGGGTATCGGCGAGGACCATTCGCAACCGTCTCCATGAAGCTGGGCTACGGTCCCGCACACCGTTAGGCCGTCTTCCGCTCACGCCCCAACATCGTGCAGCCCGCCTCCAGTGGTGTCGCGACAGGCATGAATGGAGGGACGAATGGAGACGTGTCGTCTTCAACGATGAGAGTCGCTTCTGCCTTGGGGCCAATGATGGTCGTATGCGTGTTTGGCTCCGTGCAGGTGAGCGCTACAATCAGGTCTGCATACGACCGAGGCACACAGGGCCAACACCCGGCATCATGGTGTGGGGAGCGATCTCCGACACTGGCCGTACACCTCTGGTGTTCCTCGAGGGGACACTGAATAGTGCACGGTACATCCAAACCGTCATCGAACCCATCGTTCTACCATTCCTAGACCGTCAAGGGAACTTGCTGTTCCAACAGAACAATGCACGTCCGCAAGTATCCCGTGCCACCCAACGTGCTCTAGAAGGTGTAAGTCAACTACCCTGGCCAGCAAGATCTCCGGATCTGTCCCCCATTGAGCATGTTTGGGACTGGATGAAGTGTCGTCTCACGCACGAACGCTGGTCCAGCTGAGGCGCCAGGTGGAAATGGCATGGCAAGCCGTTCCACAGGACTACATCCAGCATCTCTACGATCGTCTCCATGGGAGAATAGCAGCCTGTATTGCTGCGAAATGTGGATATACACTGTGCTAGTGCCGACATTGTGCATGCTCTGTTGCCTGTGTCTATGTGCCCGTGGTTCTGTCAGTGTGCTCATGTGATGTATCTGACCCCAGGAATGTGTCAATAAAGTTTCCCCTTCCTGGGACAAGGAATTCACGGTGTTCTTATTTCAATTTCCAGGAGTGTATTTTGACTGTTTCTGGGTTTTGGTCGGTTCGTCGGTTGCGGTGTGTGGCAGTCGGTCGGTTGGCGCAGAGCAGCAAGGAAGTTCCCGTCGCGCGGAGTCTGGCCGGAGCAGCTGGCGGCGTGCACGCGCGGTTGGAGTTGTGAGACGTTTCTTGCGACGGTTACGAAGTTCGTCGCCCACCGATCTTGGACACTAAACGAGTGCTCACTTAGCCTGCTATCAATCCTCAACTCCATCACTTCTGTTCATTTGATCCTGGTTGTTGCTTTCTGCGACGGGCCTCTGGGTCCAAAAGCGCGTATCGATGATGTTTCGCTGAGTGGCTCGCAGCCGGCCGATGTGGCCGAGTGGTTCTAGGCGCTTCAGTCCGGGACTGCGCTGCTGCTACGATCGCAGGTTCGAATCCTGCCTCAGGCATGGATGTGTGTGATGTCCTTAGGTTAGTTAGGTTTAAGTAGTTTTAAGTCCAGGAGACTGATGACCTCAACAAGTCCGATAGTGCTTAGAGCCATTTGAATCATTTGAATGGTTCTCACTCTGACACTTGTTGATCGTCCCGCATTGAAATCTGCAGCAATATGGCCGGCCGGTGTGACCGTGTGGTTCTAGGCTCTTCAGTCTGGAACCGCGTGACCGCTACAGTCGCAGGTTCGAATCCTACCTCGGGTATGAATGTGTGTGATGTCCTTAGGTTAGTTAGGTTTAAGTAGTTCTAAGTTCTAGGGGACTGATGACCACAGATATTAAGTGCCATAGTGCTCAGAGCCATTTGAACAATTTTGTTGCAGCAATATGCTGAAGGTTTGCACTTTTGTCACGTTGAATGACTCTCTACAGTCGTTGGTCCCGTTCGTGGAAGGACCTTTTTCCATCCGCAGCGATGATGGAGATTTGATGTTTTACCGGATTCCCGACATTGACGGTACACTTCGTCGCTACCCCAGAGATGCTGTGTCCGATCGCTCTTGCGCCGATTATGACACCACGTCCAAACTCACTTAAATCTTGATAACCTGCCATTGTAACGGCAGTAACCGACCTAACAAGTGCGCCAGACACTTTTTGTCTTATAAACTCACTGCCGACCTCAGCGCCGTATTTTGCCTGCTGCGTTTGTTTGGTTTTCTTGGGCACTCAACTGCGCGGTCATCAGCGCCCATACAAAGCACCAATTTCTCACACAGTCGAATTCCTTTTTGCAATCCAATTCAGCCACTGTCACGAATGATGATGAAATGATGAGCACAGCACAAACACCCAGTCCGCAGGCACAGAAAATCCCCAACCTGGCCAGGAATCAAACCCCCTAGACCAGGGGTCTCCAAACTACTACGGCCAGCGAGCCGAAACTGGGGCCGGACATGCCCGGTATCCGGTCCGCCAAATATGTGAGGTGGTGCCTATACTGCCAACAATTGAGATTCGAGGCCTATCGCGACCAATAAACCGCGACATTGGCTCTGCTACTCGCTACAAGGCTGCATAACTAAACTTATTGTTGCGCCGTTTGAAATAACAATGCGTTGACATACTCTACCTCTGTTACGTCTTGCAGTAATAGTGTTGCTAACAATGATTTTGAGATTTCGTTAACTTTGCAGGACGCTTTCGTGAAGAATGTGCAGTGACATACTTTTTTGTCGGTGAAATTCGCCAGAATAAAACACGCTAGAATTTCGGTCAGCAATGTCCACCAATCAAAATTATGTAATTAAATAAAAATCGTAGTTCGTTTCAGTGCTAGCTATTCCCACAACCTTAGATTTTTGCGATTTCATCTTTCCTTTAGCCTTACATTACAGTGATCATGGAGTGCTAGGGTGCTTTAATCCCACTAGGTAGATCTTGGCCCTTGTGACTTCGTGGAGGAGTCAATGTGGCCCGCGGGCTAAAAAGTTTGGAGACCCCTGCCGTACTCCATGAGCTGCGGACCCTACCGCGTTTGTTTTAGCTCATCTTATGGCTAAAGAAAGAGTAACTCGCCGACCTTCGACTTTCGGCCCTTTATTTAAAACCAAAGGAAGTATTTGGGAGCATCTCTACCATTTATCCTAATGGGACTGCAGCCATATGGAAAGTGATTGCATGAAGAATGTGAGTGATGCAGCGTGTTTTAGTAGTCCTCATGGAATACTTGTTGACATGTGCTCACGCTTGGCCTAACAGTCTACAGTCAAACTAAATAACTATTGTGAAATATACCATTTGGTTCTGATTACCGATTAGTAATACTGCACGGTTTTTATGATTAACAAATTGTACCCAAGTACCTAGTAAGTGAATAAACACTGGAGAAAATATCTCCAGGCTCTCCCCATCTGAGGTTCGAGTCCTCCCTCGGGCGTGGGTGTATGTGTCGTCCTTAGCATAAGTTAGTTTAAGTTAGATTAAAATAGTGTGTCAGCTTAGGGACCGATGACCTCACCACTTTGGTCCCATAAGACCTTACCACAAATTTCCAAATATATCCAGACTGTTGCAATAAAAAAGTTTATATCAGTCTTTTTCTTACGAGGATCATTCAATAAGTAATGCCACACACTATTTTTTCTGAGTACATATTTATTGTTGAGAGTCAGAATTTGGTGACAACATACATCAACATGTCTTGTCCATGTCCTGTTTTTCTACGTAGTGTCCATCACATTCCATGGCCACACAGGAACGTTGTGGAAGAGCATGTAGTCCCTGCTAGTAAAAGCTCTTGTCCTGTAGGCATAGCCACGTTTTCACTCCACGACTGACTCTCTCGGTATCTTTAAAGTATGTTCCCCGTAGAGTATCTTTAAGAGGCCTAAAGGAGGAGGAGGAGATTAGTGTTTAACGTCCCGTCGACAACGAAGTCATTAGAGACGGAGCGCAAGCTCGGGTGAGGGAAGGAAGTCGGCCGTGCCCTTTCAAAGGAACCATCCCGGCATTTGCCTGAAGCGATTTAGGGAAATCACGGAAAACCTAAATCAGGATGGCCGGAGCGACCCAAAGCGATGGAAGTCCGAGGGTGCCACGTCTGGACTGTAGGGTAGATGAGGCAATGATGTCCAGCCCGATTTGACTACGTGTTCCTGGATTCTCAGACCTGTGTATGGCCGTGCATTATTGTGTTGGAGCAAGATTTCTGCTGGATTCTTTTCCAACAGAACACGTCGGAAAACGTTCTTGAGTTTATTCAGAGTCTGCATTTGTGCCTCTGAAATGATGGTTGAAACTCCTGGCATCACATCCACGGGAATGACGCCATCACTATCCCAGGAGAGCGTCACCATGAATTTTCTGGCAGATGGGGTTCACTCGAATTTCTTATTTTGTGATGAATGAGGATGATGCCACTCTATGGACTGCTCTCTTTGTTTCTGGCCCAAATTGGTACACCCAAGCTTTCCGTGACGGAAAGGCCTCTCAGTGTGTCTCAAAATGCTCCAACAGCA
Organism: Schistocerca gregaria; assembly: GCF_023897955.1. Classification (NCBI taxonomy): domain Eukaryota; kingdom Metazoa; phylum Arthropoda; class Insecta; order Orthoptera; family Acrididae; genus Schistocerca; species Schistocerca gregaria. The sequence goes on from NC_064929.1 coordinate 128,162,237, forward strand.
AATGGCATTTCTTTCAATGTTGTGGTCTGCTGTGAGCATGCGTAGAACCCATTGTGAGCACCTCTCTGAATATCCGAGAGTCTCGATCATTGCAGACGCACTTTCAATGCTGACCGACAACTATAGAGCCAAATGTCAAGTTGTGATGCGCCTAATAATGGCATCCGCAGGATTTAGCATGTCTGGAGCAGTGGCTGTGACAGGACTTCCCGAGCGTTGCTGATCATCGAGCTCTGTTTCTGCGTTTCCTTAGGCTCTAACTTTCTTTGCCCATCGCCGAGCTGTATTCCTATCAACTGCCGCATCGACATACACCGCACACAAACGTTCATGGATGTTCTCCACGAGTTCTTTTTCTGCACACAAGAATTCAGTAAAAGCACGCTGCCTGTGAGTCCTATGTAGACGCCATTTTGACGCAGTACTAAGACTCAGCGATATGCCAGAACGGTTAGAAATTTCACCGGCGCACAAAACTAACATCGAATGTGAAACACCAACAAGGACGTTCGTCTGGGTATATTAACAGCTGTTTAAGAAAATGTAGGGGATTACTTATTGTTGGACAGTCGTATTTCTGACAAAAAGAATTTTATGTATGTGTCATGTGCCTTTATGTTCCTATCCAATTCACAAAATGAAGATACGTTCTCGTATAGGCTCTACAGCTGTTCCATCATCATAGACTAGTTCTGGACACATCATGATACGTGACAAGAAAGGTAAGCGTAGGTGTAGTAATGAAGTTGCATATAAACAAATCGGGTGATGGCGAGGGAATTAGATTAGGAAATGAGTTTTGCTATTTGGGGAGCAAAATAACTGATGATGGTCGATGTAGATAGGATATAAAAAGTAGACTGGCAATGGCAAGGAAAGCTTTTCTGAAGAAGAGAAATTTCTTAACGTCGAGTATAGATTTAAGTGTCACGAAGTCGTTTCTGAAAGTATTTGTATGGAGTTTAGCCATGTATCGAAGTGAAACATGGACGATAACTAGTTTGGAAAAGGAGAGAATAGAAGCATTCGAAATGTGGTGCTACAGAAGAATGCTGACGATTAGATGCGTAGATCACATAACTAATGAGGAGGTATTGAATAGGGTTGGGGAGAAGAGGCGTTTGTGGCACAAGTTGACAAGAAAAAGGCATCGGTTGGTAGGACATGTTCTGAGGCATCAAGGGATCACCAATTTAGCATTGGTAGCGTTGAGGGCACAAATCGTAGAGGGAGTCCAAGAGATGAATACACTAAGCAGATTCAGAAGGATGTAGGCTGCAGTAGGTACTGGAAGAAGCTTGCACAGGATAAAGTAGCATGGAGAGCTCCATCAAACCAGTGTGAGGACTGAAGACCACAACAACAACAACAATAAACAAAGGTGACCCGGTGTTTTCCCCTTTGGAATCTGGTCAGCCTATCGCCTGCAGCAGTGCAAACTGAGTGCGAGGCAATCATCGCTCTCTGGCATGCCAAGCCCGCGGCCCGGCGAAGGCGCGCCCGACTGTGTGCTGCGGCAAGAAGTCAGCACCGCCTGGCGCTGACGTCACACCCGCATTGCCGGGGAGGGGTGGCAAAAAGCGCGCCCGCCAAAGGCAGCCGACACACCGCACACACAGCGACGGCGTGCCAGACCGGCGCACACAGCACAGGGCGCGGTAACTGCACAGGCCGCCTTGTCAAAGCAGCCGACTTCTTGTGACACGTACGGCCGGAATGCTCAGTACTCCGCGAGATGACACTGCGCGCCGAAAAAAAGCTAATCTTGGCGTGCCTTCTGTATAAATGATCACACTTACGCCATTTGGTTACGTATTCGTTTAATTGCTACTCTACAAGTACGAGAGTTCGCTGCAATTCACACTGAAGTGTTTGGCCAGAGCCTCTTTCTGAGTACCCCAGTAGCGCGTGGGAAAGACAAACACGTACATACAGTTACTCTCTGGTAAAACCGGTACACCTCACACCAGAGAGTCAAGTAACAATGAACTAACTACCAGGGCTGTTCAATAAAGAATGATCATAATTTCTTATGGCCATCAGTTCTACCGCTAGAATTTAATCCTATGGTATTCTCTTAGCTTAATGTGCAACAAACACGCAGTAATAATTTCATTGTTCTGACTCCCGGTTCCCGCCTGTGACAGGCAGGCAAGGTCAGACATGCTCCAGTATCGCCTACCGCTGCTTAAGCCGGATATACGCTGCGGGCCATTAAAATTGCTACACCAACAAGAAATGCAGATGATAAAAGGGTATTCATTGGACAAATATATTATACTACAACTGTCATGTGATTACATTTTCACGCAATTTGGATGCATAGATCCTGAGAAATCAGTACCCAGAACAACCAACTCTGGTTGTCATAACGGCCTTGATACGCCTGGACATCGAGTCAAACAGAGCTTGGTTGGCGTGTACAGGTACAGATGCCCATGCAGCTTCAACACGATACCACAGTCCATCAAGAGTAGTGACTGGCGTATTGTGACGAGCCAGTTGCTCGGCCACCATTGACTAGACGTTTTCAATTGCTGAGAGATCTGGAGAATGTGCTGGCCAGGGCAGCAGTCGAATATTTTCTGTATCCAGAAAGGCCCGTATAGGACTTCAACATTCGGTCGTGCATTATCGTGCTGAAATGTAGCGTTTTGCAGGGATCGAATGAAGGGTAGAGCCACAGGTCGTAACACATCTGAAATGTAACGTCTCCTGTTCAAAGTGCCGTCAATGCGAAGAAGAGGTGACCGAGACGCGTAACCAATGGCACCCCGTGCCATCACGCCGGTTGATACGTCAGTATGGCGATGACGAATACACCCTTCCAATGTGCGTTCACTGCGATGTCGCCAAACTCGGATGCGACCACCACTATGCTGCAAACAGAACCTCGATTCGTCCGAAAAATTACGTTTTGCCATTCGTGCACCCAGATTCGTCTTTGAGTACACCATCGCGGGCGCTCCTGTCTGTGATGCAGCGTAAAGGGTAACCGCAGCCACGGTCTCCGAGCTGATAGCCCATGCTGCTGCAAACGTCGTCGAACTGTTCGTGCAGATGGTTGTTGTCTTGCAAACGTCCTCATCTGTTGACCCAGGGATCGAGACGTGGCTGCACGATCCGTTACAGCTATGCGGATAAGATGCCTGTCATCTCGACTGCTAGTGATACGAGGCCGTTCGGATCCAGCACGACGTTCCGTATTGCCCTCGTGAACCCACCGATTCCATATTCTGCTAACAGTCATTGGATCTCGACTAACGCGAGCACCAATGTCGCGATACTATAAACCGCAATCGCGATAGGCTACAATACGACCTTTATCTAAGTCGGAAACGTGATAGTACACATTTATCCTCCTTACACGGGTCTTCACAACAACGTTTCACCAGGCAACGCCGGTCAACTGCTGTCTGTGTATGAGAAATCGGTTGGAAACTTTCCTCATGCCAGCACGTTGTAGGTGACGCCACCAACGCCAACCTTGTGTGAATACACTGAAAAGCTAATCATTTGCATATCACAGCATCTTCTTCCTGTTGGTTAAATTTCGCGTCTGTAGCATGTCATCTTCGTGGTGTAGCAGTTTTAATGGCCAGTAGTGTAAAATGTTTGACACTCCTTAGGCACACACACATACAGAAAAATAGAGCAGTTGTGGAAGTTGTTGACAACTGTACTACAATTACAAGCAGTTTTATAATTTGTGCGAGAAGTGATTGTAATGTCTGCAGCGGTCTCTCCGCGATATTTTCAGAAATTTTATAAATTATATAACTCAGTACATATATCGAAATATCTCTTCTTATCTTACCGATTCCTAAACTTTAACATGCGATGATTATAAATGCAAAGTAGTTTCAAGCCCAATTATGCCTTGGAGCGTCCATTTACTACATGGAATAGCTTCTCTGCTATCCATGTTTTCCCTTATGAAAAGAAGGAAAGAGATCTTGCCGAGTAGCCGTGAAAGAACGAAGATGTATATGTATGTATTGTTGAGCTAGTCGCCATCTTGATGATATTCTGTATGATAAGGAATTTAATACATGAACTAAACTAAAGTAAGTGTGTTGGCGTATTATTTAACTGATTATTATTGACAGTGTCTGCTTACTACGCTGTGTTGCACGGGATCAGTGGGGGACGTCTGATTTACACTGGACGAACCTGCCGTTTTGTATGCTCAAGATATCCGGTTTATTACTTCAAATAAATAGACTAAACGGTCTTACCAGCAGATCTCCGGTCTTCCCCACGTGATCACTGAAAGTTAATATTATTACAAATGTTTTTAGGAGATCGACTGACAATTTTCGTCGCACCGAGACTTCGAAATTGCTTCACTGAATTATGGAATTTAAGTTAAGCTCAATTTAATCATGATAGAACAGTATTGAACTGTGTGAATGTGATAAGCCTGTTTTGTGAATGAAAATTCCCTTAATATACGCATGTTTTTTACTATCCTGATCAGTGAAGCTAAATCAGGCCGGTGTGAGAGAGGTTTTAAAATTTTACATCCCACAAACACATGCTCACATGAGCATAAGGGGCATAAAATCGATAAAATCATGAAAAGTGACGTCGAGTTTGTATAAATTGAGGGAAAATACGCCAAAATGCGGGGAAATTGAGGGCAAATGAGGGATTACTTACACGTGTGCTTGGTGCAAGAGAATTCTTGACGGGGGAACAAATATGTGACAGCAAGATGCATACGAGAAAAAGTTGACATGGAGGCACCGGGAACCAGGGAAACGATCATTTTTCATGGACAGCGATAAGATGGCTGGAATAGTTTGTTTAGCGTGGGTGACCACTAAATGTAGAGTAAACTGTAGATTAATCTGCATAGATCAAGAAAATAATATTTTTGAAAAATCGATTGTTTGGACCATAATACATTACATCCCCCTTAATGTCTGTAAAGAAAAAGTACAAGCATATCACGACACATGGAGACCTTCAAACACCGCCAAAAGCAAGGTCGATGTGTTCACGATGTAGACATCAAACTGTAGGCGAAAACAAAAGCGAGTCAATTAAATTCCCCAGGTTGAGTAGACCAAGGGAATGGATAGTGATTTCAAAAGAGATTATAAGCTGAACATCATCGAAATTAAACAGGAGCAGTGGAAGCTACTAGAATCACATTAGGGGGTTATGAGTAATGTAGATTAGTAAATGAGACACTAAAATTAGTTGAAAGGTTTCTTGTTTGGCCAGAAAAAGCCCTGAAGCAGAGAAGATACAAGATTTGGTCTATTAATGACAACAAATCCGTTTCTGAAGAAGAGAAATTCATTAACATCGAAAATAAAAATAATTGTTAAGAAGTATTTTCTGAAGGTATTTGCGCGAATGTAGCCTTGCACGGAAGTGAAATGTGGATGATAAGCAGCTGAGACGAGAAGAGTGGTTTGGAAATGTACTACAGAAGAACGCTCAAGATTAGATGGGTAAAAGGAGTTACTAATGAGGAGGTATTGAATCGAACTGGGGAGAAAAAAATGTATGACAGAACTGGATTAAAAGAAGGGTTCATATTTTGGGGCACCAAGGAATTGGTGATTTGGTAATGGTGGGTCACGTGAGGTGAGGGTGGGAGAGGGAATGGGAAATCGTAGAGATATACCAAGAGGGCAATATAGTAAGCAAGATTCAGAAGGATGTATGTAGCAGCAGTTACTTGAAGAGGCTTGCACAGGACAGAGTACCATGGAGATCTGCATCAACCCGCAACAAGACTGATGATTATAACAACAACACATCTTGCACCCGTGAACGCAACTGAATTCAGTACAAGTCTTCAGTCACAACGTTTTCATGTTTTATTAAACTAAACGACACATTTCGTACCCTTTGGGTCCATCGTCAGGCGCAAACCGTCTTAATACACAATTTACTTGAGCTCTTGAGTGCGATGAACCGTATGTTCCTGTTATGAGAAGGTAATGTGGTTCAAATGGTTCAAATGGCTCTGAGCACTATGGGACTTAACACCTGTGGTCATCAGACCCCTAGAACTTAGAACTACTTAAACCTAACTATCCTAAGGACACCACAGACATCCATGCCCGAGGCAGGATTCGAACCTGCGACCGTAGCGGTCACGCGGTTCCAGACTGAAGCGCCTAGAACCGCACGGCCACACTGGCCGGCAAGGTAATGTGTTGGGTTTTGTATTCCACTAGGGAACTGCGGAAAATGTAATGAGAAACTGTGGAAAAACATAGCTAAACACTTACTGAACGATCAAGGAAGGATGTTTGTAAACTTTTAACGCCAGCAGACGTTGGTTTACCCTTTCTGTTATCGCCCGTCACGTCACCCAATTCCCAGATTTGTTTACCCTTTTCAAAAACACCTCACGGGCGTAGTTTATGTCGTGTCAGAGATCTGGCCCATCTCACCAAAAATTGTTAACCTATTGAAGAAAACTGACCTAGGTCCAAATAAAGTGCCTCCAAAAAGTTACTGTTAAACGTAATAATAATTATACCTGAATGCCTGTGCTGAAGTAACCGGTTTAAGAACACTTGTGACAATTCTCAACATCTACAGGGCATTTACATGCTAAATAGGAAACAGGGGGCAGGCTATCAAATAAACAGAATGTAACATGCTTCACCTGGCCGACTCATACCAATTCCACCAACCGAAACGCCTCTCCAGCGTGTTGGGATTGAGCTCCTCGGGCGATTTCCAACGTCTGCTAGTGGCAATAGATGGGCTACTGTTTGCACTGATTATCTGACGCGTTGTGCCATTACAAAAGCCGTGAAAACAGCCGAAGCATCAGAGGTAGCCAAATTAATCGTGCTAGACGTTGCATTTAATATGCGGTGCACCAATGTCGTTAATTACGGATCGAGGGAAAGTTTTTCAATCCAATCTTGTGACAGAGATAAACCGTCGGTAGGACATTACTCATCACATGACGAGTGCCTACCATCCACAAACTAACGGGAGCCGGTCGGGGAGGCCGAGCGGTTCTAGGTTCTAGGCGCTACAGTCTAGAACCGCGCGACCGCTACGGTCGCAGGTTCGAATCCTGCCTCGGGCATGGATGTGTGTGATGTCCTTAGGTTAGTTAGGTTTAAGTAGTTCTAAGTTCTAGGGGACTGATGACCTTGGAAAGTTAAGTCCCATAGTGCTCAGAGCCATTTGAACCAAACTAACGAGCTGTCAGTGTTAGTCAGTGTTGAACAGAGCAACTAGGCTGAGGCGCTACCTTTCGTGACATTTGCCTACAACACCGCCAAAGACGACACCACAGGATTTACGCCATTTTTCCTGGTGCATGTGAGGTGACGACGACGATGGACACGGTGTTTCCGTTACATCCTGATGACGTGGACGACGACAACATCGGCCAGGTGTTAACCAGAGCTGGGGAAGCTCGGCAGTTGCCTCGACTCCGCACGCTGCAGGCTCAAGAAAACGATCGCCGAAGGTATGATGCGAGCCACCGCCCTGTTCTCTACCACCATGCTGACCTCGTCTGGATCTTCACTCCTGTTCGGAAGGTTGGTCTCTCTGAGAAACTCCTCAGGCGCTACGTTGGACCTTATAAAGTTGTAAGACAGTTCTCTGATGTTACTTATGAAGTTGAAGATTTCGACCCCGACACAAGACGACGAAAGACCGGAGATACCGTCCACGTCTTTCGAATGAGGTCCTATAAGGATCCTGCAACCCAGGGTAAATTCAAAGTTCCAGCGACAGCAACAAGCGGAAAGGTACAGAAGAACACAGCGGCAAGGGAAGTTCTAAGAAAATCACAGCCAAGGTGAACATCAGTCAGCGGGAGCTACGACTCGTTCCCGGACTAGGGGGACGTAACTCCGAGACGCTGTTCTCTTAAGGAGGGACCAATGTCGCAGAAGAAACTGTGGTGTCACCGCCAGACACCACACTTGCTAGGTGGTAGCCTTTAAATCGGCCGCGGTCCGTTAGTATACGTGGGATCCGCGTGTCGCCACTATCAGTGGTTGCAGACCGAGCGCCGCCACACGGCAGGTCTAGAGAGACTTCCTAGCACTCGCCCAGTTGTACAGCCGACTTTGCTAGCGATGGTTCACTGACTACATACGCTCTCATTTGCAGAGACGACAGTTTAGCATAGCCTTCAGCTACGTCATTTGCTACGACATAGCAAGGCGCCATATTCAGTTACTATATGTCTACTGAACAGTTAATTTTGTGAATCATGTACTGTCAAGAGCGACGTTCATCAATAATTGATTAAAGTTAAGTATCAAATTAATTACGTCCGCTTTCTGAATTCCCATTCCTTGTCATGTTCCAGACCTCACGTCAGTATAGTTCTTCCCTCCTCACGCCAGCCTGCGTGAGCTAAAACGCGTGCATTTCGACCTCCTCTAATAACACGGTGCTGGCTCTTCTGCCAACATTACAGAAACAGTAGCGCAGGCGCCGTAGTGTAGTGGTTATGATAGTAGATTGTTGCATGGCGGGTCGTGAGTCCAAAACTCTATATTCGGTTCGAGTACATTCTAGAAGCATCCACAAATGGCAAGAATCATTGTACTGGAATGTTCTCTAGCTGTATATATTCCGTATTTGTTCTAGCCGGAGGCAGTTCGCTCTGCGCTCTTGTATGTGCAAGTGCTGAAAAACCTTCGTTACCTGAAGTTAGTGTTCGTCATTCATCTACTTACACCTTCCTCTACTTGACAATATATATATTCCTTATTGTCATTTCTGTTAACAATATTAGCTTATTGCCAAGAATAACCAGCTTTCACTCAGTTAATACTCGGCAGAAATCGAATCTGCATTTGGATCGGACGTCCTTGACTCTTGTGCCGAAAGGTGTGTAGTATACTGCTGCATCCATTTTCAATAAGAAACCGCTCGAGTTCAAAAATCATAGCCTACAGGAAAATTAAAGAGACCGTCAGAGAAAAGAGAACCACTTGTATGAATATCAAAAGCTCAGATGGAAACCCAGTTCTAAGCAAAGAAGAGACAGCAGAAAGGTGGAAGGAGTATATAGAGGGTCTATACAAGGGCGATGTACTTGAGGACAATATTATGGAAATGGAAGAGGATGTAGATGAAGATGAAATAAGAGATATAATACAGCGTGAAGAGTTTGACAGAGCAATGAAAGACCTGAGTCGAAACAAGGCCCCCGGAGTAGACAACATTCCATTAGAACTACTGACGGCCTTGGGAGAGCCAGTCCCGACAAAACTCTACCAGCTGGTGAGCAAGATGTATGAGACAGGCGAAATACCCTCAGACTTCAAGAAGAATATAATAATTCCAATCCCAAAGAAACCAGGAGTTGACAGATGTGAAAATTACCGAACAATCAGTTTAATAAGCCACAGCTGCAAAATACTAACGCGAATTATTTACAGACGAATGGAAAAGGTAGTAGAAACCGATCTTGGGGAAGATCAGTTTGGATTCCGTAGAAATATTGGAACACATGAGGCAATACTGACCTTACGACTTATTTTAGCAGCTACATTAAGAAAAGGCAAACCTACATTTCTAGCATTTGTAGACTTAGAGAAAGCTTTTGACAATGTTGACTGGAATACACTCTTTCAAATTCTAAATGTGGCAGGGTTAAAATACAGGGAGCGAAAGGTTATTTACAATTTGTACAGGAACCAGATGGCTGTTATAAGAGTCGAGGGGTATGAAAGGGAAGCAGTGGTTGGGAAGGGAATGAGACAGGGTTGTAGCCTCTCCCCGATGATATTCAATCTGTATATTGAGCAAGCAATAAAGCAAACAAAAAAATTCAAAGTATGTATTAAAATCCACGGAGAAGAAATAAAAACTTTGAGGTTCGCCGATGACATTGTAATTCTTCAGAGACGGCAAAGGACTTGGAAGAACAGTTGAATGGAATGGACAGTGTCTTGAAAGGAGGGTATAAGATGAACATCAACAAAAGCAAAACGAGGATAATGGAATGTAGTCGAATTAAGTCGTGTGATGCTGAGGGAATTAGATTAGGAAATGAGACACTTAAAGTAGTAAAGGAGTTTTGCTATTTGGGGAGCAAAATAACTGATGATGGTCGAAAATGTAGACTGGCAATGGCAAGAAAAGCGTTTCTGAAGAAGAGAAATTTGTTAACATAAAGTATAGATTTAAGTGTTAGGAAGTCGTTTCTGAAAGTACTTGTATGGAGTGTAGCCATGTATGGAAGTGAAACATGGACGAAAAATAGTTTGGACAAGAAGAGAATAGAAGCTTTCGAAATGTGGTGCACCAGAAGAGTGCTGAAAAATAGATGGGTAGATCACATAACTAATGAGGAGGTATTGAATAGGATTGGGAAGAAGAGAAGTTTGTGGCACAGCTTGACTAGAAGGAGGGATCGGTTGGTAGGACATGTTCTGAGGCAAAAAGGGATCACCAATTTAGTATTGGAGGGCAGCATGGAGAGTAAAACTCGTAGAGGGAGACCAAGAGATGAATACACTAAGCAGTTACAGAAGGATGTAGGTTGCAGTAGGTACTGGGAGATGAAGCTTGCACAGGATAGAGTAGAATGGAGAGCTGCATCAAACCAGTCTCAAGACTGAAGACCACAACAAAAGCAGTAATCTACAGCTTTCAAATCTGAAGAGTTTCTTCATGGGTCACTCCTTCTATTCTGTGGAGGGGTTCCTTCAAAAGTGAAGCTGACCCTTGTTGTATTGTTGATTGCGTTAACTTAAAATTTTGGATTGACATTTTTCGGGTTCATGAATATTTTATTTTTATCTGTTCTTTTATGTTGTAATTTCATGTACTGAGATGTTCCATGACCTTGGAGATTTGCTCCTGAATTTGGTACTACGGAACTTGATGTTTAAATAAAAAAATAAAAATAAAAAAGAAAGAATAGATGTATACAGGGCGTTTGGAAACTCCCGTTTCAAACTTCTAGGCCTTGTAGAGGGGGGTGAGTACGTCATATTTCGAACACGACCCCATATTATGAAGCCGGCCGCTGTGACCGAGCGGTTCGAGGCTTGAATCCTGCCTCGGCCATGGATGTGTGTGATGTCCTTAGGTTAGTTAGGTTTATTCAGTTCTAAGTTCTAGGGGACTGATGACCTCAGCTGTTAAGTTTCATAGTTAGAGCCATTTGAACATCATTAGCAAAAGTACTACAGCCGTTTGAAAATGCTAGGTGCGTTTGCAACGGGGTAGTCATGATGGTGAAGGGTTTCCCATGTCCAGTGTCATTAGAAGTCTGTCCTCCCTCTCTGACCTGGTTCGAGCCTGATTCACGTGTTTGTATTAGAGCAACATGGTCGAGTACACGTCTGCAGAATACACAGACAAGATACTTCTGAATGGCAAAGCTCACTATAATGGAACAACTGCTCGTCACCTTTATCGAGATCGTTTTCTACAAAGTCCGACTCCATCGCGTACCCCTTTCGCCACAATTACGCAACGGCTTCGAGAAAAGGATAGCTTCACCGTCAGCTGGCGACACTGTTGTGCTCCAAGGAGACACCGCACACCCGAACTGGAAGAGGTCGTGCTGCATCACTTTAAACAGAATCCGTCAACGACTACACGAACTATTTCTTTGGTTATTGAGGAATGCAATCGTAAAACAAGTGATGTACTGGCTCACGCCTAATCAGTTACTTGTAAAAGTAAATGGTTGTAGCACGGAAGTAGTACGTTTCCAAACATGCGTTCCAGTAGAAAATAGTGTCTGCGCACCCTCCTCTACAAGTCCTAGAAATTTGCAAAGGGAATTTCGAAACACCCTGCTTTTTATTTCCAAGTTTGAGGCAGGATTTGATTTCAGTTACCTTCAGTTATAAATATTCCAAGACTAATTCATTATTAATTGATAAGCAGAAATATTTCAAAAGTTACTTTTAATGTTTTGATTACATACTAGATAACGAGTCTGTTATAGTGTGAATTGTAGGCGAAAATTGGATTAAATAATCGAAACCTGGACGGGGTCGTAATCAGTTACTATTGGTTTCCTTTCGCAATTACACACATTTATTTTAAAACGGTAATTCCAGCACCAGCAATAAATAGAGATATCACACGTTATTAATGAAGGAATAAACAACTGTGTAATTCTTCCATAAAAACACGGGAGAAGTGCCGCAAGTCAGTAACATCTTGTCACGATATTTCGGCACAAAGTCTTTTGGCCATCTTAAGGTGAGTACAGCTGTAGAAGTAATTCTACAGCTGTACTCACCTGAAGATGGCCAAAAGACTTTGTGCCGACATGTCGTGGCAATATGTTACTGACTTACGGCAGTTTTCCCGTGTTTTTATGGAACAATCAGTACGCCGGGAAAATTTCAAACATCACAACTGTGTAATTTATGGTGCTTTAAGTGCGTTACAATTTAACAAATGAGCATAAAATTAAGACCCAGGAAATAATATTTTAAAAGCAAGACAATGTGATCCCAATTAGAATTTTAAGGCAAGTAACCACAGTCACGACTGAAGGACTTGAACGCCAAGAACGGCAATTATATAAAAAATTAACAAATATACTATAAAACAGCAATGCAATAGCAAAGTTAACTTAAAAAAGAGGCAACTGATCAAAGGGGTGTGACAAAATGATGGTAAACTTGGAAGCACAACCATTTAAACCTGCTGTAACGCCAAGAATGGTAATTATATAAAAAAATTAGAAACATACAATAAAACAGCAAATACAATAATAAAGCACAAGGAAAGGTCACAGACAGTGCACCAGGAATCGACCTCTGAGTAGGTCCGCCCAAGAAAGCACTTTCGCGAACGATGAGATAGGCAGCCAAGAATTGCATTCACTTCACAAGATGGTAACTCAGACTAGTGGCAATCTAACGAATAACTAATGATAACCTCGCTGAGGCTACCTGATGTCAAATAAATCAAATGCAAAGATGTAAAAAATACGCCAAAGCCGGAACCGGCGGTCTGCACTCCGCCCACACACTACTGTGCTTAGAGCGCCTGGAACGAGAAGGAATCACTACCATCAGAGTAGAAGAATCGCCAACCAACCTACAATCAAGAAAGCTGTCAAACTTACAAGCCTCACCGGACAGTGGCGGCAAGGTGAGGAAACATACACTGCCGTTACATACACTAGCCCCCAGCGCAGGTAACTGGGGTGTTAGCAGCCACGAGGCAACCGCTGGTTGAACATAACAAACAGTAACAAGCTGAACGCAGTAAATAGTAATAAGAAGTCGAGGAAAGGTAATCATTCCCCAAGCACTCCACTCGCTGCTCTTCACCTCGGCAACACTAAGAGCTGCAACACGAACCCAAGTCACTGGAGAATCGCGAGATTTCACAGTGGCGGAGGTTTCTCTACTTGGATTGAAATGCACTCATCTTAAAGCTTGCTGGGTCCGGTTTACGACTATATTGTGCACCCTGGTGAGCACAGCCCTTCCATCAGGCAGTTCGTGCCTGCCGACAGCGGTCCCGGCGTGTTCTGGCAGTGCGCGGTCCTGGCTCCTCCTGAGTCAACAACAAAACTGCCACTGACGCGAACCGGAAGAACACGACATCGCCCCAAAGATAGGGCAACAGTCCTCCATATCGATAACCACGCTTGCGAAACCGAGTGGCGCCAGTCAACACCAGAAGAAGACAAACAACCGCAACCATGTCAACTGAACGATAGGGTCTGGCCTCCAACAGGCAGAGAAACCTACAAACAGCACAAACACGAGCCGCAGCACGGCTCACTGACATTAAAAAGAATAAAAATACTGAGCTGCGACATGTTTACTGGAAGTTTTAATTTCTAGATTTTCCTATAGTATATAGAATCATACTTCAGGTAACAAAAGTCGAGGCATACCTCCTATTCGCGAGGGACCTCCTTTTGCCCTGCCTTGTGTGTGAAATCTTATGGGACTTAACTGCTAAGGTCATCAGTCCCTAAGCTTACACACTACTTAACCTAAATTATCCTAACACACACACCCATGTCCGAGGGAGGACTCGAACCTCTGGCGGGACCAGCCGCACAGTTCGTGACTGCAGCGCATCAGACCGTGGCCGGCCTTGTGAAGCAACTCGACGCAACATGGGCTCAACAAGTCGTTGGAAGTCCCCAGAAGAAAGATGTAGCCACGCTGCCTTCATAGCCGTCCGCAATTGAGAACGTGTTACCGGTACAAGAGTTTGTGCACGAACTGACCTGTCGATTATGTCCCATAAATATTCTATGGGATCCATGTCTGCTGATCTGAGTGCCCAAATCATCCGCTCGAAATGTCCAGAATGTGCTTCAAACCAATCGGAAAGAATTATGGCCCAGTGACATGGTACACTGTCACCCATAAAAATTCCATCGTGCTGTGGGAACAAGAAGCCCACGAATTGCTGCAAATGGCCTCCAAGTAGCCGAACGTAACCAGCTCCAGACAATCATTGATTCACTTGGACCAGAGGACCCAGTCCATTTCACTTAAACACAACCCCCATCATTATGTAGTCATCAGCAGCTTATACAATGCCTTGCTCACAACTTGGGTACATGGTTTCCAGGAGTGTTGTAAGATGTCAGGCAAATCCAACACCTTACATGAAACCCCTGACATGATAAGCAAATCCAGTAGTATGTCACATATCTCGGAATAAATCGTGACATTAAATTAAGCAAAATAATACGAGTAACGAGTGAGCAAATGGAATACCACAGACTAACACAAGAATGCCTAAATGCATGTCGTACCTTCCCACCGTGAGACAGACGCAGTTCCGAGGGGAGATCAGAGGACAGAAGCCAAGAGCAGAACCGTGTTAAGCTAGATAAGGGAGGGGCTGGGCACCCACGCCGCGAGCCTACCTGTACGACTATACAACCCGCACGTTTTAGCGTGAGGCTTTTTCGCGTCTCAGGTGTGTCAAGGACAACCCCCAGCCCATGTTAAAAGATAGAGCCCTTCAGAAGAGCAGTATAGATCTTACGATAACGCTAAAAGGACCACACTAGCTGCAGATTTTAGCGTGAGACTTTTTAGCGTCTGTGTTACGTTGCAAACTTTAAAAACATTGCCCCACCACGAAAAGTATAACGTTTCTCATTGGATAGACAGAATTTTTGTAGGCGGAGCTTAAAGTTAACATTGAGACCCTGATTGGTCAGATGAAAACATAGCCAGATAGTTTTTTTTTTAACTAACTTCGGTAAATTGTAGTAAGGAGAACTTAAGAGAGGGTTGGTTCCGAGACGGCGAGCTGGATGGCTGCTGCGCCGGACGCTGTCGCCCTGACGCTGCCTAAACACCGACAAGGTAATGAACGCACGCGATGCCGCATTTTTGAGCGCATAAGGCTTCACTCAGAACTGCAGAAGACTCATCAGTTACACCCCTTTTTTGCGTAATACTAGTGTCGATCGTTAATTAAAACTCATGGTGTTCACATTTGCCACTTGAAGTAATGATCTGAAACGCGATGATTATTTTATAGTTATTGAGAAGCGACATCAGCCACTGTAATTTACGACAGGTTAGGTAAGTAATTAAAGGTAATTGAGGGTCACTGTAGACCATTTTGATAGTTTTCTCTTTTGTGAAACTTAATTTGAACCTAGAATATAGATGTGATATGGCATAGGTCATCCTTCGATCGATTGTAGAACTTGGAAACCCATTCAGGGAATATTCGTTCACATATTTGTTGAACGCAGTTTGTTTTTACCATCCTGTATTAAAACACTTCCTTTTATCAATAGTGCAATTTATAAATGATGTTTTGTGAGTAGAATAAAATTTCCAATGGTAAACTTAACTGCTTTTTCGACGTTACTTTACCAGCTAACTAAAAATAGGAAAGCCTTGAACCCTTTCCACTATATTTAGTTAGTATTAAGATTCTTTTACAGGGAGTGCAGTGGTGCTGACGCTGAGATCATTTAGTATTTGGTTATATCATCGCTAGTCTCACTGAACTCTTCTGAATTCTACATGTCATGTGTGGTCTGGCGTCTCGTTACCAGCAACAGGTCCCAGGTTCAAACTAGTCTATTCCCTAAAAAACACGCTCAGAGCGTCGTTGCGCGAAAGTGGTAGGGAGATACGATATAGTACAATCAGACACCACCATGAATGTTTAGAGTGTGCATCACACTCGAACCCTACCGCCAGCTCCTGCCAACTGAAAGCGGGATTCATCTGACGAGGCCACGGTTTTGTACTCGTCTTGGGTCCAACCGATACGGCCACGAAGAGGCGCTACAGGAGATGTTGTGCTGTTAGCTCTCGCGTCGGTCGTCTGCTGCCACAGCCGATTGACGACAAATTTTGCCACACTGTCGTTACGGATACCATTGTCGTACGTCCCACACTGATTTCTGCGGTTATTTCACGGTGTTGCTTGTTTGTTGGCACTGACAACTCTACGCAAACGCTGCTGTCGCGGTCAAGTAAAGGGCGCCGGCCACTGCGTTGTCCGTGGTGTGAGGTAATGCCCGAAATTTGGTGTTCTCGGCACTCCCTTGACACTGTCGATCTCGGAATATTGAATTCGTTAATGATTTCCGAAATAGAACCTTCCGTACTTCTAGCTGCAACTACACCCATTCTCATAAATTAAGGATAATTGCAGAATGTGGTGCCACACAACGTGGCACTACACAAAACTGGCGCTAATAGCATAGGCACATAGGTAACACACACGACACAGATATGTAAGTCCACGGTATTGGTGACAAGTTGAGAAAACCGTCCCGAAACACATGTCCTACAAAACGCCACTGTTTGCTGCGCATGTAGCCCGACATCAGTATGGGATATGGTCACCACGCAGGCCGCACAACGGGTTGGCATACTCTGGATCAGGTGGTCGAGCAGCTGCTTGGGTGTAGCCTTCCATTCTTGCACCAGTGCCTGTTCGAGCTCCTGAAGTGTTGTAGGGGTTTGAAGACGTGCAGCGATACGTCGACCGAGGTCATCCAAGACGTGCTCGATGGGGTTTAGGTTTGGAGAACAGGCAGGCTACTCCATTCTCCTGATATCTTCTGTTTCAAGGTACTCCTCCATCAGGAGGAAGGTGGGACCCACTGCACCCCTGAAAAGGCGGACATGCTGGTGCAAAATGACGTCGCGATACACCTGATCTGTTATAGTTCGTCTGTCAAATACATGCAGGGGTGTACGTGCACCAATCATAATCCCACCCCACACCATCAATCCACGACCTCCACACTGGTCCATTTTATGGATGTTAAGTGGTTTGTATCTGGTTGCTGGTTCACGACATATGAAAACCCGGTGAGAATCATTGTTCAGATTGTACCTGGACTCGTCTGTGACCATAACCTGGGACCATTGTTTCAGTGACCACGTACTGTGTTCTTGACACCAGGCTTTACAGGCTCTCCTGTGACCAGGGGTCAATGGAATGCAGGTCTCGGAGTGAATAAATCGTGTCTGTTCCGTCGTCTGTAGACTGTGTGTCTGGAGACAACTGTTCCAGTGGCTGCGGTAAGGTCCCGAGCAAGGCTACCTGCAGTACTCCGTGGCCGTCTGCGGGCACTGATGGTGAGATATCGGTCTTCTTGTGGTGTTGTACACTATGGACGTCCCGTACTGTAACGCCTGGACACGTTTCCTGTGTGCTGGAACCGTTGCCATAATCTTGAGATCACACTTCGTGGTACACGGAGGGCCCGTGCTACGACCTGCTGTGTTTGACCAGCCTCCAGTCGCCCTACTATTCTATCACTCATAACGTCATCAATATGTGTTCTTTGAGCCATTTTCAGCAAAGTCGCCATTAGCACGTCTGAAAACGTGTGTACATTTGCTGCACCGTACTCTGACATGCACCAACACACCTCTGCCTATATGTGGACTGCTGCCAGCGCCACCGTGCGTCGACCGCAGGTCAAATGCACCGCATGGTCATACCCCGAGGTGATTTAAACCCGGAAAGCGCCCACCAGAGCGTTGTTTCACCATGTATCAGCATTATACTTAATTTATGAGCATGAGTGTACAATTCAGCGTCCGAAGTCTTTTAATTTCCGTAGTGCGACCACCTTTTCACCTGAATCGGCAGAGTACAAGCGGCAATTCCGCCAATCCACTACGTTTTTAAAGCTTGTGTACGAGATACTACTGCAAGCTGTATATGTGCTTATCACTATCCCATGACCTTCTTTACCTCAGTGTATGATAAGCTGTATCGTCTTCAAGTCATTAAGTTGCTGTAAATGATCTTAAAGAACGATTAAAGTGTGTGACGGTAAGAAACATAATCGCAAATGTAGGTCGAAGTAACAAAGATACAACGAATCGAATACTCAAGTATCCTGAGGTATCTTATGATTCACTTCCTGTGTTGATACGGTATCGGGTATTTCATTATGTAACTCTCCTAACTCAGCAGCTACAGCTCAAAATGCAGAGTTCTGCATATTGTAATAGTTTTGCGACTACGGGGACCGAGCGAGCTGGCGCAGTCGTTAGCACACTGGACTCGTATTCGGGAGGACGACGGTTCAATCCCGCGTCCGGCCACCCGGATTTAGGTTTTACGTGGTTCCCCTAAACCGCTCCAGGCCAACTGGATAGGCCTTTGAAAGGGGACGGCCGACTTCCTTCCTAATTTTTTCCTGATCCGCTGGGACCGATGATGTCGCTGTTTGGTACCCTCCCCCACCCACCCACCCCTCCCCAACCAACCAATCAATGTCTATCAGGAGCTCACCTACGTTTCCCTCCTGTAGCTGTTCACTTTCATACTGACGATGTGCAAAGTCGTTCTCATCCCTGAATTTCTGAGCGTTCCGCTTTTTTGCGCGGTGCCGCACATGGCAGCGTGTTTACGTGTTCGCGCCCGACCTCACAGAAAAACCGCGCGCGCTGACAAAACACGCACAGTATGCGTGACGTTGCGTGCCACGCAGTCTCAACAGCGGGACCGAAACCGTCCGCGCCAGGCTTCGCAAAGAACGAAGCGGGCCGCTCGCTACGCTCCCCGCCTTGCAGCTGACTCAGTGAGGCGGAAACGGCGCGACGTTTCGACGACATTCGTTGGCATCATCTTCAGGCAACGATAATGTCAGTGGATGTCGCCGATACGTCACCCCTTGTTGCCGCTCTGTGTCGAAAACTTAATCAGGTCAGAATGAGATTTTCACTCCGCAGCGGAATGTGCGCTGATATGAAACTTCCTGCCAGATTAAAACTGTGTCCCGGACCGAGACTCGAACTCGGGACCTTTGCCTTTCGCGGGTAAGTGCTCTACCGTCTGAGCTACCCAAGCACGACTCACGCTCCTTCTTTAATCAGATCAGTTTATCTCTGGGTATTGAGTCCGTGAGCTGAGCTGTTGCTTTAAAAGAGAAATACACTGTCTAGCTGCACTTATGTGTCCGCCTGTGAAAAGCTGAATAGTGACCTTTTGAAAGAAGAGAATCAGTCAGCTTCTAGAAGGTACCGACTCCAGTGCTGCCGCCACCACCGTCGGATTTCTCGGTTCCGTTGCGTGAACAGCCCAATCAAGGTGGTCCCGCAGATTCTACATTGGGTACTCTTATTGTAGAGTCTTGTAGTGCAAGGAAGCAATGGAGAGGATGTTGTTATCGGTTGCTGATATCCTCTTTCTACAGCAAAAATGTGCACGTGTGTTAAAATGGTTCTTTATTTACAAATGGTTAAAATGGCTCTAAGCACTATGGGACTTAACATCTGAGGTCATCAGTCCCCTAGACTTAGAACTACTTAAACCTAAACAGCCTAACGACATTACACACATCCATGCCCGAGGCAGGATTCGAACCTGTGACCGTAGCAGCTGCGTGGTTCCAGACTGAATCAGTTAGAACCGCTCGGCCACAGCGGCCGTCTCTTTATTTGCAGGCACTGAAAACATTTGCTTAAGGGGGTTAGGACATCAAACGGGCCGACTTGGAGCAGGTGAGGCACCACATGACATTTTAATTTCCACTGTCTATACTTTTACAAATAAAGTCAAGAAACTTTATCAGCATCACCAGGAAGGATTCAGGATTCACACTCATTTCAGAGGTCAAACGGCTCTAAGCACTATGGGACTTAACATCTGAGGTCATCAGTCCCCTAGTACTTAGAACTACTTAAACCTAACTAACCTAAGGACATCACACACATCCATGCCCGAGGCAGGATTCGAATTTGCGACCGGAGCAGTCGCGCGGTTCCACACTGAAGCACCTAGAACCGCTCGGTCAAGAAGGGCCAGCCGCTAGACAACAATTCGAGCAAATCATATTAATGAGTTTTATAAATAAAAGTAAATGATAGTACTTAACTTTGACAATTACAATAAATGTGTCGCAAGCAAAGTGCGACATGCATAATAAGCAATGTCATCAGTATAACAATTGCAAGTTTGAGCTACATAGAATGTACGAGCAATGTAATGAGCTTTGACGCTTCTATCCAGGTCGCTGGTCTCGAAGCTTCTGGTAAAACTGGGCTGTGACCAGTCAGGCATGGCACTTATGTTATGGCACATTTAAGTGCTTGGCAGAGGGTTCATCGAACCACAATCATACTATCTCTCTATCATTCCACTCCCGAACAGCGCGTGGGAAATACGAACACCTAAACTTTTCTGTCCGAGCTCTGATTTCTCTTATTGTATTTTGATGATCATTCCTACCTATGTAGGTTGGCCTCAACAAAATATTTTCGCATTCGGAAGAGAAAGTTGGTGACTGAAATTTCGTAAATAGATCTCGCTGCGACGAGAAACGTCTTTGCTTTAATGACTTCCATCCCAACTCGCGTATCATATCTGCCACACTCTCTCCCCTATTATGTGATAATACAAAACCAGCTGCCCTTTTTTGCACCCTTCCGATGTCCTCCGTCAATCCCACCTGGTAAGGATCCCACACCGCGCAGCAATATTCTAACAGAGGACGAACGAGTGAAGTGTAAGCTGTCTCTTTAGTGGACTTGTTGAATCTTCTAAGTGTCCTGCCAATGAAACGCAACCTTTGGCTCGCCTTCCCCACAATATTATCTACGTGGTCTTTCCAACTGAAGTTGTTCGTAATTTTAACACTCAGGTACTTAGTTGAATTGACAGCCTTGAGAATTCCAACGGACTTCTTTTGGAACTCGTGTGGATCACATCACACTTTTCGTTATTTAGCGTCAACTGCCACCTGCCACACCGTACAGCAATTTTTTCTAAATCGCTTTGCAACTGATACTGCTCTTCGGATGACCTTACTAGACGGTAAATTACAGCATCATCTGCGAACAACCTAAGAGAACTGCTCAGATTGTCACCCAGGTCATTTATATAGATCAGGAACAGCAGAGGTCCCAGGACGCTTCCCTGGAGAACACCTGATATCACTGCAGTTTTACTCGATGATTTGCCGTCTATTACTACGATCTGCGACCTTCCTGACAGGAAATCACGAATCCAGTAGCACAACTGAGACGATACCCCATAGGCCCGCAGCTTGATTAGAAGTCGCTTGTGAGGAACGGTGTCAAAAGCTTTCCGGAAATCTAGAAATACGGAATCAACTTGAGATCCCGTGTCGATAGCGGCCATTACTTCGAGCGAATAAAGAGCTAGCTGTGCTGCACAAGAGCGATGTTTTCTGAAGCCATGCTGATTACGTGTCAATAGATCGTTCCCTTCGAGGTGATTCACAATGTTTGAATACAGTATATGCTCCAAAACCCTACTGCAAACCGACGTCAATGATATAGGTCTGTAGTTCGATGGATTACTCCTACTGCCATTCTTAAACACTGGTGCGACCTGCCCAATTTTCCAGTCTGTAGGTACACATCTATCGGTGAGCGAGCGAGCGGTTGTATGTGACTGCTAAGTAGGGAGCTATTGTATCAGCGTAATCTGAAAGGAACTTAATCGCTATACAATCTGGACCTGAAGACTTGCCCTTATCAAGCGATTTGAGTTGCTTCGCAACCCCTAAGGTATCTACTTCTAAGAAACTCATGCTAGCAGCTGTTCGTGTTTCAAATTCTGGAATATTCCATTCGTCTTCCCTGGTGAAGGAATTTCGGAAAACTGCGTTCAATAACTCCGTTTTAGCGGCACAGTCGTCGGTAACAGTACCATCGGCACTGCGCAGCGAAGGTATTGACTGCGTCTTGCCGCTTGTGTACTTTACATACGACCAGAATTTATTCGGATTTTCTACCAAATTTCGAGACAATGTTTCGTTGTGGAACCTATTAAAGGCATCTCGCATTGAAGTCCGTGCCAAATTTCGTGCGTCTGTAAATTTTAGCCAATCTTCGGGATTTCGCGTTCTTCTGAATTTCGCATGCTTTCTCCGTTGCCTCTGCAACAGTGTTCGGACCTGTTTTGTGTACCATGGGCTATCAGTTCCATCTCTTACCAATTTATGAGGTATGAATCTCTCAATTGCTGTTGCTACTATATCTTTTAATTTGAGCCACATCTCGTCTACATTTGCATAGTCAGTTCGGAACGAATGGAGATTGTCTCTTAGGAAGGCTTCTAGTGACACTTTATCCGCTTTTTTAAATAAAGGTACGGTGTGCGATTGGCTGCTGTCTTCTTCACAGCGTTCTCTGCTGTCTCATTCCCTCCTGTCATGCCAACGCTTGGCTTTACACCGTAACAATTATTACTATTATTATTATTATTATTGCTATTGTTATCATTATAGGGCAACGGCCTTGCCGCAGTGGCTACACCGGTTCCCGTGTGATCACCAAAGTTAAGCGCTGTCTGGCGTGTTCGGCACTTGGATGGGTGACCATCCAGCCGCCATGCGCTGTTGCCATTTTTCGGGGTGCACTCAGCCTCGTGGTGCCAATTGAGGAGCTACTCGACTGAATAGTAGCGGCTTCGGTCAAGAATACCATCATAACGACCGGTTGAGCTCTGTGCTGACCCCACGCCCCTCCTATCCGCATCTTCCTCGAAGGATGACACGGCGGTCGGATGGTCCCGATGGGCCACTTCTGGCCTCTTTATTAGCTCATAGTCTGTGTTATGTACTTACATTGCCACTTCAAACATTCCACTCATTTTATTATTACTGTTGTACTAAAATCGTTATTTTCTTATGTACCTATGCTGTAAAAACAGCTACCATATATGTGAAACCCTGGTCCAATGTAAGACAGGGCCTGATGAACTTAGATCCGTTTAAATAAATAATATGGCCAGGGAAGTATGGTAAACTCGACCTGGTGGTCTTCAGACGACACAAGTGCACTGCAAGCTGTGTGACTCGCTGCATTGTCCTGCTGGTAGATGCCGTTGTGCTCAGGGAAAACAAACTGCATGTAGGGCTGGAAATGGTTCAAACGGTTCAAATGGCTCTGAGCACTATGTGACTTAACATCTATGGTCATCAGTCCCCTAGAAGTTAGAACTACTTAAACCTAACTAAGGACATCACACACATCCATGCCTGAGGCAGGATTGTAACCTGCGACCGCAGCGATCGTGCGGTTTCAGACTTTAGCGCCTAGAACCGCTTGGCCACTCTGGCCAGCCTTCTTCTCCCCAGTTCCACTCAGTACCTCCTGATTAGTCACTTGATCTACCCATCCAATCTTCAGCATTCTTCTGCAGCACCTCATTTCGAAAACTTCTATTTTCTTCTTGTCTAAACTATTTATCGTCCATGTTTCACTTCCATACATGGCTTCACTCCATACAAATACTTTCCGAAAAGACTTCCTGACACTTCTATACTCGATGTTAACAAATTTCTCTTCTTCAGAAACGCTTTTCTTGCCATCACCAGTCTACATTTTATATCCTCTCTACTTCGACCATCATCAGTTATTTTGCTCCCTGAATAGCAAAACTCATTTACTTCTATAAATGTCTCACTCCCTAATCTAATTCCCTCAGCATCACTCAATTTAATTCGAGTACATTCCATTATCCTCGTTTAGCTTTTGTTCATGTTCATCTTATATCCTCCTTTCAAGACACTGTCCATTCCGATCAACTGCTCTTCCAGGTCCTTGGCTGTCTCTGGCAGAATTACAATGTTGTCGGCAAACCCCAAAGTTTTTATTTCTGCTCCATCGATTTTAATTCCTACGCTAAATTTTTCTTTACTGTTTTCTCAATATACAGATAGAACATAAAAATTTAAAAAAAATGATTTTTCAAAAATATATTCATTTCGTAGCACACATCTTTGTGAAGTGCTTCATACATAAAACAGTTCGAGGAAATGTAAGACATGTGCCAAAGTGCAGTGCTACGCCTCTTTAGACAGCATTCTTCTGTCGCTCGTCGCTGTTCTTCGGCCTGTGGCATTCAAACGTGTACACTTTTGCTATGCAAGCCATCACACCTATACTCGGGACAATGGAAATTAAAATGTCCTGTGGTGCGTCTTCTGCTCCCAGTCGGCCGGTTTGACATCCTATACACCCCCCCCAACCATAAAGAAAAGCTCACGATTAATACTGGATGGGATTATTCGTGACCGGAAGGATAAGAGATTTGCACTCCTTATTGCCTAATAGCTAATAACTTCCTCTTTTGTGTGACATAAAAGTAAAAAAACAGGATACATAAGACAAGAGACAAGCAAGACAGTCCACATTTCTTCAAACCTCACATCCCAGCATTTGTTTCTCTCTGATCTCACTACATCATTACACAGCGTGCTCTCCTTTCTGCGAAATAATCTATTATCTCTTCAAAAATTGTTATCTAACCCACAGTGGTAACACCAAATACCGTCAGATCACCGAAGTTAACCGTCGTCCGCCTGGGCTAGCAGTTGGATGGGTGACCATCCGGTCTGCCGAGCGCTGTTGCCAAGCGGGGTGCACTCAGCCCTTGTGAGGCAAACAGAGGAGCTACTTCACTGAGAAGTAGCGGCTCCGGTCTCTTAAACCGATATACGTCCGGGAGAGCGGTGTGCTGACCACATGCCTCTCCATATCCGCATCCAGTGACGTCTGTGGGCTGAGGATGACACGGCGGCCGGTCGGTACCGGTGTGCCTCCCAAGGCCTGTTCTGACGAACTTTGGTTTACCGAAAAGAATGTTAACACGAATAGTACCCAAGATTGGAGTGGTTTCTGGATTTAATTGCATTTATTTTGTCACTGCTAGATAAAACGAAATAAGCCTTTCTAATATTGCAAAAGTTGCAGCATACACCAAATAAACGAGACACCATGGTGTACTCAGTAATGAAGCAAAGCAGTAGGCTCTGCCAGAAATATTGACTCTTACACAACGTGTGTAATACTGTATTTCAATACGACAGCATGCCATCTTAGGCAGTCTATAACACTTAAAACACTTGGTAATGGCACTTTGAAGCCGAAATCATGATTGTGTAGTAAATGTAGTACTGTAAATAAACAACAGTCTAATGGCGGTGCTGACTTTAAAGAAATATACTATGGCTGTGGCCCGCAATATGAAACAATTATCAATTTTTTTAGTTAATTATCTCAATTTTTACCACACTTTTAATACATTTGGAAAACTGTAGAATTTCATATACCTGTAAGTATGGTTTGCATGCTGTGCAAAATTCATCGAAGAATTTCTGTTACTTGTGAAGAAGTGTACCTGAAGAAACAGATGCAGCCTATAGGAAGTGAAAAATGATGCATCCAGGATGAGATTTTCAGTCTACAGCGGATTGTGCGCTGATGTGAAACTTCCTGGAAGATTAAAATATTTTGTTATGTTTTTGAACTTCAACTGCTGTGAGTACGAATCCTGAACCCTTCCTGGTCAGCTGACAGAGTTTCGTGAATTTATTTGCCGAAGTATAGACATTGGAAATTAAAATGTCCTGTGGTGCCTCTCCTGCTCCATGGAGTCACGTTTGACGTGAATGCCGGGATGGTTGTTTCCAAAGGACACTTATCGAATAGCTGCTGCTGCATCCGTCCCGTGTAACTGCTACGTCTGCATCCCGCATGACAGAACAGAGATGCGTGATGCCTTTATCACTGTTTGTGAAACCGAAGCAGATGTTTAGGGTACGACCGTATCCAAAAATGGTTCAAACGGCTCTGAGCACAGTGGGACTTAACATCTGAGGTCATCAGTCCCCTAGAACTTAGAACTACCTAAGCGTAACTAACCTAAGGGCATCACACACATCCATGCCCCAGGCAGGATTCGAACCTGAGACCGTAGCGCCTAGAACCGCACGGCCTCACGGCCGGCTACGACCGTATCTCTCGCCGTAGACGGAAACGCAGCCTCCTCGTGTCTCAGACAACGGCCGCCAGGGCCAGCTACCTCACAGCGCCAGAGGTCGCGATCAACAAGCGAAGTACACTCCTGGAAATTGAAATAAGAACACCGTGAATTCATTGTCCCAGGAAGGGGAAACTTTATTGACACATTCCTGGGGTCAGATACATCAGATGATCACACTGACAGAACCACAGGCACATAAACACAGGCAACAGAGCATGCACAATGTCGGCACTAGTACAGTGTATATCCACCTTTCGCAGCAATGCAGGCTGCTATTCTCCCATGGAGACGATCGTAGAGATGCTGGATGTACTCCTGTGGAACGGCTTGCCATGCCATTTCCATGCTCAGTTGGACCAGCGTTCGTGCTGGACGTGCAGACCGCGTGAGACGACGCTTCATCCAGTCCCAAACATGCTCAATGGGGGACAGATCCGGAGATCTTGCTGGCCAGGGTAGTTGACTTACACCTTCTAGAGCACGTTGGGTGGCACGGGATACATGCAGACGTGCATTGTCCTGTTGGAACAGCAAGTTCCCTTGCCGGTCTAGGAATGGTAGAACGATGCGTTCGATGACGGTTTGGATGTACCGTGCACTATTCAGTGTCCCCTCGACGATCACCAGATGTCTACGGCCAGTGTAGGAGATCGCTCCCCACACCATGATGCCGGGTGTTGGCCCTGTGTGCCTCGATCGTATGCAGTCCTGATTGTGGCGTTCACCTGCACGGCGCCAAACAGGCATACGACCATCATTGGCACCAAGGCAGAAGCGACTCTCATCGCTGAAGACGACACGTCTCTATTCGTCCCTCCATTCGCGCCTGTCGCGACACCACTGGAGGCGGGCTGGACGATGTTGGGGCGTGAGCGGAAGACGGCCTAACGGTGTGCGGGACCGTAGCCCAGCTTCATGGAGACGGTTGCGAATGGTCCTCGCCGATACCCCAGGAGCAACAGTGTCCCTAATTTGCTGGGAAGTGGCGGTGCGGTCCCCTACGGCACTGCGTAGTATCCTACGGTCTTGGCGTGCATCCGTGCGTCGCTGCGGTCCGGTCCCAGGTCGACGGGCACGTGCACCTTCCGCCGACCACTGGCGACAACATCGATGTACTGTGGAGACTTCACGCCCCACGTGTTGAGCAATTCGGCGGTACGTCCACCCGGCCTCCCGGATGCCCACTATACGCCCTCGATCAAAGTCAAAGCACATATGGTTCACGTCCACGCTGTCGCGGCATGCTACCAGTGTTAAAGACTGCGATAGAGCTCCGTATGCCACGGCAAACTGGCTGACACTGACGGCGGCGGTGCACAAATGCTGCGCAGCTAGCGCCATTCGACGGCCAACACCGCGGTTCCTGGTGTGTCCGCTGTGCCGTGCGTGTGATGATTGCTTGTACAGCCCTCTCGCAGTGTCCGGAGCAAGTATGGTGGGTCTGACACACCGGTGTCAATGTGTTCTTTTTTCCATTTCCAGGAGTGTATTTTCCTACGCCACTCACGTGATCGAAAATCGTCCCAGAAGGGTGCGCGGAATTAGCCGAGCGGTCTGATGCGCTGCAGTCATGGACTGTGCGCCTGGTCGCGGCGGAGGTTGAAGTCCTCCCTCGGGAATGTGTGTGTGTTTTTGTCCTTAGGACAGTTGAGGTTAAGAAGCGTGTAAGCTTAGGGACTGATGAGCTTAGCAGTTAAGTCCCATAAGATTTCTCACCTATTTTAACATTTTTTTGTCCCAGAAGCCCCATCCGCGAACCGGCCTCATAAGACGGACCCCCGCCGGCCAGAAAACAGTTGGACAAGCCTCCCGAGACTGCTTTAACAATACTGCATGGTTAAGAGCAGAGCTGTGCAGCCTTATGTGCGTGTCTTCATATTCTACGATCATTTCTCACTTCCCAGTACCTTCTTGGCATGGAATCCAAACACTGCAACAATTCTACAGACGTGATAGCGCAAGTGACTTACACTCTGTGATCAAAAGTACGCGGACACCCCTAGAAACATACGTTTTTCATATTAGGTGCATTCAGCTGCCACCTACTGCCAGGTATTCTATACCAGCGACCTAAGTAGTCATTAGACATCCTGAGAGTGCAGAATGGGGGGCTCCGCGGAACTCACGGACTTCGAACGTAGTCAGATGATTGGGTGTCAAAAAATGACCCAAATGGCTCTAAGCACTATGGGACTTAACATCTGAGATCATCAGTCCCCTAGATTTACAATAACACTACTGACCATTAAAATTGCTACACCACGAAGATCACGTGCTACAGACGCTAAATTTAACCGACAGGAAAAAGATGCAAATGATTAGCTTTTCAGAGCATTTACACAAGGTTGGCGCCGGTGGCGAAACCTACAACGTCCTGACATGAGGAAAGTTTCCAACCGAATTTCTCATACACAAACAGCACTTGACGGGCGTTGCCTGGTGAAACGTTGTTGTGATGCCTCGTGTAAGGAGGAGAAATGCGTACCATCACGTTTCCGACATTGATAAAGGTCGGATTGTAGCGAATCGCGATTGCGGTTTATAGTATCGCGACGTTGCTGCTCGCGTTGGTCGAGATCCAATGACTGTTAGCAGAATATGGAATCAGTGGGTTCAGGAGGGTAATACGGAACGCCGTGCTGGATCCCAACGGCCACATATCACTAGCAGTCGAGATGACAGACATCTTATCCGCATGGCTGTAACGTATCGTCCAGCCACGTCTCGATCCCTGAGTCAACAGATGGGGACGTTTGCAAGACAACAACCATCTGCACGAACAGTTCGACGACGCAGCAGAATGGACTATCAGCTCATAGACCGTGGCTGCGGTTACCCTTGACGCTGCATCACACACAGGAGCGCCTGCGTTGGTGTACTCAATGACGATCCTGGTTGAACGAAAGGCAAAACGTTTTTCGGATGAATCCAGGATCTGTTTACAGCATCGTGATGGTCGCATCCGTGTTTGGCGACATCGCGGTGTACGCACATTGGAAGCGCGTATTCGTCATGGCCATGCTGGCGTATCACCCGGCGTGATGGCATGGGGTGGCATTGGCTACACGTCTCCGTCACCTCTTGTTCGCATTGACGGCACTTTGAACAGGGGACGTTACATTTCAGATGTGTTACGACCCGTGGCTCTAACCATCATTTGATCCCTTCGAAACACTACATTTCAGCAGGATAATGCACCACCGCACGTTGCAGGTCCTGTACGGGCCTTTCTCGATACAGAAAATGTTCGACTGCTGCCCTGGTCAGCACATTCTCCAGATCTCTCACCAACTGAAAGCGTCTGGTCAATGGTGGCCGAGCAACTGGCTCATCACAACACGCCAGTCACTACTCTTGATGAACTGTGGTATCGTGTTGAAGCTGCGTGGGCAGCTGTAGTTGTGCGCGACAGACCGACCGATCGATCCAACCGCCAATGACCATTACCTGAGCAAACTCGAGCAGACTGGCGGCCCAACGCGCAGACTCAGATGCAGGAACTCAGCCCCGGCCGGGGGACCACTCGCTGAGTTCTCTTACTGGCGGAGTGGAAATTTTCCCGGCTTTAACAGTTGATCCGAACGAAAGACATACTATCACTCTGGACGACAGACAGACACTAACTGCCTCACAACTGCGGACGAGAGACAGACTAGCAAGCTGGGAACGAGAGACTGACCCAGACTGACCGACTGGCAAGCTCATAGCGCCCATTAAATGCACGTGAACAGGCAACCTCTCCCCTTTCCCACCAGAGGGAGACACCTAAGGTGCGACTGCCACTGCGGCGCCACCGCCAGAAACGGAGGGCGACTGCTTCACACTACGCGCTGCGGCGCGCTCTTCAAAACAGCAATTTTTACCACATGCTCAAAAATCTTTTGCAAAAGGAATTAATCCTCTCGCACAATTTGCCTATGCGTCCAGCTCCGTATCGTCCATGAAAACGTGCCTAATACGCTGCGACATGCAGGGTGGCAATTACTGAACTATATGAAATAAAATCGTGATAAGTTCTGAACGATTTGCGTTAGTACGTTCAAACTGCTCGGCTGGCCGTGGGGCATGATGGGGATAGGTGTGTGCTTACCCACGCGACCCGTTGCTGTCGGCCATTTGCACGCGAAAACGTCAGTACAGCGGGCCTTAACGTATAGCGCTTGTGAAGGTCTACTATGCGATCGATAACAGCCCAACTGCAGCTCAAGGGAAGTCTGAGACCGAGTTCAAGTGTGCTAGCAAATCAAGATATTGGTTCGCAAGTTTGAGACAACGGTTAGTGTTGGCAACGTCGCTCGTCCAAAAATGGTGAGAACGCCTGTAAAAATCGAGAGCACACGCGCTGTATTTCAGACCACCCCCAGGAAATCGATCAGACGAGCTGCATAACATGTGAGAATCAACCAGGAGACACTGCGACAAATTGTTGGTTTAAATGGCTCTGAGCACTATGGGACTTAACTTGTGAGGTCATTAGTCCCCTAGAACTTAGAACTACTTAAACCTAACAAAACTAAGGACATCACACACATCCATGCCCGAGGCAGGATTCGAACTTGCGACCGTAGCGGTCGCTCGGTTCCAGACTGTAGCGCCTAGAACCGCACGGCCACTCCGGCGGGCTCAAATTGAAGACCTGCATATCTTCCCATACAAAATCCAAAGCCATCAGCCAGTAAGCCCCAGGGCCATGGGTCAGTGGTTGTGTTTCACTGTCCACAGAACTGATATCAAAATTGTTTGGTTTTGGGACGAAGCCCACTTTCATTGGGATGGGTTCGACAATAAGCAAAGCTGGCGCATTTGGGGAACTTGGATTCCGCATTTCGCGATCGATAAGTCTCTTCACGCTCAGTAGGTGTGGCGTTCAGTGTCCAGTCATAGAGTAATTGGTGCGATATTGCTATACGGCACGGTGACTACCGGAAGGTTTTGGAAGATGATTTCACCTCTGTTATCCAAAGTGATCCCGATTTCGAGCCCACATCTCGTGGTCGTGCGGTGGCGTTCTCGCTTCCCACGCCCGGGTTCCTTGGGTTCGATTCCCGGCGGGGTCAGGGATTTTCTCTGCCTCGTGATGGCTGGGTGTTGTGTGATGTCCTTAGGTTAGTTAGGTTTGAGTAGTTCTAAGTTCTAGGGGACTGATGACCATAGATGTTAAGTCCCATAGTGCTCAGAGCCATTTGAACCATTTTTTGAACCTGATTTCCATTAGATGTGGTTGATGTAAGACGGAGCTCAAATAATCTGACTGTTCTTAACTGAGGATCACTGAAATGACTAATTTACTTTAATTTTTGACAATACTTCGTTGTAATAGCTAAGAAACTAGCAAATGACTGAATGATGGATTTAATGAGACCAGATGTAAGTATTAAACCGGTAAATATTAGAAGTTTAAATTTAATTCATGTAAATCATTTTACTGTTTACTGAGGATCATTAAAATTAATGAAACTCAAGTTTTTCTATTTCCATTTTTGTAATGTGTTTATATGACATGTTCCACACCCAGGACGATTCCCTCTTTTATGGGTATATGGAATGAAAAATTAATCTAATCTAATCGACCCCATCGAAGAAGCAGAGTGTTTTATGTCCTGAAGGAGCACTTTGGGGACCGCACTTTGGCTCTGGGGTACCCAGAGGACCGTGGCATCGGCCTCTATTGGCCGCCGTATTCTCCCGATCTGAGCACATGCGACTCTTTTTTTGTGGGGCTATATTAAAGACACGGTGTTCAGTAATAACCCCAAAACCACAGCTGAGCTGGAAACAGCCATTCAGGAGGCGATCGACAGCATCGATGTTCCAACACTTAAGCGGGTGAAGCAGAATTTCCCTATTCGTCTGCGCCAACCCATCGCCAATGATGGTAGGCATATCAAACATGTCACAATCTAAGTCCAAATATTTGTAGTGACGTTTACATTTTACTTTTTATTTACTTGTTTATTGTTCCGTGGGACCAAATTAAGAAGAAGTCTCCATGGTCATGGATCGAGTGAATACATGAAATTATAACACGATAGTAGAAACAGATAAACTGAAATATAAGTAACATATTCAGGCGACAATTCGTAAGTTTAAATACAAAAAATCAACAATGCAACACTGGAATTTGGTTAACTTTTCAGCTCTTCCAGGAGCTCCTCGACAGAATAGAAGGAGTGAGCCATGAGGAAACTCTTCAGTTTAGACTTAAAAGTGTTTGGGCTACTGCTAAGATTTTTGAGTTTCCTGTGGTAGCTTATTGAAAATGGATGCAGCAGAATACTGCACGCCTTTCTGCATCAGAGTCAAGGAAGTGCATTCCACAAGCAGATTTGATTTATGCCTAGTATTAACTGATTGAAAACTTCTAACTCTTGCGAATAAGCTAATATTGCTAACAACAAATGACATTAAAGAAAAAATATACTGTGAGGGAAATGTCAGAATTCACAGACTATAATAGGGATCGACAAGAGGTTCTCGAACTTACACCACACATAGCTCGAACAGCCCGTTTTTGAGCCAAAAATACCCTTTTTGAATCAGAAGAATTACCCCAAAAAATAATACCATAGGACATAAGCGTATGAAAATATGCGAAGTAGACTATTTTTCGTGTTGAACTGTCACTTACTTCAGGTACTGTTCTAATGGTAAATAAAGCAGCATTTAGTTTCTGAACAAGATCCTGAACATGGGCTTTCCACAACAGCTTGCTATCTATCCGAACGCCTAGGAACTTTAACAGTTCCGTCTCGCTTGTAATATGCCCATTCTGTCTGATCAAACTATCGGTTCGTGTTGAATTGTGAGTTAGAAACTGTAAAAACTGAGTCTTACTGTGATTTAGCATCAATTTATTTTCGACAAGCCACAAACTTATTTGGCTCTGAGCACTATAGGACTTAACTTCTGAGGTCATCAGTCCCCTAGAACTTATAACTACTTAAACCTAACTAACCTAAGGACATCACACTCATCCATGCCCGAGGCAGGATTCGAACTTGCGACCGTAGCGTTCGCGCGGTTCCAGACTGTAGCGCCTAGATGAACTTATTTCATGAACTACATAATTTGATACTGTTTCAATATTACACACAAGATCCTTCACTACCAAGCTGGTGTCATCAGCAATCAGAAATATTTCTGAATCACCTGTAATACTAGAAGGCATATCATTTATATAAATAAAAAACACTAATGACCCCAGCATCGACGCTTGGGGAAAACCCCACTTAACAGTGCCCCATTGGGACTGAACATCACTACCACTCTCAATATTGCGGAGAATTACCTTCTGCTTTCTGTTCTTAATGTAAGAGGCGAACCAATTGTAAGCTACTCCCCATACTCCATAATGGTCCAACTTCTGCAGTAATATTTTGTGGTCAACACAACATCTACATCTACGTCTACATCCACACTCCGCAAGCCACCTGACGGTGTGTGGCGGAGGTTACCCTGAGTACCTCTATCTGTTCTCCCTTCTATTCCAGTCTCGTATTGTTCGAGGAAAGAAGGATTGTCGGTATGCTTCTGTGTGGTCTCTAATCTCTCTTATTTTATCCTCATGATCTCTTCGCGAGATATACGTAGGAGGGAGCAATATACTGCTGGACTCTTCGGTGAAGGTATGTTCTTGAAACTTTAACAAAAGCCGTACCGAGCTACTGAGCGTCTCTCCTGCAGAGTCTTCCACTGGAGTTTACCTATCATCTCCGTAACGCTTTCGCGATTACTAAATGATCCTGTAACGAAGCGCGCTGCTCTCCGTTGGATCTTCTCTCTCTCTTCTATTAACCCTATCTGGTACGGATCCCACACTGTTGAGCAGTATTCGAGCAGTGGGCGTACAAGTGTACTGTAACCTACTTCCTTTGTTTTCGGATTGCATTTCCTTAGGATTCTTCCAATGAATCTCAGTCTGGCATCTGTTTTGCCGACGATCAACTTTATATGATCATTCCATTTTAAATCACTCCTAATGCGTACTCCCAGATAATTTATGGAATTAACTGCTTCCAGTTGCTAACGTGCTATTTTGTAGCTAAATGATAAGGGATCTATCTTTCTATGTATTCGGAGCACATTACACTTGTCTACACTGAGATTCAATTGCCATTCCCTGCACCATGCGTCAATTCGCTGCAGATCCTCCTGCATTTCAGTACAATTTTGAATTGTTACAACGTCTCGATATACCACAGCATCATCCGCAAAAAGCCTCAGTGAACTTCCGATGTCATCCACAAGGTCATTTATGTATATTGTGAATAGCAACGGTCCTACGACACTCCCCTGCGGCACACCTGAAATCACTCTTACTTCGGGAGACTTCTCTCCATTGAGAATGACATGCTGCGTTCTGTTATCTAGGAACTCTTCAATCCAATCACACAATTGGTCTGATAGAACATAGGTTCTTACTTTGTTCATTAAACGACTGTGGGGAACTGTATCGAACGCCTTGCGGAAGTCAAGATGAATAAAGTGTGTGCACGCCGCAGTTTGTAAAGAAGTTTTTTTTTTTTCATGTCGTTCAATAATCTTCACCGTGTAGCTAGTATGACAGATCTTGGAATGGCTATACAAATGGCTGCTGGTCCGGGATAAACCAAAAACTTTTTACCCAATGTTCCTAGCTCAAACAGGAACCGAGCACCCAGATCCCCCCCTCCCAATTCTGTAGGCTGCGTCTTGATACTTATTTGTTACAGGGCTTCCGCGCTGTAACGATTACTTAACGAGTAAACTCGGAGGAGAAAGTTCAAGATACTTAAAGCTGTATGTTTAAAATTTTTCGCAAAAAGCGACATTACTCCAAATATTATTCTGGCAACATTGTCGGGTCCCCGGCGCTGAGCTGATGCTCAGCTCAGCCATAACAGACAAATAAACCGTCCCAGCAGCGGTGGCAAAAAAGCAGGCGTGCGGGCAGCGCTCTCGCGAACTGATGTACAGAAAGTAACACTGCTGCAACAAAACGTGATAAGTGTGTGTGTGTGTGTGTGTGTGTGTGTGTGTGTGGAACATGCTCTGTTCAGCCCTCTCGTGGTGGCCATGAACCTATCCTAGGTCACATGGCGGCACTCAATCCAACGCGTGTAGCTTCGAAAAGGGGGTTCAGAGGAATTTTACTATTAATCTAGCAATGAGAGATACCCAGCGATGGGAACGACTTTTTGAAACGGTGGTACAGGTTAGGGCCCCAGGTATCACATCCTTCAGCCATTCACCCTGGTGGGCCCTCTTTAGTCAATAAATCGACAAAAAAGAAAACTTTCGGAATTTCACAAGGTGCTCTACAGAGCTTTAGACGGGAAGCGTTATGTAGACTGGCTGCGTAGTCTAATGGCTGTAGCACAAGCCCCGTATTTAAGAGGTTGTGTCTTTGAAATTATTTACAACCTCGGACAATAAAATCTTTGAAAATCTTAGAAGAAATGTTACGGAAAGGCAAACCTGCGTTTCTAGCATTTGTAGACTTAGAGAAAGCTCTTGACGTTGACTGGAATACTCTCTTTCAAATTCTGAAGATGGCAGCGGTAAAATACAGGGAGCGAAAGGCTATTTACAATTTGTACAGAAAGCAGGTAGCAGTTATAAGCCACGCGGGATTAGCCGTGTGGTCTAGGGCGCTGCAGTCATGGACTGTGCGGCTGGTCCCGGCGGAGGTTCGAGTTCTCCCTCGGGCATGGGTGTGTGTGTTTGTCCTTAGGATAATTTAGGTTAAGTAGTGTGTAAGCTTAGGGGCTGATGACCTTAGCAGTTAAGTCCCATAACATTTCACACACATTTGAATATTTTTTTGCAGTCATAAGAGTCGAGGGCATGAAAGTAAAGCAGTGGTCCGGAAGGGAGTGAGACAGGGTTGTAGCCTCTCCCCGATGTTATTCTATCCGTATATTGAGCAAGCAGTAAAGGAAACAAAAGAAAAGTTCTGAGTAGGCATTAAAATCCGTGGAAAAGAAACAAATACTTTGAGGTTCGCCAATGACATTGTAATTCAGTCAGAGACAGCAAACGACTTGGAAGAGCAGTTGAACGGAATGAACAGTGTCCTGAAAGGAGGGTATAAGATGAACATCAACAAAAGGAAAATGAGGATAATGGAATGTAGTCGAATTAAGTCGGGTGATGCTGCGGGGATTAGATTAGGAAATGAGACACTTAAAGTAGTAAAAGAGTTTTGCTATTTGGGGAGCAAAATAACTGATGATGGCCGAAGTAGAAAGGATATAAAATGTAGATTGGCAATGGAAAGGAAAGCGTTTCTGAAGAAGAGAAATTTGTTAACATCGAGATTAGATTTAAGTGTCAGGAAGTCGTTTCTGAAAGTATTTGTGTGGAGTGTAGTATTTGTATGGAAGTGAAACATGGACGATATGTAGTTTACACAAGAAGAGAATAGAAGCTTTCGAAATGCGGTGCTACAGAAGAATGCTGAAGATTAGATGGGTAGATCACATAAGTATTGAGGAGGTATTGAATAGAATTGGGGAGAAGAGAAGTTTGTGGCACAACTTGACTAGAAGAAGGGATCGGTTGGTAGGACATGTTCTGAGGCATCAAGCGATCACCAATTTAGTACTGGAGTTCAGCACAGAGGGTAAAAATCGTAGAGGGAGACCAAGGGATGAATACACTAAGCAGATTCAAAAGGATGTAGCCTGCAGTAGGTAGTGGGAGATGAAGAAGGTTGCACAGGATAGAGTAGCATGGAGAGCTGCATCAAACCAGTCACAGGACTGAAGACCACAACAACAACAACGACAATAAATTTGGTGAATGAACTCAGAACGGTCGATCAGGCAACACTGGCGACTCACAACGCTGCACCTGCGTAGCGGCCAGTGTTGACAAGCTGCTGCCTCCACTGTAGTTCAGTTGAGCATCGTGTGTGTTCCGTGTTAGACCTGTTGGACAAAGTGAGTGCTTGTTTAGTGCGTTGGTTCTCAACTGGGAGGAACACAATGAACCAGCAAAGGATCAGTTTAAAGTTTTGTTTTAAGCTTCTCAAGACACTGAAAGAAACGCGTGCGATGCTGGTACGTGTTTATGGGGATCAAGCACTGTCCGTGAAGTCTGTGTATGAGCGGTTCGCCCGTTTTCGAGGAGGCCGGGAAAGTGTTTCTGACAATCCCCGTGCAGGCCGGTGTGGCCGAGCGGTTCTGGGCGCTGCAGTCTGGAACCGAGCGACCGTTAAGGTCGCAGGTTCGAATCCTGCCTCGGGCATGGATGTGTGTGATGTCCTTAGGTTAGTTAGGTTTAAGTATTTCTAAGTTCTAGGGGACTAATGACCTTAGAAGTTAAGTCCCATAGTGCTCAGAGCCATTTGACAATCCCTGTAACGGGCGACTGGCGACTGCTGTCAGTGACGAAAACATTGAGAAAGTGAGGACATTAATCAATTTACTATGCGCACGATAGCGGATGAACTGCAGGTGAACCGTGGATCCGTGCAACAAGTTCCTACCCAGGAGTTAGGGAAGACGAAAACTTGTGAAGCTGGCATCATTTGTGGTCTTGCAGCTGTCGGTGGCTCGCCGGCACGGTTGCTCAGCGTGTTCGGTCAGAGAGCTGATTGGCCTCTGTAATAAGAAACTGAGTCAAGGGGTATTTACCCATCAACACTTCCTTCGACTCCGGAAGCCCATATTGATGATGTTTCATTCAGTGGTTCACACGTTGACAACTAGATTCATCATACTTGCGTTTCAAACTGATAGAAGAGGTAATACAGCAAATTATTCCACCATGTTCAACACCTGCAGGTTAACTAATGCCAAAGTCTACCTCAATTCAGAATTCCTTCCATATGACAATTTACATCTACAGTGGAATCAAAATGTATACAGTCTAGCGTATGAGATATAAGCAAGGTTTCGTGCTCTTTACTATGAAATTGTGAAAGGAGAGGGAAGAGGCTGTGTACTCAGTCCACGTAAGTTCAAGGAGCTTTCACCGATCATCGCAATGGACTGCTCAAAACAGAACGAGATAATTAAGTCTGGATCTATAGATATGCGAACTGAATTTGATTTAACGACAAATTTCCCAGAATACACTGCCACATATAGTCTAGTTTTACAAGACCATGTGATCAACTACTGCCCACTCACCAGTGTTGTTCAACGTGTTGTATAAATGAATAGGAGTTGCACCATACCTAGAGCACTTCACAATGTAGTTTCAAGATGTGAACATCATTGTGGATGCTAAGGGTTTCTACGATGATGAATGTAGACAGTTCATATTTAAAGATGTTGGGTTTGTAGCATACATGCAAGATATGATGGCATAATAGACATTCTCAGCAAACATTGCATCTCTAAGATCTTTCAATTACGTGACATGTGCTAAGACAGAAGAGTGCAAAGTGGTTAACACATTTCTACCCTGGAATTCATTGGGATGCTCCTGGCATATCCTATAAAGGTATGGTGACTGCACTTAAATTATTCGATCACGTGGATACGATCTTCTACACGAAGGGGAAGGAGGAGATCTCATGCGTCGAATCTTTAAGTTTGCCGCTATTCAGGACCTGGAATTCTACAGGAGCCCTTCCCTCCATCGACTCAAGAACATGTATCAAAAACGTGTTGCTGTATCCGCTTATGAAAATGTAAAATTACCTTTAAATTAGATGGGAAATAAATGAATTTTTATCTCACAGTGTTCTTTTTCTTTTCAAACCCTACAGTTTTTTTTTACAACCACATACTATGTCTGTGCTTTTCTTCAAGCACAAGGGATATCATTTTAGGCATGTCTGCTGTATGTCTTTGGAAGTGGACACAGTCAAGTGCCTACTACTCCGATAACCCAATTCGAGCTGCATGATCGGCATAATTCCATGCAAACAGTTTTAATCTGCCAGGAAGTTTCACATCAGCACACACTCCGCTGCAGAGTGAAAATCTCATTCTGGAAACGTCCCCCAGGCTGTGGCTAAGCGATGTCTCTGCAATATCCTTTCTTTCAGGAGTGCTAGTTTTGCAAGGTTCGCAGCAGAGCTTCCATATATTTAGTTGTCGTCCATGTTAAACTTCATCTCCTTAAAAACACTCATATTCAACAAAACTAATGTCATTTAAGACATCCACAGCCTTTATATACACATATAGATACATAATGCAATAGGGATAGGGTTTTTGTATATAACAACACTACACTACCGGCCATTAAAATTGCTGCACCACGATGATGACGTGCTACAGACGCTAAATTTAACCGACAGAAGATGATGCTGTCATATGCAAACGATTACCTTTTCAGAGCATTCACACAAGATTGGCGCCAGGGGCGACACCTACAACGTGCTGACATGAGGATTTCCAACCGATTTCTCATACACCAACAGCAGTTGACCGGCGTTGCCTGGTGAAACGTTGTTGTGATGCCTCATGTAAGGAGGAGAAATGCGTACCATGACGTTTCCGACATTGATAAAGGTCGGATTGTAGCGTATCGCGATTGCGGTTTGTCGTATCGCGACGTTGCTGCTCGCGTTGGTCGAGATCCAATGACTGTTAGCAGAATATGGAATCGGTGGGTTCAAGAGGGTAATACGGAACGCCGTGCTGGATCCCAACGGCCTCGTATCACCAGCAGTCGAGATGACAGGCATCATATCCACGTGGCTGTAACGTATCGTGCACCCACGTCTCGATTCCTGAGTGAACAGATGGGGACGTTTGCAAGACAACAACCATTTGCACGAACAGTTCGACGAAGTTTGCAGAGGCACAGACTATCAGCTCGCAGACCATGGCTGCGGTTACCCTGGACGCTGCATCATAGACAGGAGCGTCTGCGATGGTGTACTCAACGACGAAGCTGGGTGCACGAATGGCAAAACGTCATTTTTTCGGATGAACCAGGTTCTCTTTACAATATCTTGATGGTGAACGCATATTGGAAGCGTGTATTCGTCATCGCCATACTGGCGTATTACCCGGCGTTATAGTATAGGGTGCCATCGGTTACACGTCTCGGTCACCTCCTGTTCGCATTGACGGCACTTTGAACAGTGGACGTTACAGTTCAGATGTGTTACGACCCGTGGCTCTACCCTTCATTCGATCTCTGTGAAACCCTTCATTTCAGCACAATAATGCACGACCGCAAATTGCAGGTCTTGTAGAGGCCTTTCTGGATACAGTAAATGTTCGACTGCTTCCCTGGCCAGAACATTCTCCAGATCTCTCACCAATTGAAAACGTCTAGTCAATGGTCGCCGAGGAACTGGCTCGTCACAATACGCCAGTCACAGCTCTCGATGAACTGTGGTATCATGTTGAAGCTGCATGGGCAGCTGTACCTGTACACGCCATCCAAGCTCTGTTTGACTCAATGCCCAGGCGTATCAAGGCCGTTATTACGGCCAGAGGTGGTTGTTCTGGGTACTCATTTCTCACGATCTGTGCACCCAAATTGCGTGAAAATGTAATCACATGTCAGTTCTAGTATAATATATTTGTCCAATGAATACCCGTTTATCTCCTGTATTTCTTCTTGGTGTAGCAATTTTAATGGCCAGTAGTGTATTTGAAGCGCATCAAAATCCTTGAGTTACAGTGTGGAGGGTCCCCTTGTAAGTCACCCATATGGGAGTCTGTCCGATGGTCAAACGACGGTATGTTTGTTCTAGTCTCCTGCGTGAACGATTTCGTAAATGTAAAATTTAGAACCTCGGCTTTCGTTTTGCTGTCTTCATCTGCCACTCTAGACTGGTCAAAAAGTGACTGAATGGTAGCCTTAGACCTGCTTAGCGATTTTACATACGACCAGAATTTTCTCGGGTTCTCTGCCAGATCTTTTCTTGAGGTGTGACGATGGTATGTGTTGTATGATTCGCCCATAGATCTTTCCAAAGACGCACGAAGATCTGCTAATCTTTGCTTGTCGTCATTCGCGCTTTCTCTTTTGAGCCGGGAGTGCAACAGCCTCTACTTCCTCGGAATTTTCTGAACCTCGTTATTAAACTATGGCGGGTCTTCCCCGTCCTTAATCCACTTACTAGGCGCATTTAGGTGATGTCTGTTCACTGTCTACATCACATGCTAACAGCTGCTTATTTATTTCTAGCATAAAAACAGACCGATTTATTAACTTTCGCAACCAAAGTTGCTACAATGACACCATGATCGCTAATCCCTGTTTCTATATTGACATCATCTATAAGGTCCGGCCTATGTGTAGCTTCAAGGTTTAAGATATGAGGGTTGTTTGGAAAGGAAGAAACGATCGCTGTCGAAATGGAAACCACAGTGAAAATCAAAACTGTTTTCTTTGCACATTTAGCTACACTTTCCAGGTACTTCTCTACATAGTCGCTGCTCCGACTTAGACATTTGTCGGAGCGTTATACAAAATTTCCAACACTTCGTCATAGAAGGCAGCCGCCTGTGCTTTCTGATAATTCTCTACTCTAGTCTATAGCGTGTAGCCTGCGCTCAAGTGTTGTCTTCCTGTCCAGCATTTCATGTGAACGGAGATGATACCCAGAACGAGCCAAGTAGGGCTGTGTTGTGGGTGATCGAACACTTCATATCGAAAAGGCTGCAGGAACCTGTTCACTGCCCCTGCAGAGTGCGGCTGAGAATTGCCACAAAGAAGGAAGTGCGTGGCTGTTGTGTCGGGTGGGCTGCATTCATTAAGGCGAAGCCTCTCAGCGGGCTCTCCTACTTGGCGGGAGACATCGTTGTTCAAGGCACCTTTACTCGCTCACAGTGCACTCACAAATGAAAAGAGCATATATAAGAATATACAGCCTACAGTTGCAGGTTAACTTTATCGTTTTACTAGGTTTCAATGTTAGTAATAACGACTTCTTCAGAACTTGCAAAAAGTTAATATTATAATGTGCCAGTAAATTATGTTAGATATGGTCGTCCTACAGGATGCAACGTGTAGTACTTACATAAAATATTATTTAAATGTTTGCCTAAAACAGGCCATGTCCTAAGTCAACTTTAAAAATCTTTATGCATAACCATAAGGCTTTGTCACTTCTATTAAACAAGCTGTAGTAAATTCACTTTAAGAACGTTGTACGGGCCTTATCGTGTGACTAGAGACTGCGGACTGCGAGGGCTTTGCGGTCAGCCTCATATAGGGCAGCGCGCATGCGCGAGACGTATGGAATCAATCTCTTATTACGCGCGCATCAGATAAAATTTTTGCTATGAACTAATTTTATACTTTATTATTGTAAGTTAATTAAACTATCCAGCATTACTACGTTTGACATTCTACTACAGAGACTTATAAACTGACCAACAAATCTCGAATGAACATCTGTAGGAAAGGTTCTATTATTACAGAAACTGTAATGGTCACATGCATTATGAATTATTTTAAACCTATTGTAGCCTGGAAGCCTTCGAAGTATGCCCTATTTTTTTAGATACAG
Organism: Schistocerca gregaria; assembly: GCF_023897955.1. Classification (NCBI taxonomy): domain Eukaryota; kingdom Metazoa; phylum Arthropoda; class Insecta; order Orthoptera; family Acrididae; genus Schistocerca; species Schistocerca gregaria. Next base: position 128,204,865 of record NC_064929.1, read on the forward strand.
TTGATCGTTCAGTAAATTGCCTCTCTCTGTAGTTAGGTGTGCATAAATTTGTAGTTCCTCAAGCGTGTCGAGTCTATAGCCCTTAACTCAATGATGTAGTACCTCTATGTCAAGTAAAGGTTTAGGTGTAGAGCCATTTGCACCAGATGTTCCGCAAAGGCTGACCCCCGTGTTCCTACGCCCTTTATTGGAAGATGTTCTTTAAACCTTAGTGCTGTAACTCTGCCTGTTTGACCTATGTAATAACGTGGGCAATCATCACACATAATATTATATACGCCTGATTTCGCTGACTTATCACAGTCTTTCTCAAGGGTCTGAACCAAACTTCGCTTTAAACTATTACTCGTCGAGAAGGAAATTTTAAAACCTTAATTTTTCAGCATGGGTGCTATCTTGTAGGAGACATTGCCTATATAGGGAACCGACAGTCATTTCTTGTTATGATCTTAGGTTTGAGTAATTGTGTTTACTAAAGTCGTTGTCCTTTTTCGCGTTTTCTTGTGATGTAATTGCCTCACTATCTTTCGATCATAGCCATTCTTCTGTGCAATACTCCCGAGAATTTATAATTCTTTTTTGAGGTTGACATCTGACAACAGGATAGAAATCGCCCGATGTGTACTAGAATAGAAAAACGCCATTTTATGCGCTTGGGGGTGGGTTGAATCGGCCGGGATGGTATTGTCTGAATAAGTTGCCTTCCGGAATATGTTGAACTCTGTTTTAACATCTTTAACAGTCAACGTTAAATCAAGATAATTTAGTGATCTATCAGCTGATTCCAATTTTTGTGTGAATTTTATTTTTTCATGCCGACTGTTAAATGTTGCGAAAATTATAATATTAACTTTTTGCAGGTTCTGAAGAAGACGTTATTGTTGTTGTTGTTGAGGTCTTCAGTCCTGAGACTGGTTTGATGCAGCTCTCCATGGTACGCTATCCTGTGCAAGCTTCTTCATCTCCCAGTACTTACTGCAACCTACATCCTTCCGAATCTGCTTAGTGTATTCATCTCTTGGTCTCCCTCCACGATTTTTACCCTCCACGCTGCCCTCCAGTGCTAAATTTGAGACCCTTGATGCCTCAGAACATGTCCTACCAACCGATCCCTTCTTCTAGTCAAGTTGTGCCCAATTCTATTCAACACCTCCTCATTAGTTATGTGATCTACCCATCTAATCTTCAGCATTCTTCTGTAGCACCACATTTCGAAAGCTTCTATTCTCTTCTTGTCCAAACTATTTATCATCCAAGTTTCACTTCCATACATGTCTACACTCCATACAAATACTTTCAGAAACGACTTCCTGACACTTAAATCTATACTCTATGTTAACAAATTTCTCTTCTTCAGAAACGATTTCCTTGCCATTGCCAGCCTACATTTTATATCCTCTCTACTTCGACCATCATCAGTTATTTTACTCCCTAAATAGCAAAACTCCTTTACTACTTTAAATGTCTCATTTCCTAATCTAAATCCCTCAGCATCACCCTATTTAATTTGACTAAATTCCATTATCCTCGTTTTGCTTTTGTTGATGTTCATCTTATATCCTCCTTTCAAGACACCGTCCATTCCGTTCAGCTGCTCTTCCAAGTCCTTTCCTGTCTCTGACAGAATTACAATGTCGTCGGCGAACCTCAAAGTTTTTATTTCTTCTGCATGGATTTTAATACCTGCCGAATTTTTCTTTTGTTTCCTTTACTGCTTGCTCAATATACAGATTGAATAACATTGGGGAGAGGCTACAACCCTGTCTCACTCCCTTCCCAAACAGTGCTTCCCTTTCATGCCCCTCGACTCTTATAACTGCCCTCTGGTTTCTGTATAAATTGTAAATAGCCTTACGCTCCCTGTATTTCTCCCCTGTCACCTTCAGAATTTGAAAGAGAGTATTCCAGTTAACATGGTCAAAAGCTTTCTCTAAGTCTACAAATGCTAGAAACGTAGGTTTGCCTTTTCTTAATCTTTCTTCTAAGATAAGTCGTAAGTTTAGTATTGCCTCACGTGTTACAACATTTCTGAGGAATCCAAACTGATCTTCCCCAAGGTCCGCTTCTACCAGTATTTCCATTCGTCTGTAAATAATTCGCGTTAGTATCTTGCAACTGTGACTTATTAAACTGATAGTTTGGTAATTTTCACAGTTGTCAACACCTGCTTTCTTTGGGATTCGAATTATTATATTCTTCTGGAAGTCTGAGGGTATTTCGCCTGTCTCATACATCTTGCTCACCAGATGCTAGAGTTTTGTCGGGACTGGCTCTCCCAAGGCCGTCAGTAGTTCCAATGGAATGTTGTCTACTCCCGGGGCCTTGTTTCGACTCAGGTCTTTCATTGCTCTGTCAAACTCTTCACGCAGTATCTTATCTCCCATTTCGTCTTCATCTACATCCTCTTCCATTTCCATAATATTGTCCTCAAGTACATCGCCCTTGTATAAACCCTCTATATACTCCTTCTACCTTTCCGCCTTCCCTTGTTTGCTTAGAGCGGGGTTTCCATCTGAGCTGTTGATATTCATAGAAGTGGCTCTCTTTTCTCCAAAGATATCTTTAATTTTCCTGTAGGCAGGACCTATCTTACCCCTAGTGAGATAAGCCTCTACATCCTTGTCCTCTAGTCATCCCTGCTTAGCCATTTTGCACTTCCTGTCGATCTCATTTTTGAGACGTTTTTATTCCTTTTTGCCCTGTTCATTTACTGCGTTTTTATATTTTCTCCTTTCATCAATTAAATTCAATATCTCTTCTGTTATCCAAGGATTTCTATTAGCCCTCGTCTTTTTACCTACTTGATCTTCTGCTGCCTTCACTACTTCATCCCTCAGAGCTACCCATTCTTCTTCTACTGTATTTCTTTCCTCCATTCCTGTCAATTGTTCCCTTATGCTCTCCCTGAAACTCTCTACAACCTTTGGTTCTTTCAGTTTATCCAGGTCCCATCTCCTTAAATTAGCACCTTTTTGTAGTTTCTTCAGTTTTAATCTACAGTTCCTAACCAATAGATTGTGGTCAGAGTCCACATCTGCCCCTGGAAATGTCTTACAATTTAAAACCTGATTCCTAAATCTGTGTCTTACCGTTATATAATCTATCTATATTCTTCCATGTATACAATCTTCTTTTATGATTCTTGAACCAAGACGTTATTACTAACGTTGAAACCTATGTGAACGAGAAACTTAACCGGCAACCGTAGGCTGTATATTCTTATATAAACAATATCAGTTGCTGTCGCTGCATAAAAATGTTAAATTTTATGAAAAGAGCATCTTTATGCAATCGATGGGAATACAAGAGATACTGCCCAAAACGTCTGTGAAAAGCTTCGTCGGATTTTCACAGTCGTTTCTATTTCGCGGCCGATCGTTCCTCAGTTTCCGAACACCCCTTGTGTTTCCATTCCGTGTGGGCAGCCGAACTAGCTGCTCAAGACAGCTTTTAGGAAACGTGTTCAAAAGTACTTCGCACGACTGTCTATCTGTAATGATAGTCATCCCACTCTATACTCGGTATGCACACAAGGAGCTACACAAGGAGCGTAAGATTAGATCAGATTGGATTCAGTTTTCGGTCCACAGACCCAAAAAATGAGATGATTCTCGAGGGTGTGAAACATATCAAAGTATAGCTTAAAAACGTAAAACATTTGAATATAATATTTACTACCCTGATCATTTGTCAGGAGATAGTCGAAATAGGTTAATACAATGCAGTAAACTGGAACAGCTAATATTTACAGAATTAACACACTGTTATGCGCTATTAATAAATTTATCATACACAAAATACCTAATCTTGACTGCTGTGACCAAGTCTTGGCAAAACTGAAGATTGTGGGAAACATGAAAGGAGAAAGACTCCAATGCTCTGGACTCTCAGTGAGAACGAGAGAAACGAAACTTGCAATGGACAGGTAACAGGTCGTCTGGAAGACCTAGGAAAAATGTGCTTAAACTGACACACAATTTTTTTTAGCGCAACGCAATCTGACTTTCAAAAATCCCTACAAAAAATGGCCCTGACTAACATTAACCTATATGTTTCACAAATCGCTTACCCCACAAAAATCTTGGTTACTCGAACTACTGCAATACAGCGAGCGCCACTACTGCCAGCTAAATAAAAGATTCAAACTACGGAAGGTACTAACTACTGATAGGGATAGTTAGCAAATGAAAGATTTTAATAGAGAACAAACAATGTATTTACCTTAATAGTCATAATATATACAGCAGTTCATGACATCCATTCTTACAAATTTCAAAACTGCGCCATCTCTCTCCCCACATCCACCACTGCTGGCGGCTCACCTCCAACTGCTCAACACTAAGCGCTGTTCACATCCAACTGCCCAACACTACAATGGCGAGTATTACAACAATGCCAACCAGCCACTGACTGCACACAGCACAGCCAGTGATTTTCATACGGAGCGCTACGTGGCGTTACCAATTAAAAAACCTAAACAGCCTACTTACAAGGTGTGGTGTAAGGCAAGACTTGATGCAGCTGGGTGATTGGAGAACTGCAGAGTGGGGATGGAGAAGCAGAGCCGGAACTGTGATATCATGCAGTACTCTTTCCCTGATCACAGATCAGGGAACGATACAGAATGGAGACTCGGCTGCAATACATGCGCCATGTTGAAACAGAATTTTACTCGGTAAAAAAAGGCAGTCAAATGCAAGTACGAAGGGCGCTTGGAACGGAGGCCAATTCGGAAAAAGTAGTAAAAGATCGCCTTTTACAACTGCGGAAAACTGAATGGGACACTTCAGGCGCTGTCAGGAGAACGTATGAATTTCTCCCTAACGTCAGGGAGAGATTACAAATGAGATTTCTTAACCCGTCGAGTGGATTAATACATTACCTGACTGGCCATTGCCTGTATGCCACGTATCTGTAGAAAATCAGAAGACAGGTGAAAGATAGCTGCCCCTGCAGCAATGTGGGCACAACAGGACAGTAGTAAGTGGGTACCTTGAGAGCACTAGGAGACTATTTAATGATCAAACCCACTTAGCCTGCAAAAAGAAATATAAATATTAAATCAATAAAAATAAATATAAAAATTTCCTGATATAATGAACTCCAGATTGTGTGATGAAAATCTACATTATCGTAAGAGGCCAAACTTTTGCTCCCTTGAAAATCTTCATAAATAAAAATAAATATAAAAATTAACTCATATAATGAATTCCAGATCGCAAAATTCGTTATAATTACTTTATATCGCTATCTTCAAAAAACTGAAAATCCCATTAAAATTTTAATCTATGTATATATGACTGATGTATGGGAAAGTCTGAATTTGACATTTTTTTTATGGAAGTAATAAATCAAGAGAGAAAAAACGTGAATAAAATATTTGCAAAGAATATTTTAAACCAACTTTAATTATATAACATTTGAAAAGTCACGACCATGCAGACAGTATTAATTTATTAAACCAAATTTATAAAGAATACAAAATGAGGTTTAATAGTCATTATGGAACTGTTATAGAAATATGGAAGGAAATAGAAAGACCAGATTCTCATCTTTTATGACAGCAAAAAAAGTAACGAATTATAATTCACCGATAAATAATTCACCAAAAATAATACAAAGTTATATTAAACCCTATTCATTATTTTTAATATTTTCTCATTTAATAATTACAGATTTAGAAGATAGAGAACACAATAAAATTCAACTAATAAATTTATATCATTGGCACCACAAATATGGTATGAATTTTATCTTACATCTGAAGATATAGACAAATTATTTTAGTCTTATTAAAATAAATTACACAATAAATAATTTTTATATCCATAAGACACTATATCACAATTTTCCAGAACTACTCTTTCAGCATACTGAAATGAGAATTCTTTCATAGCCTGTTTGATGACAAGATTTTTAATATTAACATCTCTAGTGATCTGACGGTATTCTAATTGTATCTTTCCCTTCACTCCACTCTTGATTCACCTTATGATAGATTTGCCATTCAGCTTTGAAAATTGTTATAATTTAATGTGAATCCCATTACCTTCATCTCTGTTTTTTATCGTTTTTCTGTTACATATTCTGTTTGACTCATATTTTGCCTTTGCCCAAATTTCCCCCATAATGAATTAAGGTACAACATCTTAGTAACACCTCGTTTCCTTGGATTCTATCACGATCTAAGCCAATATCCATTTTCTCTTTAGTTGTTCTGATATACTCTTCATCAGTTGCTAAATTATCAGGACTGGTTTCTAATTCTGTCTATATAAAATCTTTCACATAATTTTTAAACAAAATTTTGCTGTCATTTCTAATATCCTGTACTTCAGAGACATCTAAAATGTTATATCCTTTTTCTATAGCTTTCTTCATTACATTAGTTGTCCAAAACTTCTCTACTCATCATTGTGATTGCATTTTTTTTTCTTGAGCGTATTTCACGCACAAAGGCAACAACAGTTTTTCATTTATTCTTTCTGGCAAAACAGGATGACAGAATCCTTTAAGTGGCAATACTTACCATTTTATTAAAGTACACCAATGTTTAGAATAATATCTTGGTCTGTATATTTTTCTCAGAGGTTCAGGATAAAAATTAAAAAAATTGCGCAGCAGGACAAAGACTACATAAGTGAATATATTTTATTTTTCTACTAATACCGTCTGCTTAAGCTCTTAATTTTATTGCATTTGATCGACCACCATGAAAAGCATCTCATGGATTCAATGGTTCGACAACTTCTGGAAACTGTTTTAATTTTTTAAGCTTCCTATACTCTTGAATGTTAAGCCAATCACATTCCCACATCTCCACTAAAATACGGGGTGCAATCAAGTTCTAAGGCCTCCGATTTTTTTTCTAATTAACTACTCACCCGAAATCGATGAAACTGGCGTTACGTCTCAACATAATCGCCCTGCAGACGTACACATTTTTCACAACGCTGACGCTATGATTCCATGGCAGCGGCGAAGGCTTCTTTAGGAGTCTATTTTGACCACTGGAAAATCGCTGAGGCAATAGCAGCACGGCTGGAGAATGTGCGGCCACGGAGAATGTCTTTCATTGCTGGGAAAAGCCAAAAGTCACTAGGAGCCAGGTCAGGTGAGTAGGGAGCATGAGGAATCACTTCAAAGTTGTTATCACGAAGAAACTGTTGTGTAACGTTAGCTCGATGTGCGGGTGCGTTGTCTTGGTGAAACAGCACACGCGCAGCCCTTCCCGGGCGTTTTTGTTGCAGTGCAGGAAGGAATTTGTTCTTCAAATCATTTTCGTAGGATGCACCTGTTACCGTAGTGGCCTTTGGAACGCAATGGGTAAGGATTACGCCCTCGCTGTCCCAGAACATGGACACCATCATTTTTTCAGCACTGGTGGTTACCCGAAATATTTTTGGTGGTGCTGAATCTGTGTGCTTCCATTGATTTCCTGGATTGAAAAATGGCATCCACGTCTTACCCATTGCCACAGCCGACGAAAAGAAACTCCCATCCATGCTGTCGTTGCGCGTCAACATTGCTTGGCAACATGCCACATGGGCAGCCATGTGGTCGTCTGTCAGCATTCGTCGCACCCACCTGGATGACACTTTTCGCATTTTCAGGTCGTCATGCAGGATTGTGTGCACAGAAATTCAAACTCTGGAGGCGATCTGTTCAACGGTGATTCGGCGATCCCCCAAAACAATTCTCTCCACTTTCTCGATCTTGTCATCAGACCGGCTTGTGTGAGCCCGAGGTTGTTTCGGTTTGTTGTCACACGATGTTCTTCCTTCATTAAACTGTCGCACCCACGAACGCACTTTCGACACATCCATAACTCCATTACCACATGTTTCCTTCAACTGTCGATGAATTTCAATTGGTTTCACACCACACAAATTCAGAAAACGAATAATTGCACGCTGTTCAAGTAAGGAAAACGTCGCCATTTTAAGTATTTAAAACAGTTCTCGTTATCGCCGCTAGTGGTAAAATTCCATCTCCCGTACAATGCTGCCATCTCTGGGACGTACTGACAATGAACGCTGCCTTATTTGAAAACAATGCGCATGTTTCTATCTCTTTCCAGTCTGGAGGCCTTAGAACTTGAATGCACCTCGTATAGCCCACATTTCGTATTGCTTCACTTCTCATTAAAGTCATTTGATAAAGATCATCCATCGTTCCTTTATTTTTATCGTTAATCGTGTCACTCTTAAAAGAGTGCCAAAAACAACCTTGGTATTGATTAACACTATTAGTTTCTTTATCAAATGCATCTACTTATGCCCCAGATGTTTACTTCTCCACCATTAAGAGCATGTGAGATATTATGATTGTTAACACTGTTGAACCAGCCTATGGATTCTTTACTATAATTTTCTTTTTGTTCTTTATCCAATACAGCGATCGTATTTTCAGGTAAATGTTTAGATCTGTAAGTAGCAATACAAAACCAGCAATTCTTAAATGACAGAATGGATCAATATCAGCTATATCTAGAAATTGTTTTCTTAATTCCAAATAACCTCTTCTCAATATATCTATGTAATAAATACAGTACTCATTAATTTCTTTCTTCATATTGAACACACGATTTTCTATAACTCTGGACTATGCTCCTCTGACTTTCAGTTTCATAGTGTCAACACAATAATATCTAGTATCTGGAATGGGTCCTATGTAATTTTCATTTTCTTGTATATTGAGTAAATTTGAAAAATATCCTTTTCTCAGTTCTTTCAAATCAAATGTTTTTGGAAAACTTCTAAGTGGACCTCGTACAAAATCACTGGTTTCCATAATTTTTAACCTAATTGCTTTATCTTCAATAACATCAGCTTAGTTCCTATGTAGATGGTACATCGTTTTATTGTATTTTCAAAACAGTACGTCAAAACTTCATTGTGAATCCTGTCCTCAAGCATAGTGACCCATGCATGAATAATTCTTGTTTTTTTTCAGATATCATCCACCTACAGATTTCATAATTTGTCTTAAATGTACAAACAGTATCTCCTTTAAAATTGTGAGCTATTATGAGATTTGGAATTATATATATATATATATATATATATATATATATATATATATATATATAATCAGTTTCTTGTTGTGTCTCATAATCAAACAACATGTATCTTTCTGTGTAGGTACCATTCACTCTCATAGAGAATCCTTCTTCACAGCACTCAAAATGTTTACCAGCTATTACTTTTGTACATTCCCAGCATTGGAACATATAATAATTTTGGAGTTCCCCACTAATATAACAATCATCTGTAATACAATTTGAACAGCCTTAAACTATAATATTCTCGCCAAATTTTCTTTAACAGATACCACCTTCCCGCAATACAGCTTGCATGTAACATTGACGATTTTTAATTTTTAGTACTTGCTTACAGTTTCTGCAAAGTTCAAAGCCACATTTATGTTCTTTAGCTCTCAAACAAATGTTTTTACATACGTCATATTAGTAAGCTGTATCACAAAATGCTGATCGATAGAAAGGTTTCGCAAGTCGAATGAATCACATTTCTTGTTACACCTGGCCAGTGGTTGGGTGCTTACACGCCGTGATCCAGGCGAATGAGTGGACGAAAAGTGCAACGCGTCATTGATGTAGACAGGTGAGGGCATATAATTATGCTATGGGGTACACTGAGTTGCGCTTCTGTCGTGTCTGTGGTGGTAACCAAAGCCGCCAAGACGGCAGTGAACATTACTGTGGAGTCTCCCCCTACAGCGATGCCATCTTCCAGCAGGATAACATTGTCCATGTTGCAAAATCAGAATCGTGCTGCAGTGGCCTAAGGGACAGTGTAGTGAACTCACATTGATCTCTTGATCAGCAAATGTGCCTGATCTGTACCAACTGGTAAATATATGGAGAGACGTCTACAGACATTAAAGTAACATCTAGCGTGCCACAGGGGGGGGGGGGGGGGATAATTATGGGACCATTGCTTTTCTCAATGTATATAAATGACCTAGTAGATAGTGTCGGAAGTTCCATGTGGCTTTTCGCGCGGATGATGCTATAGTAGACAGAGAAGTTGCAGCATTAGAAAATTGCAGCAAAATGCAGGAAGATCTGCAGCGGATAGACACTTGGTGCAGGGAGTGGCAACTGACCCTTAACATAGACAAATGTAATGTATTGCGAATACATAGAAAGAAGGATGCTTTATTGTACGATTATATGATAGCGGAACAAACACTGGTAGCAGTTAATTCTGTAAAATATCTGGGAGTATGCGTGCAGAACGATTTGAAGTGGAATGATCATATTATAACATTAATTGTTGGTAAGGTAGGTGTCAGGTTGATATTCATTGGAAGAGTCCTTAGAAAATGTAGTCCATCAACAAAGGAGGTGGCTTACAAAACACTCGTTTGACCTATACTTGAGTATTCCTCCTCAGTGTGGGATCCTTAACAGGTCGGGTTGACGGAGGAGAGAGAGGAGGTCCAAATAAGAGCGGCGCGTTTCGTCACAGGGTTATTTGGTAAACGTGATAGCGTTACGGAGATGTTTAGCAATCTTAAGTGGCAGACTCTTCAAGAGAGGCGCATCACGGTGTAGCTTGCTGTCCAGGTTTCGAGAGGGTGCGTTTCTGGATGAGGTATCGAATACATTGCTTCCCCCTACTTATACTCCCGAGGAGATCACGAACGTAATATTAGAGAGATTCGAGCACGCACGGAGGCTTTCCGGCAGTCGTTCTTCCCGCGAACCATACGCGACTGGAACAGGAAAGGGAGGTAGTGGCACGTAAAGTGCCCTCCGCCACACACATTTGGGTGGCTTGCGGAGTGTAGATGTAGACGTATTCGGGTGCCAGCTGCGTGCACGTAAACCTCCATCTCGCAATTTGCGGGAATTCCTTGTGAGCAGACGTCTGCTGTGACGTACTTCTGGAATCCCGCCCAGCAGAATCTCTGTTGTACTGCGTTTGGATAGTGCAGCAACACACTGCTATAGTCTGCCTGTAAACTGAATAGCGAGGGAGCGAGTCCCCACTCTGCCAAGCCAGCTACGTCACAAGGCCCTCCTACAGGCTGTTTCACAACATAGTACCGACTCTTCCGCGGCGCGCGCTTCAAATCTGTGGCGAAGCCGATTACAGGTACGTCTCGGCTGCGTTTCTTTCTTAGACAAGTGTATTAAGACCATAATGAATACAAAAATGATAGCTTCTTCCGAAACACAACATTATAGGGTAAATAATATTAACATAAGAACGGAAGTCAGGATTCTACTACAAACATAGAACCAAATGCCTGTTCATGTGAATCTACGTTCCTCTATTGCTATTCGTAAAACGAACCCCGTATAATGCAATCAGTCTGTAGAATTTAAGGCTTGTTCTCATTTTGTGTTCCTGCTAAAAGGTAGAAGTTTTGCTTGAACGACTGCATTGAAACTTAACAAATCTTGCAACACAAAGAGTGTTTAAAAAGTAAGCAGAAATTTATAATTTTGTATGTAGTATTAGTCCGATTTGCTCTTCTTTTTTGTCACTGTCTTCGTAAACATGCCTCAAAAGTATGTGTTCAAAGTCATGCATATTGGGTATTTACTCTGTTGTCAGCTGTCAGAAAGGATACATGTGGTTTGGTAGCATCAACGATTATTCGTTTTGTATAAAAATAAATTAGAGGATCTGTATTAAATTTTGTTATAAGAATGAAATAAAGTGTATGAAAATTTTACAGATGGTAAATATTGCTTTTTGTGAGCTTGTTATGAGTAAACCAAGGGCTGACCAGTGATATAAACATTTCAAAGCAGGCCTTAAAGGACAGCGGTTTTACAAGCATGGATGAGATTAAAAATGCACAGTTAAGAGACCTGTAAACTATCCCGAAGAAACAGTTCCTAAAGTGTTTCGAAAGTTGGAAAAAGCCCTCGCATAAGTGTATAGTACGTAATGGGGAAAATTTTGAAGAGGATAGCATTGCTGTAGATTAACAAATAAAGTTCTTACCAAAAAATAAAAATTAATATGTGAATGCACCTCGTACGTCAAGATTTTTGCTTGAAGTCCAGAATCGGTGTACATGTTTCGAAGGAAATTTCAGCAGTGTTTAGAATAGCTATTGCGCATATGTTTAAAGCAATATGTCTTAGAATCAGGTGAATAGTGACCGAGATAGAGATTAAGTGTCCCATAAGCATAAAAGGTTTTACGTGATTTTGAAACTGTCTATAACGATGGGTTTCCTCCCAAAATTATTAGTTTTCTTTCGTGGCGATTCCAGTTAACTATGCGGCTTATTTTTCCATTCCTTACTTATGCGTCCTACTAGGTGAGGCTGATGTATGCATAAATTGCAGCGCTTTGACTGGAACTACTAACCGTTCTTTTTGGGTCGCCTCTTTAATACACGCTGTAATAACGTTAGAGACGATCGAACGCTCGTTACTCCCCAAATACCTCCTCTTCTTCGTATTCTGCTCATTTTCTTGCAATGCTAGACTACTATCCATCTCTTTTGGATATCGAAGTACGTCAGTAAGCATACAGAGTTAACTCACTGACACAGGCAACTAAGATCCCACGAACAGAAACGACGTACATCACTGCACGCCAATCTACACTGCTAGAGAGATAACAGGCAACAGATTTTGGGTGGCCCTGTAGGCCGGTGGCAGCGTTCTTCCGGGAAAGACCACTTCCCCCACCAAAGGCGCTGCTCGCTCTTGAGTTCACGGACAGACTTATAAAGGGTAAGGCAATCATCGTAGGTCGCACCACTCGCTCCTTCCGGCTCCTGGACTTCTCCCTTACTGTCTGCGCCCGTCCTGTCCGCCTCACCCCCACCCTCACCTACCTTGGCCTCGCCATTGACCGTCACCTCACCTGGATCCCTCAACTCCGCTCCATCCAAACCAAAGCCCACAACTGCCTCCGACTCCTCAAACTCCTCTCTGGCCAGACATGGGGGTTGCACCCCTCTACCATCCTCCACACCTACAAATCCTTAATCTGTCCCATCCTCTGTTATGCCAGTCCTGCCTGGATATCTGCCCATCCCCAGACTCTATAAGTCCCTGCAGATCCTTGAGCGTCATGCACTCCGCCTCGCCTTCCGTATACTCCTCCCGTCTCCCATGCGGATCCTCTATGACCTCATTCCTTTCCCCCATCTGCTCCTGTTCCTCTACACCTCCCGCCGCCTTGATCCCCCTCACCCCCTGGTTGCTCCTCTCCTCTCCCGTCCCCGCCCTCTGCCGCGCCTTTCACTGTTGTGTCCCCCTACCCTCCATCTCTACACCCTTCATCTCCTTTCCCAAGGTGGCTTCCGTCAACTCTCCCTCCCGGATGATGCCCTCTCTCCCTCCATTTATCCCTCCTATCATCTCTGATCCTCACTCCCCCTCCTTTCCTCCATCCTTTTCCCCGGCTCCCTCTCCCCCCTCTCATCCTCTTTTTTCCCCACCTCCCCTCTCTCTGCCCCCTTCCCTCCCCTGAGTCCTTTCACATTTCCCTCCTCTGCCTCTTCTCATTCCCTCTTGCGTCTGCCCTGTCCCTCTCCCCCCTTCTGAGTCCTCTCCCTTCTTGGCTCCCCCCCCCCTTTTTCGTTTTTTCCTCTCCTCCCTCCTTGTTTTTCCCCCTCCTCCAGTTCCCCCCTCCCCCCCCATCTGCCTTTGGCTCGGGAGTGTCATCTTTCTGCCGCCGTTTACGTGAAGTGTTTTACAATGAGTGTTTTTGCGGTGTATGTTCTGTGTTGTGTCTTTTGGGAAGTGTTGCGAACGGCCATCATACTGTCGCTGGGTGTGATTTTTTTATCTCTTGCGAACAGAAACCAGACTGTCGCCATGTTTTTCAATTGTGTGTCTCCTATGTTACTTGTCAGATTCCCGTGTATTTCATTAACATTGCCAACCCCTTTTCCTTTCTGTTTTAACTTTCCGCATTTTTCCGCCATTTTACACTTTAAGTCACCGTTTTATCGCCTGTTTTTCTTGTTTCTTTCTTCTTCCGTTTTTAAAAAAGTCTGTTGGCTGTAGAGCAGCGCACTAAGTTGCTGCCAGCCCGCCCCTTCGGGGGAGTTGAAAATCAATAAAGAAAAAAAAAGCTCTGGCTCAGCGATGTAGAGTACGGTGGCACAGTACGTACGCAGAGAAGCCGCGCCCTGCTTGTGCACGTGCGGGCCACGTGAGGGAGCGCTGACCGCGCCGCAGCACGCGACTGCAGAACAACGCCGCCATTCATGGGCCAGCAGGCGCCGGAAAAAACACTGACGCACCCACTGCCACGCACCGCGCACCGCGCGCCGGCCTCCCTGCCACGCATCCTGCGGTTCGCCTCTCACGGCAGAGTTTCTCCGACACCCCACCAACTCGACGCAGCCCTCACTGGCCCATCCTTTGATCTTCCACGTATTTACGAACCGGTACACCAGTCAAGAGAAAACACCTTAATTCGTAGAAAACCACACTTAAGCGCCGCCGGCCGAAGTGGCCGAGCGGTTCTAGGCGCTACAGTCTGGAACCGCGTGACCGCTATGGTCGCAGGTTCGAATCCTGCCTCGGGCATGGATGTGTGTGATGTCCTTAGGTTAGTTAGGTTTAAGTAGTTCTAAGTTCTAGGGGACTGATGACCTCAGAAGTTAAGTCACATCGTGCTCACAAGGGAACATCCCCATCGCACCCCCCTCAGATTTAGTTATAAGTTCGCACAGTGGATAGGCCTTGAAAAACTGAACACAGACCAATCGAGAAAACAGGAAGAAGTAGTGTGGGACTATGAAAAAAATAAGCAAAATATAGAAACTGAGTAGTCCATGCGCGAGATAGGTAACATCAAAGACAATGTGAACTCAGGAGCGCCGTGGTCCCGTGGTTAGCGTGAGCAGCTGCGGAACGAGATGTCCTTAGTTCAAGTCTTCACTCAAGTAAAAAGTTTACTTTCTTTATTTTCGCAAACTTATGATCTGTCCGTCCGTTCATTGACGTCTCTGTTCACTGTAATGAGTTCAGTGTCTGTGTTTTGCGATCGCACCGCAAAACAGTGAAATTAGTAGACGAAGGGACGCGCCTCTCCAATGGGAACCGAAAACATTTGATCGCAAGGTCATAGGTCAACCGATTCCTCCACAGGAAAAAACGTCTGATATATTCTATACGATACTGGTGACGGCATGTGCGTCACATGACAGGAATATGTTGTCGACCCACCTAACTTGTACACTTGGCGAATGGGTAAAAAGATTCTTCTACCTTGCCCGATTTAAGTTTTCTTGTGGATGTGATAATCACTCCCAAAAAAGTGATGAAAACGTAAGAGTTTGTCACATAAACTGCAACAAATGAATGCAACAGTTTCAAAGTCGCGCAGTTTTCCCTGTGCTCTGTCAAAACATATGTTTTTAACGTTTTCAAATTTTTCCGTGTGTAGACCTTCAAATCCTGAATATGTCCAAGCAAATCTGAACATTTCCTGGAATTTTGGAGAGCGAAGCTGATTATGTGTGAATGCCTGAACTGTGAAAATTGTCTGAAAATAAAAAATTAAAGTTTTCGCTCGAGGGAAGACTTGAGCCAAGAACCTCTCATTCCGCAGCTGCTCAAGCTAACCACGGGACCACGGCGCTTCTGAGCTTACACACTCCTTGATGTTGCCTACGTTGCACATGGACTACTCAGTTTGTATATTTTGCTTATTTTTTCCGTAGTTCCACACAACTTCTTCCTGTTTTCTCGATTGATCGGTATTCAGTTTTTAAAGGCCTATCCACTGTGCCAAATTATAACTAAAACTGAGGGGGGTCCGATGGGATGGTTCCCTTGTCAGAGCCATTTGAACCATTTGAACTTAAGCGCCAGACAAATTGGTTGTCACTTAGGAAGTGGGGATGAGGGGTCCACTTACGATGAATTGTCCTTAACAACTACCAAATTCATTGTTTATTCAAAACAGGTAAGAGACAATCAACGTGGAAATCTTTTTATAAATATTACAGATATCTAGCTTCTCAAACAAGACAGTAAATAACAATTACCAACAGACTTAAAGAGATGACCCACAGAGATTTCAAATAAATTACAGTATGAAACTGATTTTTTTTAAAAAAAGGCACAGTTTTTTTTTTAAATTTACAATCTGAAGGCAATCTACCAAAAGCATCAGTTCGTTTAGAGCCCGCAAAAACCCAACCAGCGCAACAAGTGACTGTTGTTGTTGTGGTCTTCAGTCCTGAGACTGGTTTGATGCAGCTCTCCATGCTACTCTACCCTGTGCAAGCTTCTTCATCTCCCAGTACCTACTGCAACCTACATCCTTCTGAATCTGCTTGGTGTATTCACCTCTTGGTCTCCCTCTACGATTTTTACCCTCCACGCTGCCCTCCAGTACTAAATTGGTGATCCCGTGATGCTCAGAACATGGCCTACCAACCGATCCCTTCTTCTGGTCAAGTTGTGCCACAAACTTCTCTTCTCCCCAATCCTATTCAACACCTTCTCAATAGTTATGTGATCTACCCATCTAATCTTCAGCATTCTTCTGTAGCACCACATTTCGAACGCTTCTATTCTCTTCTTGTCTAAACTATTTATCGTCCACGTTTCCGCTCCATACAAATACTTTCAGAAACGACTTCCTGATACTTAAGCCTGAACTCAATGTTAACAAATTTCTCTTCTTCAGTAACGCTATCCTTGCCATTGCCAGTCTACATTTTATATCCTCTATACTTCGACCATCATCATTTATTTTGCTCCCCAAATAGCAAAACTCCTTTACTACTTTAATTGTCTCATTTCCTAATCTAATTTTCTCAACACCAGAAGACTCAATTCGACTACATTCAATTATTCACGTTTTGCTTTTCTTGATGTTCATCTTACATCCTCCTTTCAAGACACTATCCATTCCGCTCAACTGCTCTTTCAAGTCCTTTGCTGTCTCTGACAGAATTACAATGTCATCGACGAACCTCAAAGTTTTTATTTCTTCTTTATGGATTTTAATACCTGCTCCAAAATTTTCTTTTGTTTCCTTTACTGCTTGCTCAATATACAGATTGAATAGCATCGGGGAGAGGCTACTACCCTGTCTCAGTCCCTTCGCAAACACTGCTTCCCTTTCATGCCCCTCGACTCTTATAACTGCCATTTACAAATTGTAAATAGCCTTTCGCTCCCTATAATTTACCCCTGCCACCTTCAGAATTTGAAAGAGAGTATTGCAGTCAACATTGTCAAAAGTTTTCTCTAAGTCTACAAATGCTAGAAACGTAGG
Source organism: Schistocerca gregaria (assembly GCF_023897955.1). Taxonomy (NCBI): domain Eukaryota; kingdom Metazoa; phylum Arthropoda; class Insecta; order Orthoptera; family Acrididae; genus Schistocerca; species Schistocerca gregaria. Next base: position 128,222,111 of record NC_064929.1, read on the forward strand.
TTTGCCTTTCCTTCACCTATGTTCTAAGATCAGTCGTAGGGACAGTATTGCCTCACGTGTTCCAATATTTCTACGGAATCAAAACTGATCTTCCCCAATGTCGGCTTCTACTAGTTTTTCCATTCCATTTACAAGTGACTATAATAATTCATATTCAACAATTTTAAACCCCATTTTTTTAAAGGATAACCAAACAACACATGAAATATGTTATATTTATCAAACGGGCAGTGACCCCAGGCTGCCCTGGGCCAATGTGACTTAACTTAAATGTCGGAACCAGCAGACCAGCCGTCCAAACAACACCTAAACGCCTGGGTCCAACCGGGGGTCACTTCCCATTAGACGAAACGTCACAGCGTCTGTGCACCGAAGTGTGACGTGGCGTCGCATCCACGCACCCCAACTCACACAAATGAACATAAACAGGCCGCAAAATACACGGCAAACATCAATCCACGTAAGTTAAGTAATCGATAAACAATAAAATACACAAACCAATTACTGTTGAGTGAGTGCACTCGATAAGTGCACGTGCGGTATGTAAGGAAGTACATATAAATGACTAGCTTTACAAAATACAAGTTTTCTAATAACTGCTTGCAATAGAAGTGGGTCAAATTTTTTTTTTCTTTTACAGCAATATACCAGAGACTTCGCTTGATGGCAGTAACCCAAAATCACACGCACGCCTTCGTGCTAACCTTCTTCCTATTAGTAGTGCAGAAAGCAGATGGCAGTTATAAGAGTCGAGGGGCATGAAAGGGAAGCAGTGGTTTGGAAGGGAGTGAGGCAGGGTTGTAGCCTCTCCCCGATGCTATTCAATCTGTATATTGAGCAAGCAGTAAAGGAAACAAAAGAAAAGTTCGGAGTAGGTATTAAAATCCACGGAGAAGAAATAAAAACTTTGAGGTTCGTCGATGACATTGTAATTCTGTCAGAGACAGAAAAGGAATTGGAAAAGCAGTTGAACGAAACGGACAGTGTCTTGAAAGGAGGATATAAGATGAACATCAACAAAAGCAAAACGATGATAATGGAATGTAGTCGAATTAAGTCAGGTGATGCTGAGGGAATTAGATTAGGAAATGAGACACTTAAAGTAGTAAACGAGTTTTGCTATTTGGGGAGCAAAATAACTGATGATGGTCGAAGTAGAGAGGATATAAAATGTAGACTGGCAATGGCAAGGAAAGCGTTTCTGATGAAGAGAAATTTGTTAACATCGGGTATTGATTTAAGTCAGGAATTCGTTTCTGAAAGTAGGCTATTAGTATGCAGTGTAAACATGTATGGAAGTGAAACGTGGACGATAAATAGTTTAAATAAGACGAAAATAGAAGCTTTCGAAATGTGGTGCTACAGAAGAATGCTGAAGATTAGATGGGTAGATCACATAACTATTGAGGAGGTGTTGAATAGAATTGGGGAGAAGAGGAGTTTGTGGCACAACTTGACTAGACGAAAGGATCAGTTGGTAGGGCATATTCTGAGGCATCGAGGAATCACCAATTGAGTATTGGAGGGCAGCGTGGAGGGTAAAAATCGTAGAGGGAGACCAAGAGATGAATACACTAAGCAGATTCAGAAGGATGTAGGTTGCAGTAGGTACTGGAAGACGAAGAAGCTGGCACAGGATAGAGTAGCATGGAGAGCTGCATCGAAGGAGTCTCAGGACTGAAGACCACAACAACAACAACAAAAACAATAGTAGTGCAACAAACGTAACTGGTGGTCTCCATAATAAGTTCACGTTTACCACGAAGTACATATACTGGGTGATCAAAAAGTCAGTATAAATTTGAAAACTGAGTAAATGACGGAATAATGTAGATATGGAGGTACAATTTGTCACACATACTTGGAATGACATGGGGTTTTATTAGAACCGAAAAAAACACAAACGTTCAAAAAATGTCTGACAGATGGCGCTTCATCTGATCAGAATAGCAATAATTAGCATAACAAAGCAAGACAAAGCAAAGATGATGTTCTTCACAGGAAATGCTCAAAATGTCCACCATCGTTCCTCAACAATAACAGTAGTCGAGGAATAATGTTATGAACAGCACTGTAAAGCATGTCCGGAGTTACGGTGAGGCATTGGCGTCGGAGGTTGTCCTTCAGCATCTCTAGAGATGTCGGTCGATCGCGATACACTTGCGACTTCAGGTAATCCCAAAGCTAATAATCGCACGGACTCAGGTCTGGGGACCTGGGAGCCAATCATGACGAAAGTGGCGGCTGAGTACACGATTATCACCAAACGACGCGAGCAAGAAATGTTTCACGCGCCTAGCAATATGGTGTGTGTTTTTTTTCTAATAAAACTCCATGTCATTCCAAGCATGTGTGTTGAAACTTCCCCTTAGAAAAACTAATGAATTATTGTGCTGATAAACCTGTTACATTATTTGATTTTCAAACAGCTGAGCAGAATTGAACGTACTCAGATATTTCGCTCTTTACCTATTCTGATCAACACTAAACTGACACACAATATTTTTTAGCACAACGCAATCTGACTTCCAATAATCCCTTTCACAAATCACTTACCTCACAAAAGTCTTCGTTACTCGAACTACCGCAATAGAGCGAGCGCCAATACTGCCAGCTAAATAAGATTCTACCTACTGAAGGCACTAACTACTGATAGGCATAGTTAGCAAATGAAAGATTTTGATAGATAACAAACGATGTATTTACCTTAAAAGTGTTCAGAAGTCATTATATATATATATATATATATATATATATATATATATATATGTTCATGACATCCAGTCTTACAAATTTACTGTCTCTGATGGACACACGTCCAGATCATTCGCTCTCAAAACTCCGCCATCTCTCCCCCCACATCCACCACTGCTGGCGGCTCACCTCCAACTGCGCAACGCTACGCGCTGTTAACATCCAACTGCCCAACACTACAATAGCAAATTCCAACAATGCCACCCAGCCACAGACTGCGCACAGCACAACCAGTGATTTTCATACAGAGCGCTACGTGGCGTTTTTAAGTATTAAGGTAAATCATTGTTTGTCCTCTATCGAAATCTTTCATTTGCTAACTATGCTTATCAGTAGTTAGTGCCTTCAGTAGTTAGAATCTTTTATTCAGCTGGCAGTATTGGCGTACACTATATTGCAGCAGTCTGAGTAACGAAGATTTTTGTGGGGTAAGTGATTTGTGAAAGGTATAGGTTATTGTTAGTCAGGGCCATTCTTTTCTAGGGATTATTAGAAGTCAGACTGCGTTGAGCTAAAAATATTGCGTGTCAGTTTAGTGCTGATCAGAATAGGTAAAGAGCGAAATGTCTGAGTACGCTTTGTTCTGCTGAGCTGTTTGAAAATCAAATAATGTAAGAGGTTTATCAGCACAGTCATTCAATAATTTTGCTAAGGGGACGTTTCAGTGTCAATTTTTACCTCTCTCTCTACATTATTCCGTAGTTTATTAAATTCTCAAGTTTATACTGATTTTTTGATCATCCGGAAAATGACTAGCTTTACCAAATACAAATTTCACTAAAAGAATAAGTGGTTGCAATAGAAATGTTGATGGCAATAAACCCAAAATCACACGCACGCCTTCGTGCTAATCTGCCTTTTAATAGTCATCCAACCAGCCGATTTTAAAGGAAATAGTAACTGCTGATCTGCATACAGTCACACAGACTCTGCCGGCTGTTCTTACATCGACAACACTGTCATTCGAAACGAGCGACCAACAAATACACTCGCTGCAACGCAAATCGTTTGACGAAACCACTTCGACGTGCGATGGAGAGCGTTGTCCGAGATGGTCTCGAAGGATGGGTCACTCCGAGAAAACCGACCTCAAAGCAGTGCGACGAGCAGCGCCCGAAGTTGACACCAGACCGGTCCACCACAAACTCGCGACCGTCTCGCAAGGCAGACCGGCCGCGCCACCGCTGCCCGAGCCCCGTGTTTGCTCCGCCGTCCCCTCAAGCACGTCCTAGCGCCTCGTAGCGAGTCCCGGCAACCCACCCCACTACTGCAAATACCCCCCCCCCCCCCCCAAATCGCGACAGGGTCAGAGATCGTAGTGCAGCCGGGTAATCGATAGTCCTGCCAAAGAGCTGGTGTGTCAGAAAAGGCGCAACACAGCTCACTGGTTTAGGGATGCGTATTCAAACACAGATATATGCAAACAGGTAGAATACGGTGCCGCGGTCCGCAATGCCTATATAATACAGTAGGTGTCTGCCGCAGTTGCTGCTACAATGGTAGGTTACCAACATTTGACTGAGTCTGAACGTGGTACGACGGGACACATCATCTCTGAAGTAGCGATGAAGTGGGGATCTCCCTGTACGACCATTTCACCAGTGTACCGCGAATATCTGGAACCTGGGAAAGTATCAAATCTCCGACATCGCTGCGACCGGAAAAAGATCCTGCAAGAACGGGACCAACGACGACTGAAGAGAATCGTTCAAGCTGACTGAAGTGCAACTCTTCCGGAAATTGCTGCAGGTTTCAATGCTGGGCCATCAACGTCAGCGTGCGACGCATTCAACGAAACATCATCGATATGGGCTTTCAGAGCAGAAGGCCCACTCATCAAGGCCTACTCGTGTACCCTTGATGACTGCACGACACAAGGCTTTACGCCTCGCCTGGCCCTGTAAACACCGACATTGGACGATGGCTGGAAACATGTTGCTTGGTTGCACGAGTCTCCTTTCAAATTGTATCTAGCGGATGGACATGTACAGGAGACAACCTCATGAGTTCGTGGACCCTGCATGTCAGCAGGGGACTTCAAATGGTTCAAATGGCTCTGAGCATTATGAGACAGCTGAGGTCATCAGTTCCCTAGAACTTAGAACTACTTAAACCTAACTAACCTAAGGATATCACACACATCCATGCCCGAGGCAGGACTCGAACCTGCAACCGTAGCGGTCTCGCGGTTTCAGACTGAAGTGCCTAGAAGCGCTAGGACACCCCGGCCGGCCAGTAGGGGAGTGTTGAAGCTGGTGGAGGGCCTGTAATAGTATGGAGCATGTGCAGTTGGAATGATATGGGACACCTCTGATACGTCTAGATACGACTCTGACAGGTGCTACTTGCATCCATTCATGTCCACTGTGGAATACGACGGATTTGGGCAATTCCAGCAGTGCAATGCGACACCCCACACGTCCAGAATTACTACAGAGTGGATCCAGGAACACTCTTCTAACACCTCCGCTGGACACCAAACTCCCCAGACATGAACATTATTGAGCATATCTGATATGTCTTGCAACGTGCTGTTCAGAAGAAATCTCCGCAGCCTGGTACTCTTATGGATTTATTGACAGCTCTGCTGGGTTCGTGGTGTCAGTTTCCTCCAGCACTACTTCAGACATTAGTCGAGTCCATGCCATGTCGTGTTGCGACACTTCCTCATGCTCGTGGGGACAATACACGATATTAGTATGGTATACTAGTTTCTCTGGCTCTTCAGTGTATATCTGCACTACTATTACTATGTCTGCTCGGGGCTCCAGTACCAGATTCCATGCCGGTCGTTGTGACCGAACGATTCTAAGCGCTTCAGTCCGGAACCGCGTTGCTTCTACGATCGCAGGTTCGAATCCTGCCTCCGGGCCGGCCGTGGTGGCCAAGCGGTTTTGGGCGCTACAGTCTGGAACCGCATGACTGCTACGGTCCGAATTTCGAATCCTGCCTCGGGCATGGATGTGTGTGATGTCGTTAGGTTAGTTAGGTTTATGTAGTTCTAAGTTCTAGGGGACTAATGACCTCAGATGTTAAGTCCCATAGTGCTCAGAGCCATTTGAACCTGCCTCGGGCATGGAAGTGTGTGGTGTCCTTAGGTTAGTTAGATTTAAGTAGTTCTCAGTCTAGGGGACGGGTGACCTCAGATGTTAAATCCCAGCCGGCCAAAGTGGCCGAGCGGTTCTAGGCGCTACAGTCTGGAACCGCGCGATCGCTACGGTCGCAGGTTCGAATCCTACCTCGGGCATGGATGTGTGTGATGTCCTTAGGTTAGATAGGTTTCAGTAGTTCTAAGTTCTAGGGGACTGATGACCTCCGAAGTTAAGTCCCATAGTGCTCAGAGCCATTTGAACCATTTTGTTAAATCCCATAGTGCTCAGAGCCATTTTTTTAAACCAGATTTCGTAAACCGATTTCCCGGTACCGCCTCTGGTTGTCATGTAAACGCACCAAAATCGATTCTGTAAATCCAGTTCCAGCTGCCGTTTTTCCAGTTCCGTAGTCGATCTTCGTCCCCATGTAAACCGTTTTTGAAACGTGGCTCGGTGGTCAGGTTAACTCTTGCTCTTGAAAATATTCGGCTAATATGGACGGCGTAGCTTCTTGAGCAGTGAAGAAGAAATAGAAATACGGTATTAGACCGATCATTATGCTGTCTGCCTCCAATATTTAAAACTAAGAAAAACGATTGTGCTGGATAATTTAGAAACCGAAACTGCTGCTTTGCAGTCACCGTGTTTGGCTGGGCTAGGTAATCCGCTCCAGAACTTAACAAATAAACACGACAGCAGAAAACGATTTCCGAAATTCGGCTTTCGTCTTTCGAAAGATAAGTGCTTGTCTAAGGTTCTCACCAAAGATCTCGAGAAAGTATTTTACCGATTTTCTTCAAATTTGCATAGGACGCTCAAAGAAAAGTCCGGAGGAATACACAGGGTGTAAATTTTGAGTTGACAAAACAGAATAACTCGAAAAATAAGCCTCACGCGAAAAAATGTGTACAAGCCAAAGTTGATTATTTTCGAAGGGGACATCTGCCGCTGCTAAAATTTGCCCGCCACCTCAGGCCCCCGGGCGTGGGGCGCGAGGCAACTTAAAAATTTCCAATGGGAACCCCCATTTTTATTGCAGAATCAGATTCTACATAAAAAACTACATACATTTTGCCTTAAACATTTGTTTTGATTCTTGGTAGTTGGTGCTGTAATTCAAGAACAGCCATGTTCTCATTTTTGCGTGGAAAATGGTTATTAATAAATAAAAAATAGTTATTTACTTGGTTAATTTTGATTCGCTAAAACTAAAACTCTTCCTCTCTCCCTATAGGGTGGGGTTTGAGAGACGGGAATTACAGTTTTACAAATGTTGACAATGAAAACTTTTCCGAATCTGCGGAAAAAATTAATATGTGGACCTACATTTGTAAAACTCTGATTCCGCCTTCTCAACCCCACTCTATGGGGAGAGAGGGAGAGTTTTAGCGAATCGAAAGTTACGAAGTAAATAAGTATTTTTTATTTATCCGTAACCATTTCCCACGCAAAAATGAGAACATGGATTTTCTTGAATTACAGCACCAACTACAACGAATCAAGACAAATGTTTAAGACAAAATGTACGTAGTTATTTACGTAGAATCTGATTCTGCAATAAAAAAATGTGGGTTCCCATTTGAAATTTTTAAGTTGCCTCCCGCCCCACACCGAGTGACGGACTAATTTCCCCTTCGGAAACAATCAATTTTGGATTCTACACATTTTTTCAGATATGTACATGAACAATGCACTGTTGGAAAGAGCAAAATCTCGAGTTTTGCCCAGTTCCCGCTAGGCAGTACCAGTGTGCGCCCGCTTCACTTCGAGTAAAAATGGTTCCGTGACAACAGAAAGTGTTTCGTGTTCTACGTCTTGTGCAGTGCGCGCCACTAATAACTGCCCAGCGTGGCTTCCGTGCTAGGTACGGTGTGGATCCTCCTAGAGCACAGAGCATTAGACGATGGCACGAACAATTCCGAGAAACAGGTTGTTTGTGTAAAGGCAAATCGGGCCGTCGCCGAGTGTCTGACACTGACGTCGAACGCATCCGCCATAGTTTCCCAAGCAGTCCGCAGAAATCAAGAATCGTTAGCGCCAGGATTTCAACCGGAAGAAGTCCCGCCCACTCACCCACGGTTTTCCCGGTCTGTGTTCAGCGCCTGGGCATCGCTTCAGTTGACCCACGTGGTTTACTGCGTTCGGCTGCACTAGGAGTGAAATTTAACTTAATATCTTGCTACGTCTTAAATTTTGCCAGATGATTAAAAGACACGTTACAAAAAACGTGCACAATTGGCCTCAGCTGTGCCAGGTACTTTAACAGCAAACATAACAGAAAACAATGTAGCACTGAATTCTTTAAATACGAGAACTCAGTATTCAGTCTATGAAGAAACATACGTCTACGTAAGAAAAAACACCCAAAGCTACAACAGGAGAAACCTACTCTCAAAGAATAATTTGCTTGGACAAAGAGGAACCACAGTATACTTGACACTTAAGTGTCAGAACTCACAAGCACCAATGTTCACTGTACTTCCAGAGAGCATCAAAATTACTTTGTTCTTGCTAGATCGATCCAAGCTGTTCTTGCGTGTTATTCACTGAATAGTTTTGCTGAAACGTTTTAGGGGTGGAAGGAGAACTAGCACAGCATGAAGGACGTTTTACAGCCGTGAAACACTGCAGCATTTACTTCCTCCATAACAGCTGTGTGACAAACATACATATCATCTTTTTTTTTTAATGGTTTGAATGATATTTACGAAATTAATAAATCTTTTGGTTAAAAACAGACAGGACCAAGAATAACGACAGATTATTTTCCTGAGACGTTTGCAACAGCATATAGGTCACTAATCACACAGAAACAGCCACAATTCTTTATACCTCGTTTATAATGCGCAGGTACGGCATTTGAAGAATTTACAAGTTAAAATTCACCCATTACTAATGCAAATACTAACGAGGTATGTCATATAAGCAAAGATCTTACTGCTTTTATTAGGCATTTCTACTTTATGGCATTCTTATATTATTTAATTTTCATGAGCTACTATGAGGGCCTACATAAATAAAACGACTTTGACTTACTTCTATATAACGTTGATTTTAGACAAGAGTTATTCGACTGCATCCGTGGTTTACTACCGACATTACAGATTCAAGACCATTGTTTTTGCACTGTATGTTTGCTCTGCTGTTTCCCTCAAATACACGTATTGTAATAAGTGAATTAGTTAATGAAAATTTGTCCTTATTGCCCTTAAATGTACTACTGGCCATTAAAATTGCTACACCAAGAAGAAATGCAGATGATAAACGGGTATTTGTTGGACAAATATATTATACTAGAACTGACATGTGATTACATTTTCACGTAATTCGGGCGCATACATCTGAGAAATCAGTATTCAGAACAACCACCTCTGGCCGTAATAACGGCCTTGATACGCCTGGGCGTTGAGTCAAACAGAGCTGGGGTGGCGTGTACAGGTACAGCTGCCCATGCAGCTTCAACACGATACCACAGTTCGTCAAGAGTAGTGACTGGCGTATTGTGACGAGCCAGTTGCTCGGCCACACATTGACCAGACGTTTTCAGTTGGTGAGAGACCTGGAGAATGTGCTGGCCAGGGCAGCAGTCGAACATTTTCTGTATCCAGAAAGGCCCGAGGTGACCGAGACTTGTAACCAATGGCACCCCATACCATCACGCCGGGTGATACGCCAGTATGGCAAAATCGAATACACGCTTCCAATGTGCGCTCACCGCGATGTCGCCAAACATGGCTGCGACCATTATGATGCTGTAAACAGAACCTGGATTCGTCCGAAAAAAATTACGTTTTGCCATTCGTGCACCCAGCTTCGTCGTTGAGTACACCATCGCAAGCGCTCCTCTCTGTGATGCAGAAGACGCCTGTCATCTCGACTGCTAGTGATACGTGGCCGTTGCGATCCAGCACGGCGTTCCGTACTACCCTCCTGAACCTACCGATTCCATATTCTGCTAACAGTCATTGGATCTCGACCAACGCGAGCAGCAGTGTCGCGATACGATAAACCGCAATCGCAATAGGCTACAATCCGACTTTCATCAAAGTCGGAAACGTGATGGCATGCATTTCTCCTCCTTACACGAGACATCAAACAACGTTTCACCAGGCAACGCAGGTCAACTGCTGTTTGTATATGAGAAATCGGTTGGAAACTTTCCTCATGCCAGCACGTTGTAGGTGTCGCCACCAACGCCAACCTTGTGTGAATACACTGAAAAGCTAATCATTTGCATATCACAGCGTCTGTAGCACGTGATCTTCGTGGTGTAGGAATTGTAATGGCCAGCAGTGTAACATCACGCTATTTTTTGTTTTCTATTGCTGGCGATGCCTTCAGTTCTCTACAAATATTTTTATTTCTTTAATAATGCACATTCATACTATCCAGAAAAACTTAAATTTCTTATCATTACTGAATTTCATCACAGTGTAACATGTGTTGGACTGTGGCGATAACAACTTTGACGTTGATTCCAGTTTGCGGAACTGGCAGCTGTTTAGAGGAGTGGGCTTACACTACGGATAGGCGTGAATAGGGGGTGAATGGGCGGGACTTGTTCCGGGTGAAATCCTACCGCTAGGGGCACGTGCAGAAATCCGCTCGCCGTGCAACTTGGCAGCTCAGCATGCCCCCCCCCCCCCCCCCCCCCCCATGTACGTCTGGTGTGTGTTGCGTCGACGTTTACACATGAAAGCATACAAAATTCAGCTACTGCAAGCTCTTCGTGAAGGTGACAAACTACACCATTCAATACTCTGATGCACTGATCATTACATCGTTTGAAATACGCATATTAATTTGTGTTACATTTCATTAATTACCATCCAAAATGTTAAAGTTTTAATTCACAGATGACCATTGCATTCTTCTCATTGTATAGCGGAATTTGTGCTGTTAGGCTTTGCCTCGTTAGCAGAAGGGTATTCGCTATTTTGAGATCTTTGTAGCACAGTAGCATTTTAACCTCGAGCTGGGTGACAGCCGTATCTCTATCTCGATATCTCTCTGACATGTCATTCCTGCGCGGTTTCGTAAGAGGGCGCCTATCGAGATTTGAATTAAAATAAATGTAGGAAAAACACTGTTCTGTCATGCTACAATTGTATAAATAAAAAATTCATATTTCCGCCAAAACTTTAATTATCTTTACTTTTTTCGTTTGGTATGATCAGTATGTATAGTACATACTTTCTCCACTACAGTATGTAACAAAGAAAAAATCGGTTTGATCATGGATAGTGAGTTCAGGTTGAGGGAAGTAGGAGAGGCACCACAGCGGATTTTATTTTGCACTGTACTTTCACAAATACATCCATAAAACTTCGTCATCATGGCCAGGAATGATTCAGAATTCACACTCATAACAGCTGCTTTGCAAAGTTCATCGAAGAATCTCTCTTACTTATGAAGAAAAGTGTATCTATAGCAACAAACACAGCCAGTAGTAAATGAAAAAACGATGAAATTTCATATGTAAAAAAATGTATTTTGCTATGTTTCTGAACTTCCACTGCTATGAGTGTGAATCCTGAACCCTTCCTGGTCATTCTGACAATGTTTTATGAGTTCATTTGCAAAAGTGTAGACAGTTATAATTTAAATCTGCTGCGGTGCCTCTCCTGCTCGATGTCGGTCAGTTTGACGTCTTACACCCCTTATAACGAAGGTATTTCAATCATGTTGTCCTCGCCTTCACGTTTCTTGTACGATGCTTCCTAACGTTTGAGCCGATATCGCACAATTGAGCTTCAGGTTATCATAGCTTCTTCCACTGGCTAAAAACTGAAATCTACAACAAAGAGTTCATTGGGAGAAATGGTTTCTCTCATCCTAGTATCCTTCTTTTGAATGAGATTGGAAACTCTCGCAGGTAGGTCTTCGAAGGACCAAGAGGAATAGCCGCGCGGTTTGAGGCGTCATGTCATGGACTGCTCGGTCCCTCCCACCGGGCCGACCGCGGTGGCCGAGCGGTTCTAGGCGCTGCAGTCCGGAACCGCGCGACTGCTACGGTCGCATTTTTATAAACTTGTGGCTCGTTGACGGCTAGTTGTGACATTAAAGACGTATGACCAAATTTATTTCACTCTTATAGCCTTTCTTATCCACAAGCGAGGTGGTTTTCATTTTTTTTCCTTTCACTTAGACAAAAAAAACAGCACCACACACACCTACAGCCGATTCAGAATCTATTGCTCAAGTGACGTTGTACCAGCAACTCGTTCTGAAGCTCGACAATGTATGCAGCATACACACCCATCATGTTGGGTTCGCCATTGGGTTGGACGTGAGGTGCTTGTTGGCCAACATGTTCGGCTGTCGACGGTAACGGAGGGGGGGGGGGGGGGGGAGGAGAGGCTTAGTAGGTAATACTATTATTTAAAGAAAAGTCGTTAGCAAAAATGTCGGAGAGTTGGTGCCCTATTCAATTTACGTTTTTACACGATCTCTAATAAACATTTGGACAGAAATAGACTAAGGTACACTCCTGGAAATTGAAATAAGAACACCGTGAATTCATTGTCCCAGGAAGGGCAAACTTTATTGACACATTCTTGGGGTCAGATACATCACATGATCACACTAACAGAACCACAGGCACATAGACACAAGCAACAGAGCATGCACAATGTCGGCACTAGTACAGTGTATATCCACCTTTCGCAGCAATGCAGGCTTCTATTCTCCCATGGAGACGATCGTAGAGATGCTGGATGTAGTCCTGTGGAATGGCTTGCCATGCCATTTCCACCTGGCGCCTCAGTTGGACCAGCGTTCGTGCTGGACGTGCAGACCGCGTGAGACGACGCTTCATCCAGTCCCAAACATGCTCAATGGGGGACAGATCCGGAGATCTTGCTGGCCAGGGTAGTTGACTTACACCTTCTAGACCACGTTAGGTGGCACGGGATACATGCGGACGTGCATTGTCCTGTTGGAACAGCAAGTTCCCTTGCCGGTCTAGTAATTGGATGTACCGTGCACTACTCAGTGTCCCCTCGACGATCACCAGAGGTGTACGGCCAGTGTAGGAGATCGCTCCCCACACCATGATGCCGGGTGTTGGCCCAGTGTGCTTCGGTCGTATGCAGTCCTGATTGTGGCGCTCACCTGCACGGCGCCAAACACGCATACGACCATCATTGGCACCAAGGCAGAAGCGATTCTCATCGCTGAAGACGACACGTCTCCATTCGTCCCATTCACGCCTGTCGCGACACCACTGGAGGCGGGCTGCACGATGTTGGGGCTTGAGCGGAAGACAGCCTAACGGTGTGCGGGACCGTAGCCCAGCTTCATGGAGACGGTTGCGAATGGTCCTCGCCGATACCCCAGGAGCAACAGTGTCCCTAATTTGCTGGGAAGTGGCGGTGCGGTCCCCTACGGCACTGCGTAGGATCTTTGGCGTGCATCCGTGCGTCGCTGCGGTCCGGTCCCAGGTCGACGGGCACGTGCACCTTCCGCCGACCACTGGCGACAACATCGATGTACTGTGGAGACCTCACGCCCCACGTGTTGAGCAATTCGGCGGTACGTCCACCCGGCCTCCCGCATGCCCACTATACGCCCTCGCTCAAAGTCCGTCAACTGCACATACGGTTCACGTCCACGCTGTCACGGCATGCTACCAGTGTTAAAGACTGCGATGGAGCTCCGTATGCCACGGCAAACTGGCTGACACTGACGGCGGCGGTGCACAAATGCTGCGCAGCTAGCGCCATTCAATGGCCAACACCGCGGTTCCTGGTGTGTCCGCTGTGCCGTGCGTGTGATCATTGCTTGTACAGCCCTCTCACAGTGCCCGGAGCAAGTATGGTGGGTCTGACACACCGATGTCAATGTGTTCTTTTTTCCATTTCCAGGAGTGTATATATGTTTTAAACAACTGTTAAATTTCGCAGCTACGCATATAGTGCCACTGTTGAGCAGTCATGTCTTGGGAACTACGCAGTCTAGAAGGCTGTGAATTGCTTTGTTTTGTGTCTACTGCTACGTCTCAGAAGCTGGCATTACGAATAAACAAATCAGTCCTTTATTACTGATAATAGTTCTAGTTGAGAATAGTGTGATTATCGGCTATTTCTGTAGTAAGCTAACTTGTATTGCTTTTTATACGTAAATAAAATGACTAACCGTAAAAGTAACTTCAAGAAACGCAAATTTGCGAATAACAGATATGTGAGACCTGCATTTTCTTCTGAAGTATTTGAAAACACGTTTGCTAGCAGTGAAGGAAACCATCATAATGTTTCTGAAGTTATGAACTGGGGGGTGTATTCACTTCTGAATTTTCTGGCACCCTGCATGAATTTACACAAACATTCTCTTCCTTTAGCAGTAATGGAGGCAATGAAACCTATTTATAGAAATTTGGCAAATACTATGCTGCTAAAAAAGTATTTACATGGGAAGACCCAGAATGTTAATGAGTCCTTCAATAATGTTGTGTGGTGCCGTGTGCCTAAAAATATATTTTTTTGGCCTTATGACTCTAAAGTTAGCAATGTCTGATGCTGTACTAACTTTCAATGGTGGGATCTATGAAAGACTTAAGGTTCTGGAGAAGTTAGGGGTAAGATTTGAACAGAACACAACTAAAGGACTGCAGGAACTGGATGAGCTTCTTGTACGAGAAGCAGAGTTAGCTGCTCAGCGAATGACAAAAGAAGCAAGAAAGAAAAGGAGGAAGCAAGCACTGGGCTCTTGTAACACTGCCGCGCGGGATTAGCCGACGGTCTGAGGCGCTGCAGTCATGGACTGTGCGGCTGATCCCGGCGGAGGTTCGAGTCCTCCCTCGGGCATGGGTGTGTGTTTGTCCTTAGTATAATTTAGGTTAAGTAGTTCGATGGCAGGAAGAACAAGACTTCTGGTCAGGTGACTACAGGGTTATAAACACAAAATCAAATAGGGGTAATGCAGGAGTAGGTTTAGTAATGAATAGGAAACTAGGAATGCGGGTAAGCTACTACAAACAGCATAGTGAACGCATTATTGTGGCCAAGATAGATACAAAGCCCACGCCTACTACAGTAGTATAAGTTTATATGCCAACTAGCTCTGCAGATGATGAAGAAATTGAGGAGATGTACGATGAGATGAAAGAAATTATTCAGGTAGTGAAGGGAGACGAAAATTTAATAGTCATGGGTGACTGGAATTCGTCAGTAGGAAAAGGGAGAGAAGGAAACATAGTAGGTGAATATGGATTGGGGGGAAGAAATGAAAGAGGAAGCCATCTGGTAGAATTTTGTACAGTGCATAACTTAATCATAGCTAATACTTGGTTCAAGAATCATAAAAGAAGGTTGTATACATGGAAGAATCCTGGAGATACTAAAAGGTATCAGATAGATTATATAATGGTAAGACAGAGATTTAGGAATCAGGTTTTAAATTGTAAGACTTTCCAGGGGTAGATGTGGACTCTGACCACAATCTGTTGGTTATGAACTGTAGATTAAAACTGAAGAAACTACAAAAAGGTGTTAATTTAAGGAGATGGGACCTGGATAAACCGAAAGAACCATAGGTTGTAGAGAGTTTCAGGGAGAGCATAAGGGAACAATTGACAGGAATGGAGGAAAGAAATACAGTAGAAGAGGAATGGGTATTTCTGAGGGATGAAGTAGTGAAGGCAGCAGAAGATCAAGTAGGTAAAAAGACGAGGGCTAATAGAAATCCTTGGGTAACAGAAGAGAAATTGAATTTAATTGATGAAAGGAGAAAATATAAAAATGCAGTAAATGAAGCAGGCGAAAAGGAATAAAAATGTTTCAAAAATGAGATCGACAGGAAGTGCAAAATGGCTAAGCAGGGATGGCTAGAGGACAAATGTAAGGATGTAGAGGCTTATCTCACCAAGAGTAAGATGGATACTGCCTACAGGAAAATTAAAGAGATCTCTGGAGAAAAGAGAGCCACTTGTATGAATATCAAGAGCTCAGATGGAAACCCAGTTCTAAGCAAAGAAGGGAAGGCTGAAAGGTGGAAGGAGTATATAGAGGGTTCATACAAGTGCGATGTACTTGGTGACAATATTGTGGAAATGGGAGAGGATGTAGATGAAGACGAAATGGGAGATAAGATACTGCGTGAAGAGTTTGACAGAGCATTGAAAGACCTGAGACGAAATAAGGCCCCGGGAGTAGACAACATTCCATTAGAACTACTGACGGCCTTGGGAGAGCCAGTCCTGACAAAACTCTACCATCTGGTGAGCAAGATGTATGAGACAGGCGAAATACCCTCAGACTTCAAGAAGACTATAATAATTCCAATCCCAAAGAAATTAGGTGTTGACAGATGTGAAAATTACCGAACTATCAGTTTAATAAGTCACAGCTGCAAAATACTAACGCGAATTATTTACAGACGAATGGAAAAACTGGTAGAAGCGGATATTAGGGGAAGATCAGTTTAGATTCCGCAGAAATGTTGGAACACATGAGGCAATACTAACCTCACGACTTATCTTAGAAGAAAGATTAAGGAAAATAAACATACATTTCTAGCATTTGTAGACTTAGAGAAAGCTTTTGACAATGTTGACTGGAATACTCTCTTTCAAATTCTGAAGGTGGCAGGGATGAAATACAGGGAGCGTAAGGCTATTTACAATTTGTACAGAAACCAGATGGCAGTTATAAGAGTCGAGAGGCATGAAAGGGAAGCAGTGGTTGGGAAGGGAGTGAGGCAGGGTTGTAGCCTCTCCCCGATGTTATTCAATCTGTATCTTGAGCAAGCAGTAAAGGAAACAAAAGAAACATTTGGAGTAGGTATTAAAATCCATGGAGAAGAAATAAAAACTTTGAGGTTCGCCGATGACATTGTAATTCTGTCAGAGACAGCAAAGGACTTGGAAGAGCAGTTGAACGGAATGGACAGTGTCTTGAAAGGAGGATATAAGATGAACATCAACAAAAGCAAAACGAGGATAATGAAATGTAGTCAAATTAAATCGGGTGATGCTGAGGGAATTAGATTAGGAAATGAGACACTTAAAGTAGTAAAGTAGTTTTGCTATTTAAGGAGTAAAATAACTGATGATGGCCGAAGTAGAGAGTATATAAAATGTAGACTGGCAATGGCAAGGAAAGCGTTTCTGAAGAAGAGAAATTTGTTAACATCGAATATAGATTTAAGTGTCAGGAAGTCTTTTCTGAAAGTATTTGTATGGAGTGTAGCCATGGATGGATGTGAAACATGGATGATAAAAAGTTTGGACAAGAAGAGAATAGGAGCTTTCGAAATGCGGTGCTACAGAAGAATGCTGAAGATTAGATGGGTAGATCATATAACTAATGAGGAGGTATTGAACAGAATTGGGGAGAAGAGGAGTTTGTGGCACAACTTGAGAAAAGAAGGGATCGGTTGGTAGGACATGTTCTGAGGCATCAAGGGATCACCAATTTAGTATTGGAGGGCAGTGTGGAGGGTAAAAATCGTAGAGGGAGACCAAGAGATGAATACACTAAGCAGATTCGGAAGGATGTAGGTTGCAGTAAGTACTGGGAGATGAAGAAGCTTGCACAGGATAGAGTAGCATGGTGAGCTGCATCAAACCAGTCTCAGGACTGAAGACCACAACAACAACAACAAACAAGTAGTGTGTAAGCTTAGGGACTGATGACCTTAACAGTTAAGTCCCATAAGATTCCACACACATTTGAACATTTTGTTGTGGCACTGAAGAAGACACAGGCTATGGGCCAGGGCAATCTAGTGCTTAAAAGATGCAGAAATGTAAGTCTGTACAATAATTTGTAATAAAAAAGTTTTAAACCTCAATGTATCTGAACTACATTTTTTGCAATAAATGACCCATTTTCGAAAAAAGTACTGATGGTAGAGACATGACATTTTTACAGTATGCCAGGTGTGAGATTCAACACAAATGGAACTTCAGTAATTAAAATATCCTGAGTTTTTGTTTTTATGTTAATTTATTTACAAAATGATGTCAAAAAATTGAGTGTTTTAAAAAAAAAAGATAACATGCCCCACAATACAATATTAGTAATAATTCTGGTTCAGTGTATCTAGAGAGGTGCATTCAATAATTATGGAAAATCTTTAGTTGAGGTCTTAAAAAGTTTCCAAGATAATGGGTCACAAAATTCGATAATTTAACATTGGCGGCATAGGACAAACAATGCCCCCTTAAAAGCAAATCCGAGTAGTATTAGCTGGTTCATTCTACGCTGCTCTTCAAGATAATCACAAAAAACTGGACCTTCAGCATCCCAAAATACCGTCAACATGACTTTTCCTGCTTATGTTTAGGTTTTGAATTTTTTCTTGACAGGTGAGTTGGTGTTTTTTCCATTGCATGCTTTGTCTTTTCGATTCTGGCTCATAGTAGTGAAACTAAGTTTCATCACAAGTTGAAATTTTGTTGAAGAAGTGTTCACCTTCTCTTTCATTGCGTTCCGTTAACTCTGTTTTCTTGAGTAGGCGCGTCAACTGCTTTGGGACCCTTGTTGCACGTGTTTAGCGGTACTTCAGCTTGTTACAGATAATGTTATGAACTGTACCAGTAGTAACTTGAACCTTATCAACTATCATTTCCACAGTCACACGACGGTCGGCACGAATTATGTCATCAATTCGACTTTCAAGTGAGGGAGTTGAAACTGCAACTGGTCGGTCAGAACGGTGTTCGTCACTCACTGAGTCGCGACCATTGAACTGTTCTAACCACTTGTAAAAATTTGCACGATTCATAAACTTCAGACATTCAACAGCATATATTCACTGGTATTCCAATCAACATTTTCAAGAGCTTTCTCTAAGTCTACAAATGCTAGAAACGTAGGTTTGCCTTTCCTTAATCTTTCTTCTAAGATACGTCGTAGGGTCAGTATTGCCTCATGTGTTCCAACATTTCTACGGAATCCAAATTAATCTTCCCCGAGGTCGGCTTCTATCAGTTTTTCCATTCGTCTGTAAAGAATTCGCGTTAGTACTTTACAGATGTGCCTTATTAAACTGATAGTTCGGTAATTTTCACACCTGTCAACACCTAATTTCTTTGGTATTGGAATTATTATATTCTACTTGAAGCCTGAGGGAATTTCGCCTGTCTCATACATGTTGCTCACCAGAAGGTGGCAGGGGTAAAATACAGGGAGCGAAAGGCTATTTACAATTTGTACAGAAAGCACATGGCTGTTATAAGAGTCGAGGGGTATGAAAGGGAAGTAGTGGTTGGGAAGGGAGTGAGACAGGGTTGTAGCCTGTCCCCAGTGCTATTCAATCTGCATATTGAGCAAGCAGTAAAGGAAACAAAAGAAAAGTTCGGAGTAGGTATTAAAATCCATAGCGAAGAAATAAGAACTTTGTGGTTCGCCGATGATATTCTAATTCTGTCAGAGACAGGAAAAGTCTTGCAAGAACAGTTGAATGGAATGGACAGTGTCTTGAAAGGAGGATATAAGATGAACATCAACAAAAGCGAAACGAGGATAACGGAATGTAGTCGAATTAAGTTGGGCAATGCTGAGGGAATTAGATTAGAAAATGCGACACTTCAAGTAGTAAATGAGTTTTGCTATTTGGGGAGCAAAATAACTGATGATGGTCGAAGTAGAGAGGATATAAAATGTAGACTGGCAATGGCAAGGAAGGCGTTTCTGAAGAAGGAAAATTTGTTAACATCGAATATAGATTCAGATGTCAGGAAGTCGTTTCTGAAAGTATTTGTATGGAGTGTAGCCATGTATGGAAGTGAAACGTGGACGATAAGTAGTTTAGACAAGAAGAGAATAGAAGCTTTCGAAATGTGGTGCTACAAAAGAATGCTGAAGATTAGATGGGTAGATCACATAACTAATGAGGAGGTATTGAATAGAATTGGGGAGAAGAGGAGCTTGTGGCACAACTTGACTAGAAGAAGGGATCGGTTGGTAGGAGATGTTCTGAGACATCGAGGGATCACTAATTTAGCATTGGAGGGCAGCGTGGAGGGTAAAAATTGCGGAAGGAGACAAAGAGATGAATACACTAAGCAGGTTCGTAAGGATGTAGGCTGCGGTAGGTACTGGGAGATGAAGAAGCTTGCACAGGGTAGTGTGGCATGGAGAGCTGCATCAAACCAGTCTCAGGACTGAAGACCACAACAACAACATATTCAATGGTTTCTCGCCTTCAGCAAGTAAGAAATGAATAACAGAACGTTGTTCAACTAATGTGGACGTTTCAAGCGGACTCCCCATGTTGAAATGTATTTTTGAGGTTAGAAAAAAAACAATGTTGATGCATTAGCTGATCAGGGCTCATCCCAGTGATGCCAACTTGAAGCCATAAAAGTACCAAACTTTCGCTACTTACAGTTTTTTCCTCAGACCAATTTGTCTATTTAATTATTGAATGACCCTCGTGTTATTAGTTCTTTAGTATTCAGTCTCTCTGTAAAGAAAGTGTTTACGCCTTTGAAACGAATAAATAGCCAAACAGAACTCACTAGACGACGTTTATGTTCAGAGGATTGTGAATAGTAGACTAGAGATCTGCTGCTACACGCTGACTGTAAGCTGTACTCGATGTCTCTGCCGGTCGTCGAACTGCGTGCTGAATCAGTAGGAGTCTTAGCCTACGTTAACTACGGTCCAATTCTCTTTTCTGTGGAAGCTTGTCTCTCGAAGTGGATTTGTTTAAAAGTCTTTAAGTTAATGACTGTATAGCGTTTGCAGGTTCCAGCTTCCACAATCCGAAGAAATGTCTCATAGGCATGCAAAAATATTTGAAAGTGTGAACCAATAAGATGGAGTATAATTTACGCAATACACACCTTGTTTATGCTGCCGAGAAATTGGTTTATTGGCTCATTATTCTCGCACAAAATCAGAAAACGCCTTACAATTGAATATGGCGGTCTCGCAGCAATGCGTTCTCTCTTAAGCCGTGACACATGCGTCCATACTCATTAAGATCAGAAGCTAGACTATATCTTTACACAATAGTTAACATCGAACCAAAGCTCTCTTAGTTCAAGGAATAGAGAGTGTCAGCGATAATGTTGCTTTCTCGCAGGTAGTTGCGCGCTGAGTACGCTTTAAATAGTACATATCTTCGTCGTCGTGAATGGGAACAACACGCGGGATTCAAAATCTGATTTCTTTCAACAATTTCTAACAAAGAGATAGAGGGGCTGGCCAGTACTTACCTCAGCTTAGAACAGCCGACAGAAACACAAAAAATAACCGAATATTTAAGTTCCTAGCTTTTGGAATAAATGTTCCTTCATCAGGGAGGAAAGAAAGGGAAGAAGGGAAAGTGGATTTAGTTACGAGTAATTGTTTCACATCTTTATATGAGATTTTCCATTAATTAGTTAGTTTTTTCAATAGTTTATACGTTGTGTTTTCTTTGCATGCCTCTACATATATGTCTATAAGGCTTTGTTGTCTTACGATCATTCATTTTACATGGGGGACGCACTCCAACATGCAAATTCGGACTATTAAGTGAAGTGGATGCCTATAAAAACCATTGTAATTTTTTAAAATATCTAAAGATGTTTGTAATTAATAATGAGCAAAAGGAAACTTGCACTATGTAGCAAGGCAAATGTAAAAATAGTTTAAAAATAAGTTTATAAACCCATGGCTGAAAAGGGCAAATAGCAAGCCCTAAAACAGCCCGATCTGCGCCCACAGGGCAAAAAAAAAAAAAAAAAAAAAAAAAAAAAAAAAAAAAAGTCTGTGGACAGAAAAGCTCTTTCTGAAAACGGAAAGTAGAAAAATCAGCTGTAAACGAACATGGTTTTCAATTTGGAAATCATGGCTACAGTTTTCCGAAATCAAAATTTTTACCACAGTGGCGAATGCCTACGGCTATACAAAGTGAGTCACGAAGACATGCACATATTTTAATATGTTATTCTACAAGTAAAGCTAAACATCTCTGAGTGTTCTGGAAGACTACTGCAGATACACGTCTGGGATATGTTTTATTAGATTCTCCACATCAATAAGAACAAAATAAATGAAAATTGTGCTTTTCTTTAACCTCGGACAATTTTGCGATGGCTTCATATTAGTAAAGCTGCTAAATTCCAGTGAAAATCTTTTATTAGCCTAGACTCCGTAACTAAACATTTGCGAACCTAGGTTTATATGTTTTCTTTAGTTTTAGTTCCAGAATAACATATTAAAATATTTTCATATATCTTCGTGAATCACCCTGTATAGAGAAGCCATAGGAATATGTAATCGTCGGCCACGACCATACGAGCCGGAACATTCATCAGATATTCTCATTTTATACTTCGGCTTGAATGAACCCGAGGGGCCTAAATAACATCTCCTGGCAAAATTATCATATCTGGTCACGAATACTTGCGTCCGGTAGTAGCAAAAATATTCCCCCGCTGCGGCGGCAGTAGCCCAACTATGGAACCGAAAACGACTCCAAGGAATACACGACTGTCATAGCTTCACGCTACACACCACAGTCTAAAGCAGTCACAACTCTCTGCCGTTCAAGTTGTTAAGAGTTTGAGAGCTGCAGCGACACAGCGCTCCAAGCGGCCAGACAGCAGACAGCCATATGTGTCGTAAGGATAACATTTTTTAATTATTTTCTACTTAGTTAAAGAAATCGTTATAGTTTTGCGTTCTGTGCGTTAGTAAATTACTGAGTGACGTGAATTTTCGTAAAATACACTTAAAAAGAGCCGAATCAAACCAATTCAGTGACATGAGCAACGTCTTATTGATGAAGAAATACTTTCGAATATATGTATATTTGCAGCTCATTCCGCAAGACAATATTACCAGATATTTCTTGCATCATATGTCGGTGTCTGTTATTATCATAGGCACTTGTGCGACAGTTTAAAAAAAAATTATGGAGTCTAATGATTCGTCCATTCTTACACTTCACTTGACTTTCTAACACACGAATATTTTTGTAAATGTTATTATTTTTGCTTCACAAGCGAATCTGTTGAAGATTCTTGCCGGCCGGCCGAGTGACCGAGCCGTTCTAGGCGCTACAGTCTGGGACCGCGCGAAAGTAAAATTTTATGTACCGACTTGACAGAAAATCCTAGGAAGTTCTGGTCTTACGTTAAATCAGTAAGTGGCTCAAAACAGCGTATCCAGACACTCCGGGATGATGATGGCATTGAAACAGAGGATGACACGCGTCAAGCTGAAATACTAAACACCTTTTTCCAAAGCTGTTTCACAGAGGAAGACTGCACTGCGGTTCCTTCTCTAAATCCTCGCACAAACGAAAAAATGGCTGACATCGAAATAAGTTTCCAAGGAATAGAAAAGCAACTGGAATCACTCAACAGAGGAAAGTCCACTGGACCTGACGGGATACCAGTTCGATTCTACACAGAGTACGCGAAAGAACTTGCCACCCTTCTAACAGCCGTGTACCGCCAAGTCTCTAGAGGAACAGAAGGTTCCAAATGATTGGAAAAGAGCACAGGTAGTCCCAGTCTTCAAGAAGGGTCGCCGAGCAGATGCGCAAAACAATAGACCTATATCTCTGACGTCGATTGGTTGCAGAATTTTAGAACATGTTTTTTTGCTCGCGTATCATGTCGTTTTTCGAAACCCAGAATCTACTCTGCAGGAAACATGGATTCCGGAAACAGCGATCGTGTGAGACCCAACTCGCTTTATTTGTTCATGAGACCCAGAAAATATTAGATACAGGCTCCCAGGTAGATGCTATTTTCCTTGACTTCCGGAAGGCGTTCGATACAGTTCCGCACTGTCGCCTGATAAAAAAAGTAAGAACTTACGGAATATCGGACCAGCTGTGTGGCTGGATTGAACACTTTTTAGCAAACTGAACACAGCATGTTGTTATCAATGGAGAGACGTCTACAGACGTTAAAGTAACCTCTGGTGTGCCACAGGGGGGTGTTATCGGACCATTGCTTTTCACAATATATATAAATGACCTAGTAGATAGTGTCGGAAGTTCCATGCGGCTTTTCGCGGATGATGCTGTAGCATACAGAGAAGTTGCAGAACTAGAAAATTGTAGCGAAATGCAGGAAGATCTGCAGCGGATAGGCACTTGGTGCAGGGAGTGGCAACTCACCCTTAACATAGACAAATGTAATGTATTGCGAATACATAGAAAGAAGGATCCTTTATTGTATGATTATATGATAGAGGAACAAACACTGGTAGCAGTTACTTCTGTAAAATATATGGAAGTATGCGTGCGGAACGATTTGAAGTGGAATGATCATATAAAATTAATTGTTGGTATGGCAGGTACCAGGTTGAGATTCATTAGGAGAGTCTTTAGAAAATGTAGTCCATCAACAAAGGAGGTGGCTTACAAAACACTCGTTCGACCTATACTTGAGTATTGCTCATCAGTGTGGGATCCGTAGCAGGTCGAATTGACGGAGGAGATAGAGAAGATCCAAAGAAGAGCGGAGCGTTATGTCACAGGGTTATTTGGTAAGCGTGATAGCGTTACGGAGATGTTTGAGATCACGAATGTAAAATTAGAGAGATTAGAGCACGCACGGAGGCTTTCAGACAGTCGTTCTTCCCGCGAACTATACGCGACTGGAACAGGAAATGGAGGTAATGACAGTGGCACGTAAAGCGCCCTCCGCCACACACCGTTGGGTGGATTGCGGAGTATAAATGTAGTAGATGTAGACCGCTACGGTCGCAGGTTCGAATCCTGCCTCTGAAATGGATGTGTGTGATGTCCTTAGGTTGGTTAGGTTTAAGTAGTTGTAAGTTCTAGGGGACTGATGACCTCAGATGTTAAGTCACATAGTGCTCAGAGCCATTTGAACCTGCCACGGGCATGGAAGTGTGTGGTGTCCTTAGGTTAGTTAAAGTAGTTCTCAGTCTAGGGGACGGATGACTTCAGATGTTAAATCCCAGCCGGCCAAAGTGGCAGAGCGGTTCTAGGCGCTACAGTCTGGAACCGCGCGATCGCTACGGTCGCAGGTTCGAATCCTGCCTCGGGCATGGATGTGTGTGATGTCCTTAGGTTAGTTAGGTTTCAGTGGTTCTAAGTTCTAGGGGACTGATGACCTCAGAAGTTAAGTCCCATAGTGGTCAGAGCCATTTGAACCACTTTGCCTCTTGCCGTTTTAGGCTCAGACAAAGAACAGTTTGTGGAACTGGTTTCATCTGTCCTGGGAACCTGTTTTATTGCTTTGGACTATTTAGTATCATGCCCTTGTGGTTTTGCCGTAAGTTACAGTTGCGGATTGTTTGGGATGTTCAACAATGTCTTACATTACGTATAAGTTTCCTACGTTCCACATTAACTGATTTGGCTGTTGGCTGTAAGTGTGACGATCAAAACTCTTCTTTGTGGGGGAGGGGAGGAGGTAGGTAGAAATAAAATGTCATGTTGGGCGTCCTGGTATTTACTAGCAATTTTTTGTTATCAAAGGAAAACGACGTTATTCAGCAAAATGTCTGTACATTACAAGAAAATCGTAAATGAACTGTCCTGAAATGTACAGTTTCCTGTTTCCCAGGGTTCTAGGAAACTAAATAATGGCAAATGTGGTGTTTTTTTAGTTATTGTCGATTTTATGGCATTACACACATTCCCTATTGAAAAAATCTATGTTACAAATCAAATTAAAAGCGTTATGTACTAGGCCGCAAGTCCAGAAGGAGTTATGGTAGAGGGAAAACAAGGGTGACCAGACGTCCGGATTAATCCGGACATGCCCTTTTAGCTCTTTGTCCGGGGTCCGGGCGGATTTTTAATGCGTCCGGCTTTTTCACAAAGTTGAGCGTAATACAGTTACATTTACAATTCGTCCCGTTCTATTGCTCTATTCTTAAATAACTATTGGCACAGCCCTCGTGATAAACACACACGAAGGCGGTGTTAGTAGGTGGCACCAGGATCGTCGATGTTATCGTTGATCGACCTATAAGTGAGTGCAAATATCGATTATTAAAACTTTTCGTTTAGTATCTTCGCTTTGTATTGGCTTGGCTTCCTGTAGTGCACGTGTGATTTGTGAGTGTAATTTTTAACCGAATGAGTTACGTAAAATATTTGGCTATGCCTAAACGAAAGTGTACATTTTCTGATGTTCTTTCCAGCAAATGTCAGGCTTTAAGAAAGGGAGAAATGAATTTGAAGCGGAATGTAAGATATGTGGAGATGGAACGTACGCCTCAGTGGCCAATAAAGGTAAGAAATAACTCGACAGATTGACTGTCATGGTTATATTTCATTGTTACATAGTCATTCAGTTTATTTGTATTCGGAAGGTTTAATTGCAGTTTACAAACCGTTACCTGCTGCTTGAATTGTAGATGTTCAAAAATGGTTCAAATGGCTCTGAGCACTATGGGACTTAACTTCTAAGGTCATCAGTCCCCTAGAACTTAGAACTAACTAACCTAAGGACATCACACACATTCATGCCCGAGGCAGGATTCGAACCTGCGACAGTAGCGGTCGCGCGGTTGCAGACTGTAGGGCCTAGAACCGCTCGGCCACCCTGGCCGGCAATTGTAGATGTTGATAGCTGTGCGTCGAATGAAGGGAGGTGAATGGTCTTACGTTTTACGCTTTGTAAACAATTCCGCGTTGTTAACATAACAAAACAATTGACGCCACACTGTCACTACAATCAATATTTTTAATTATTTTTTTAATTTGCTCAGTTAACCACCTGACTATCAGTAACAATTAACTACTAGTTTTACCGGTAATTCCCTGCAGTCACGTGACTTGTTCAGAGCTGACGGGTGGTATCCTCATCTGCAAATACCTCGCCGGCCGCTGTGGCCGAGCGATTCTAGTCGCTTCTGTCCGGAACCGCGCGACCGCTACGGTCGCAGGTTCGAATCCTGCTTCGGGAATGGATGTGTGTGATGTCCTTATGTTCGTTAGGTTTAAGTAGTTCTTGAGGACTGATGACCTCAGGTGCTAAGTCCCATAGTGCTCAGAGCCATTTGAACCTTTTTTTTTTTTTTTTTTTTTTTTTCAAATAGCTCAAGAGGCTCAGAGCACTATGGAACTTAACATCTGAGGTCATAAGTCTCCTAGAACTTAGAACTACTTAAAACTAATTAAACTAAGGACGTCACACACATCCATGCCCGAGGCAGGATTCGAACCTGCGACCGTAGCGGTCGCGCGGTTCGAGACTGAAGTGCCTAGAACCGATAGACCACATCCTCATCTGCAGTTTCTAATGGTACTTGAATTACGTAACCAAAACGGCACCTCACCTCAACCTCTCGATACCAGCAACATTCTACTGTGTTTCTGTAAAATAATTAACATATTTCTGTGACAACATTCAAATTTGATTTCATTAATCTAGAGGTACTTTCATACATCGATATTATTCTTATGTGTATTCTTTCTTTTGTCACTATGATCTTTGACGTACTTGTAACTCAGATTTTTGGGCGCGTAAGCGATTATTAGAGAGTGAAGTCTTGATCGTCATGTTGAAAAGTCACAAATTGTAGTCAGTATATGAAATGTGAACTTTAACTGTGAGGAAGGTATTTTCAACTGTTCATGACGTCGCCTTTTCGGCTCAGATCTTTTTTATTAATATGTGACTTGTAAGTACTGCACCTTTCGAGTCAGTAAAAACTTTAATTTTATTAATGAACTGTATACCTAATATGTTTTAGAACAGTTAGTCTAATTGTGAAATCGACGCTCATTGTAGCGTCGAAACCAGGTCAATTTTGACTTCATATTTGTGACAGAGAGCTTATTTGTCCCAATACAGTTTTCAAGTATGTTTTATATTGTGAAGTGATGTTGCAATAAATGTAATGAAAAATAAGTGCAACTTAAATTCGGAGTGCTGATTACTTTTTTACATCACCATTGGCCTAACTTGCAAAAGTTTAATCGTCAAGAATGGTTTATAAAGCACATCTATAAAACTTTTGAATATCGCAGAATAACACCTAGGCCTCTCTGCATCCGAGCTTGGAATCATCACTACCTAGATTTTCGACATTTGAGCCATAAGTTCACAACGAGGCCAGCGTGGGAAACACAAAGAGATGAGTTCCTAGTTTATCCATTATTTCAAGAAATGACTTTGTTAACTATCTTCTAATGACACCTGCTACATAATATAACTTTGTTGTTGCCCTAAAATGCAATATTTAGCAGCGTGAGCAACACTACAATCATAATTAATTTTTTACTTTTGCTGTGGTAGGGTTGTTAGAAGTTCACCCGTTTGATGTGTCCTCTTTTTTCTTCCTCGTTTTTGAAGCTGTTTGTCCTGGTTTTTAAACAATTGCGTCTGGTCACCCTAGGAAAAAACAGTTTTTTAAAATTTTTGCTATCTGCGTTTCTGCTTCAGCTAACGTTAAAGTCCTTGGTGGTGGCTTGGCCTGGCTACGCACTACCACCACACCACGAGCTGTCCGTGTGAATCCGCTCAGCTACCCACGGAGTAAAGTGCTGAGAGCATGGAGGCGCTGAGACGGAACCAATGGAGTGCCCGGGGTGTATGACGAGAGGCTCTCGGGTGATCAGCGAAGAGATGTAGCCACGAAGGCGACGCGCTGTATACAACGCCAGCTCAGTGATAAGGGTTGTTCGTATCAGAATCGACAGCAAACCAAAACCGACCTATTTAAGGTGTACGGGAACTAGAGGCGGAACGGGATACTTAATGTTTAACAATGTGTATAAAATAAATGAAAAGAAGGAAACACTTCTTAAAGGTATAAAAAAACACCTTGTAGTGTAACCTAATGTACCTTATTTTCAAATCACATAAAAAATATATTTTGCATTTTTTATAGTTTTTCAAAGAAATTCGTGCATATTTCCCGTTTCGCCCCACCCACGGGGCAGAATGGGATAAGGTTATTTTTTCTTAAATTAATGAATAAACGTTGGATTTGAATTACGAATATCGCGTTAAACTATGACAAAATGTTGTATAAAAGGCAATTTAGACTAAGGAATGCGTAATTTAAACAATTGAAAAGTCATTCTTCCAAATAAGAGACTATTTTAATGTCATTCTGAAAAATGTACAATGCTTAATAGCCACCAAACCACTAACTACTAGTCCTTTCGACGATACTCACAAATCAGTATTTCATCTTCACTGAATTGTGTGCCCACTTGAAACACCTCTGGCATGCGACCCAGCCCTCATTAGAAGTCCCCACAGCAGAGACACTCAGCATCCTCTCTCTCTCTCTCTCTCTCTCTCTCTCTCTCTGTCTCTGATTCTCTCTTCTCCATCATCTTCTTCCTTTTATTTTTCTTAAGGTCTTTGATGTCGTCTGTTTAGGTTTTTTTTTGGGGGGGGGGGGGGGAGTGTTCAGTTTGATATTTTCCCCTTAAGTTGCATTGCACCTGACGTCTCTGTCCTTTCTGTAGGGCTACTTGCGACAGCTTTCTGCAGTTCCTTCTTATAAGGAGAATCTGTTAATACGACGGTTTTTCCTTTTCGTGTTGTAGTCCGCCGAATATTTTGACAGATTAGTGGGATTGGAATGACAGCCTCGAGTGATATCTGGAAAGCTGAGTTGTTCGGCGAACATAGCTGGTTGGGAGAGTTAAACTATGAAACTGCTACTTTCTTGAATCCAATTGCTCGAGCACCAGAGGTGTTTTCTGGCTTGCGAATAGACAGTGTAGGATGCCTCGTAATAAATCCTTTAACCCAGTCTTGTCCAGTTAGACAAGTGTGTTTGTCAAATCTGTGTGGTAAGCCATTTCTTTTGGCTAGTTGATAGGCTAGTGATCTTTTGAGATCTTTCATTGTTAGACCAAAAACTCTGCTTTCCATTGACTTGAGATATGTTACCATCTCGTGTTCTTGTTCTGCAGTGAACACCTTTTTCAATTTCCCATCTGATTTGTCAATTATGTAGTCAGCTTTAGGCACATATCTTTCAAATGTTGATTTCGGTACGCTGAACAGCTTAGATGCTTTTAAAAATCCCATTTGGGAAGATGAAACGGCTGAAACTGCAATTTCCATCGCCTTTACGTCCCATTGCTGTCTATCAGTCTTTTTCATGTACGTTAACATCATCAGGAACAGCAAGGGGGAAAGAAAAAAGAATGCAGTTGGCTTTCTACTTGCATCAAAATATGACGAGGCAGAACGGGACACTATCCCATTCTGCCCCGTCCCGTTCAGCCCCAAGAGCGCTTTTGATGTTAACAACTTTTATGGAGTGTAATAACTGACGTATTTAAAGCATTAAATAACTAAAGTATAACAAATGCCATGCACTTTAAGGGAATGTGTCATTTTAGGGTATACAGTCAACAATTAACAGCTTACCTGGCGTTGAAATTCACCAAACGTAAGAACAGCGCAAGCGGTAACGTGACGGACAATTCAGTTAGATCTCGCACTTCAAACTAAATAAAATAGGCTACCCTAACTTCCCTTCCATTTGGAGAAATAGTTACATGCCCATACAACAGGTTGCAGCACTGTGTAGTCTAGAAAATAGCAATTTCCCATTGGGCCCCGCTATCCCGTTCTGCCCCGAGTTGCCCTACATGCCGACGATACGAGCTGAAGATGAAGGAGATAGAGAAAGTGTATGAGGATATTGGAAGGGTAATACAGTACGTAAAGGGAGATGAATATCTAATGGTCATGGCGGACTGAAACGCAGCTGTAGGGGAAGGAGCCGAAGAAGTGTTTAGGACAAGGAATGAGAGAGAAGGAAGACTAAGTTCTGCAATAAATTTCAGTTAGTAATAGCGAATCTTCTGTTCAAGAATCACAAGAGATGGAGGTATACTTCGAAAAGGGCGGGTAGCACGAGATAATTTCACTTAGAAAACGTCATGGTCGGGCAGAGATTCCGAAATCAGATAATGGACTGTAAGGCGTACCCAGGAGCAGATCACAATGTAGTAGTGATGAATAGTAGCACTCTTCAGGCCACAAGTGACCCTTCGGGACCATCCGACCGCCGTGTCATCCTAAGGGGAGGATGCGGATAGGAGGGGCGTGGGTCAGCACACCGCTCTTCCGGTCGTTATGATGGTATTCTTGACCAAAGCCGCTACTATTCGGTCGAGTAGCTCCTCAATTGGCATCACGAGGCTGAGTGCACCCCGAAAAATGGCAACAGCGCATGGCGGCCTGGATGGTAACCCATCCAAGCGCTTAACATCGGTGATCTCACGGGACCCGGTGTATCCACTGCGGCAAGGCCATTGCTTGATGGAGAGTAGGCTGAAGTTAAAGAGATCAGTCAGGAAGAATCAATATGTAAAGAAGTGTGAAACAGGAGTACTATGAGATGATAACGAGACAGGCTTGAAGTTATCTAAGGCTATAGATACAGCAATAAGGAATAGATCAGTAGGCAGTACAGGTGAAGAGGAATGGACATCTCTAAAAAGGGCAAACACAGAAGTTGGAAAAGTAAACGTAGATACTAAGTAGGTAACTGCGAAAAAATCCTGGGTTGTTTTTTTCTTCTTGACCAAACTTGTTATCGTCCATGTTTCACTTCCATACATGGCTACACTCCATACAAATACTTTCAGAAACGACTTCCTGACACTTAAATCTACACTAAATGTTAACAAATTTCTCTTCTTCAGAAACGCTTTCCTTACCATTGCCAGTCTACATTTTATATCTTCTCTACTTCGACCATCGTCAGTTATTTTGCTCCCCAAATAGCAAAACTCCTTCACTATTTTCAGTGTCTTATTTCCTAACCAAATTCCCTCAGCACCACCCGACTTATTTTGACTATATTCCATTATCCTTGTTTTGCTTTTGTTGATGTTCATCTTATACCCTCCTTTCAAGACACTGTCCACTCCATTCAGCTGCTCTTCCAAGTCCTTTGCTGTCTCTGACAGAATTACAATGTCATCGGCGAACCTCGAAGTTTTTATTTCTTCTCCATGGATTTTAATACCTACTCCGAATTTTTCTTTTGTTTCCTTTACTGCTTGCTCAATATACAGATTGAATACCATCTGGGAGAGGCTACAACCCTGTCTCACTCCTTTCCCAACCACTGCTTCCCCTTCCTGCCCCTCGACTCTTATAACTGCCATCCGTTTTCTGTACAAATTGTAAATAGCCTTACGCTCCCTGTATTTTGCACCTGCCACCTTTAGATTGGAACAGATCCACCAAATTATTGAGGATGTAGGTTGCAAGTGCTACTCTGAGATGAAGAGATTGGTACAAGTGAGGAATTCGTGACAGGCTGCATCAAACCAGTCGTAAGACTGATGATTTTTTTAAAAAAAAAGCATCGGGTCTGGATAAATTATCTTAAAGGCTAACCTGACATTTTGCTTCAAAACGACGCCCAAAGCTCGTCTGATGATGATGATGTTTGGATTTTGGCGCGCTCAACTGCTCAGTTACCAGCGCCCATACAAATTCCCAACCTTTGCTCAGTCCAAACTCGCCAGTTTCATGAATGACGATGAAACGATGAGCACAACACGAACACCCAGTTATCTCGAGGCAGGTGAAAAATCCCTTATCCAGCTGGGAATCGAACCCGGGACCGCGTGGTCGGGAAGCGAGAACGCGACCGCGAGACCACGATCTGCGGACGCGTCTGTCCGATCCTGACCGTCCTGGACGTTTACCATTCGCATTCACCCGATATCGTACTCATAGCTGTCGAGTGTTACCGTCTGACAGCTGGTGCGACACCAGCGCTCCAAGCGGCGACAAAGCCGCCGTGAAATCAAAGTTTGTTTTTAATTGATTTTCAAGCAAATTAGCGAAATAATCATTACATTTCTGCGTTGCAAGCATTAGTCAATTATCAAGAGACATAAATGACCATGAAACACATGTAAAAACAGTGGAATATCCCTGATTCAGTGACATTAGCCAAAACTTAAAGATGAAGAAGTACTTTCGAATACGTGTATAAGTGCAGCTTACACCACTGAAAACAACAGAATATAAACACATATTTCATACATGAGAAGAATATGTTTGGTTTGTTATCTGTTCAGGGTGTCCGAAAAGTGTTTCCCTGATTGCTGGTACATAAATTGATAACTCAGGCTAGAAGTAAGATACAAATATGAAACTTGTGTCTAATTGCTCCATTAAGTTTCGGGAATGCAGCCGCATGAATTCTGCTTCTTCGTCTAATATCTCGGCTGTATACCTTTCAGCCATCTTCAGAGAGACAGCTGTCACCATCCTTCGCAGACGAGTAGTGTTCTAAGAACTTTGGTACGCCGAGCACACGTCATATCTGATGAAAGTAGTTTAAAAGACGAACTTTTACAACTGAAGAGAGTTTTTGAGGACAACGGGTATTCTCCACAACCGATACGTAAGGCACTACAAATAAAACCTAAGGTGTCCGTAAGGAATGCAGAATATGACGAGGAAACATTTAAATCCATGGCTTTCCTGCCGTATGTGGGAAGCCTTTCATCTAAAATAGGAAGGATCCTCACTAAACATAAAGTAAAAGTGATTTTTCGTCCACCGGCGAAGACGGCTGCACTCCTGGGTTCCGTTAAAGATGACTTACTACTTCGCAAGCCTGGAGTTTACAAGATACCATGTGAATGTGGCCTTTCATATATCGGACAAACGAATCGTACAGTCCAAGAGAGGTGTACGGAACATCGCAGGTACACTCGGCTCTTACAACCCAGTAAATCGGCTGTGGCAGAGCATTGTATTGATTCTGGTCAATCTATGGTATATGAAAATGTCGAAATTCTGACTTCTGTTTCATCTTTCTGGGACTCCGTAGTAAAAGAGGCCATTGAAATCCGCTTGACGAAGAATTTAATTAATAGAGACAGAGGTTTCACATTAGATAAATCATGGAATCCGGCACTTTCAATATTGAACTTACAAAGACGTCGCTACAGTTCAGTTCCCAGTAATAATCGACCTCCCAGCACGGATCGCATGCGCAGCCACAGACATAACTCATGCATATTGTACGTCTTTACCGCCGATCAACATCGCTGGCGCCTTGTTTATCTGTGGCCGCGTGCGCAGTGGCGCGGTGCGCGAGATTAAAAGGATGGAGCGAGCGCTGGAGCGTCAGTCGTACGGCTCTCTCTGAAGATGGCTGAAAGGTATACAGCCGAAATATTAGAACAAGAAGCAGAATTCATGCGGCTGCATTCCCGAAACTTAATGGAGCAGTCTTTGCGCCGCGAAAACCTGAAGATTGTGTCTAATTGTTTACAAACTATCAAAGTTTTTTTCACACATCAGTAAACTTCCACATGAGCATCCTTGGTAGCACGTAGCACATCTAGGCGATATTCAATTTCCGTCCACACATTAGCCAACATCACTGGAGGGATCGATTCAACGACTGTGGTTATCCGTTGCCGCAGGGTTTCAAGATCTGGTACATGTGGAAGGTATACCTTTTCCTTGATCTAACCCCATAAAAAGAAGTCTAATGGGGTTATGTCAGGAGAGCGTGGAGGCCAAACCGTTGGCCCATCACGACCAATCCATCGCCCAGGAAAGGTCATACCGAGATAGGCATGCATGTCCAAACCCCAATGAGGCGGTCCATCGTCTTGCTGAAGCAAGACATCGGGGTGATACTGAAGCAGCTGAGGGACGCCATACAGTTGCAACATGTCCAGATACACTGCAGTTGTGACGGTAGCCTCCGAGAAAAAGAATGGCCAGATAATTCGATCGTGCAATAGCGCGCACCAATCATTCACCTTTGGACTGCCTCTGGTGCACTCCATGACCTCACCAGGGGGTTGTGAACCCCAAATGCTCACATTATGGCGATTCACTACTCCACTGACAAAAAATGCCGCTTCGTCGAAAAAGGCAATTCGTCTGAGATAACCATCATCGTCCTCAATACGTGATAGCAAAATAAATAAATAAATAAATTGTTCAAATGGCTCTGACCACTATGGGACTTAACATCTGAGGTCATCAGTCCCCTAAGAACTACTTAAACATAACTAACCTAAGGACATCACACACACCCATGCCCGAGGCAGGATTCGAACCTACGACCGTAGCGATCGCGCGGTTCCAAACTGAAGCGCCTAGAACCGCTCGGACTCAAACGCCGGCCACGTGATAGCATTTCGACGGCAAAGTCATATCGACGTGTACTGTCATTGGGCAACAAGGCCTGAACGATTTGCGCTTTCTATGCACGAAACAATAAACCTTTGAGTAAAATGTCGTGGAGAGAGCTTTTTGGCATGTGTAATTCACGTGAGGCCCTGCGCACCGATTTCTTCAGACTTCGCAGAAAAGACTGCCTTACAGCTTCCACGCTGTCTGCTGAGGTTCTTGGTCGACCAGACCTCGGAAGGTCAGCAACCGACCCTGTCTTCTTGAACTTCTCATACCAGGCTTTAATGCTCTTGACATCAGGTGCATTCCTTCCAAATGTTGTCTGGAAGTGTCTCTGCACTGTGTTTGGTGATCGTGCGTGTCTCATCGTACCACGGGACACACTGTGCCTTCTCCAGATTGGTTAACATGGCTTCTTGGGCACTGGACCTCATTCACTACTTACGTACTGTGCGGTTCGGCCCTCCAGTGGACCCCCCCCCTTCCTCCTCCCCCCTCCCCCCCCCCCCCCCCCACCGCCATCCCCTTCCCTCTCCCGCCAACGTCCCACACCACTCGAGTGAAACCCCAATTTTTGCGTGGTGGAGTAATTATTGTTTACTCGTACGTGGAGCAAGTGTTTGCGCAGCAATCGTCGACGTAGTGTAACTGAAGCAGAATAAGGGGAACCAACCCGCATTCGCCGAGGCAGATGGAAAAGCGCCTTAAAAACCATCCACAGGCTGGCCGGCATACCGGACCTCGCCGCTAATCCGCCGGGCGGATTCGTGCCGGTCCCAGGCGGGCAAATATTTTTGCAAATGTAATTACTTTTGCTTCAACAACGAATGTACTGAAAATTCTTGCCCTTTGTGGCTCAGATGCGGCGAAAATTGTGGAATTGGTTTCTTCTGTATTGGGAAACACTTTTGCTGCTTTTATTCTTGCATAAAGTCCCGAGCCACTGGAAAAAGGCGCAGGTGACGCCTGCATATAAGAAGGGTAGAAGGACCGATCCTCAAAAATACAGACCAATATCCTTAACATCGGATTGTTGCAGGATTCTCGAACATATTCTCAGTTCGAATATAATGAATTTCCTTGAGACAGAGAAGTTGCTGTCCATGCATCAACACGGCTTTAGAAAGCATCGCCCCTGCGAAACGAAACTCGCCCTTTTTTCACGTGATATCTTGCGAACCATTGATGAAGGGTATCAGATGGATGCCATATTCCTTGACTTTGGGTTTGACTCGGTGCCCCACTGCAGACTCCTAACTAAGGTACGAGCATATGGGGTTGGTTCCCAAATATGTGAATGGTTCGAAGACTTCTCAAGTAATAGAACCCAGTACGTTGTCCTCGATCTTGATTGTTCATCGGAGGTGAGGGTGTCATCTGGAGTGCCCCAGGGAAGTGTGGTAGGTCCGCTGTTGTTTTCTATCTACATAAATGATCTTTTGGATAGGGTGGATAGCAATGTGCAGCTGTTTGCTGATGATGCTGTGGTGTAAGGGAAGGTGCTGACGTTGAGTGACTGTAGGAGGGTACAAGATGACTTGGACAGGATTTGTGATTGCTGGAAAGAACTGCAGCTAACTCTAAATATAGATAAATGTAAATTAATGCAGATGAATAAGAAAAAGAATCAGGTAATGATTGAATACTCCATTAGTAGCGTAGCGCTTGACACAGTCACGACGATTAAATATTTGGGCGTAACATTGCAGAGCGATATGAAGTGGGACAAGCATGTAATGGCAGTTGTGGGGAAGGCGGATAGTTTTCTTCGGTTCATTGATAGAATTTTGGGAAGATGTGGTTCATCTGTAAAGGAGACGGCTTATGAATCACTAATACGACCTATTCTTGAGTACTGCTCGAGCGTTTGGGATCGCTATCCGGTCGGATTGAGGGAGGACATAGAAGCAATTCAGAGGCGGGCTGCTATATTTGTTAGTGGTAGGTTTGATCATCACGCGAGTGTTACAGAAATGCTTCAGGAACTCCGGTGGGAGTCTGGAGGAAAGGAGGCGTTCTTTTCGTGAATCGCTAGCTACTGAGGAAATGTAGAGAACCAGCATTATAGCGTTTGTGTAGTGCCACGTTCTGCAATTATCTTAATTTATGAGCGTGAGTGTATATAGACCCGCTTCTCTGCCACACCCTATACATTGGAGTTCGATTGCTTACAAAACCGTGTACGTGGCTCGGGGGGGGGGGGGGGGGGGGGGCATGATAACGACGTCAGCACATGAACAGTGCACACCAACGTCGAGCGTGCCGAGTTTATGACATCATAGCGTGGAATAGCACGTCGTGTCGGCTAACGTGAGAGTCAGCGCCGACACAAACAGGAAAGGAGAGAAGTTGTAATGGCCTCTGGCAATAATCCAAAATGATCTGTACGTAACATCTGGAGATTAATAGAACACTTTATTTCTAAAAAGGAAAGAAACCTAACATAACTTTTCGTTATGAGGTGGCGTGATGTGTTTCCTGTGCAAGTACTTTTGTCCACTATTGCTGCTCGCAGAACGCAGGCCAATTATCGTCTTCCCATTACTCAGTAGTGACGCTCTCAAAGTCTCGGACCGAACTGGGCCCGATTAGCGACGAGCTTCTGGCAGCCACGAATCTACGACGTTTCCGAACCGGGGCAATAAACTTGATAGAGGTGCCCTGCCCCATCGATCGTTTAAGATAGGACGTAAATTTTTTTTAAAAAATCGATTTTTCAAAACTATGTTCATTTTGTAGCGCACATCCTTCTGAAGAGCTTGATATATAAAACATGTATGTTTGAGGAAATGTAATAAATTTTATTTGGTCTTAAGTGTGTCAAAGTACAGTGCCACACCGCTTCACACAGTTTCTCTATCGCACTTCACTGTATTTCGCTCTCTGGAATTCGAACGTGTATATTTTTGTAATGGAAGCCATCAAACCTATATTCAGAACAGTGGAAATTAGAATATCCTGTGGTGCCTCTCCTGCTCGCAGTTTGCCCGTCTGACATCCTGCCCCCTTAAAAAACTCACAATTTATGCTGGGTGACATTATTTGTCACCGGGAGACTAAGAACTCTTCAGAACATTTGCACTCTTTATCACCTATTAGCTAATAACTTTATCTTTTGTGTGACATAAAATTAAATATAAGAAATCTAAAACCAGTAAAGACGAGAGACAGACAGGACAGTTCACGAAACTTCCTGGTAGATTAAAACTGTGTGCGAGACCGAGACTCGAACTCCTGACCTTTGCCTTTCGCGGGCAAGTGCTCTACCATTTTTTTTTTAAGTTCGTTATTGATCGTCGTGTTTGGTCGTTGCGGACGTCGCAAGACATCCTGTTCAAGTTCGGTGGTTGATCCTTCCGCTCAGTTTGTTATTACAGAGGCCGACGGGCTCTCTGAGCGAACACGCTGAGCTACCGTGCCGACTATCAAAGACGCTACGGGTACTTATATTTTTTAAACTTAACTAACCTAAGGACATCACACACATCCATGCCCGCGGCAGGATTCGAACCTGCGACCGTAGCGGTCGCTCGGTTCCAGACTGTAGCGCCTAGAACCGCACGGCCACTCCGGCCGGCAAAAAATTTAAGCAGTGGCGGGGATCGATCCCGGGACCGAAGACGTTTTGATTATGAATCAAAGACAGTACCCCTATTTTTTTTAATCTCATTTTGTTCGTTTTCTTTCGTTGTATCTGCTCGGGGCGGACGTCGCAAGACACCCGTTTCAGTTCGTCGTTGATCTATTAACTCATTTTTTTTTATTACAGAGGGCTGCTAACCCTCTGACCGAACACACTGAGCTACCGTGCCGGCACCCTAGACCACCGGTGGGATGCCACCTGAGCTACTGAAGCACGACTCACACCAGTACCTCGTCTCCTATCTTCCAAACATCCCCCAAGCTGTGGCTGAGCCATGTCTCCGCAGTATCAATTCCTTCAGGAGTGCTAGATCTGCAAGGTACGCAGGAGAGTTTCTGTTAAGTTTGGAAGGGAGGAGACGACATACTGGCAGAAGTAAAGCTGTGAGGACCAGGCGTGAGTCGTGTTTCGGTAGCTCACGCCGGCACGGTAGCTCAGCGTGTTCGGTCAGAGGGTTAGCTGCCCTCTGTAATAAAAAAAACTGAGTTATTCGATCAACAACGATCTTAAACGGATGTGTTACGACATCCGCCCCGAGCAGATGCAGCGTGCCGGCACGGTAGCTCAGCGTGTTCGGTCAGAGGGCTAGCTATCCTCTGTAATAAAAAAAAAACTGAGTGAATGGATCAATAATGAACTTCAGTGGGCGTCAGGGGACGTCCGCCATGAACAATTGCAACGAACTAAAACGAACAAACGAGGTTTTTTTTAAAAAAAATGGTAGAGCACTTTCCCGCGAAGGGCAAAGGTCCCGAGTTCGAGTCTCGGTCGGGCACACAGTTTTAATCTGCCAGGAAGTTTCATATCAGCGCACACTCCGCTGCAGAGTGAAAATCTCATTCTGAGAACAGTTCACATTTCTTCAATCATTAGGTCTCACCATTTTTTCCTCTCTAATCTTGCCACAGCTGTAGTTGGAGTGCTTTCCTTTCTGCGAAATGAAGTATTGTCTCATCAGAGTTGGTCGAATGTTTTGCTACATGGAAAATCCAAATGTCTTAATCTAATACTGAAAAGGCTGTTAATATGAATACTACTCAAGACTTGCGTAGTTTCTCAATTTGATTACGTCTATTTCGTGCTTTAACTTCGTACAGTTTTGGGATGGCTCCATACTAACGAAGTTGCTAAATTTCATGCAAAATCGTTTATTAGGCGTAACTCCGTAACTAAACATTTGCGGACCTAAGATTATATGAAATTTTCTCTTTAGTTTTACTTGTAGATTGTAAGTAACCTGTTTAGGTTTTTATGTTGGTAACGCCACGTCGTGCTCTGCATTAAAATCGCCCACTGCGCTGTTTGTAGTCTGTGGCTTGTTCGACTCGTTGTTGGAAGTCAGCCGCGTGGGATTAGCCGAGCTGTCTAAGGCGCTGCAGTCATGGACTGTGAAGCTGGTCCCGGCGGAGGTTCGAGTCCTCCCTCGGGCATGGGTGTGTGTGTTTGTCCTTAGGATGATTTAGGTTAAATAGTGTGTAAGCTTAGGGACTGATGACCATAGCAGTTAAGTCCCATAAGATTTAACACACATTTGAACTTTTTTTGGAAGTCATTCGCCAGTGTTGCGTTGGGCAGTTGGATGTGATCTGCCAGCAGCGGTGAATGTGGGGAGAGAGATGCCAGAGTTCTGAGATGATAATATGAGCGGACGATCTGGACATGTGTCCGTCAGAAAAAGGAAACTTATTAAACGGGATGCCAAGAATTTATTATCTATCAGTAGTTAGTGCCTTCAGTAGTAAGAATCTTTTATTTAGCTGGCAGTATTGGCGCTCGCTGTATTGCAGTGGTTCGAGTAAAGAAGATTTTTGTGAGGTAAGTGATTCATGAAGGGTATAGGTTATGGTTAGTCAGGGCTATTCTTTTGTAGGGATTACTAAAAGTCAGATTGCATTGCGCTAAAATATTGTCAGTTTAGAAATGATTAGAATACATAAAGAGAAAACAGTTTCTGTACGTTCAGTTTCACTGTGGAGTTTGAAAATCAAGTAACGTAGATGTCTTACCAGCTCAGTCATTCTTTACACTCAAAGGGGAAGTTTATATGGGAAGAATAACTGTGCTGATAAGACATCTACGTAACTTGATTTTCAAACTCCAGAGTGAAACTGAACGTACTGAAACTGCTTTCTCTTTACTTATTCTGATCATTTCTAAACTGACATACCGTATTTTAGCGCAGCGCAATCTGACTTTTAATAATCCCTACAAAAGAATAGTCTTGACTTGTAAACAACCTTCACGAATCACTTCACAAAAATCTTCGTTACTCAAATTACTGCAGTACAGCGAGCGCCAATACTGCCAGCTAAATAAAACAATCTAACTACTGAAGGCACTAACTACTGATAGGAGTATACTTAACAAATGAAAGATTTTGATAGAGAACTAACAATGTACTTACCTTAACAGTGTTCAAAAGAGATTATATATAAATTCTTGGCATCCAGTTTAAGAAATTTCGTTTTTCTGACGGACACACGTCCAGATCGCCCGCTCATATTAATATCTCAGAACTCTGGCTTCTCTCTCCCCACATCCACCACTGCTGGCGGCTCACCTCCAACTGCGCAACGCTACGCGCTGTTCACATCCAACTGCCCAACACTACACAAATGAATAATTCAACAGAGTCCAACCGGCCACAGACTGCACACAGGGCAGTCAGCGATTTTAATGCAGAGAGCTACGTGGCGTTACCAACATAAAAACCTAAACAGCCTACTTACAAGATTAACATATTAAAATATTTCCATATGTTGGTGAATCACCCTGTGTAAGTTATCAATAATTACTTTTTCTCAGTTAGTAGCATTAATGTGGTGGAGGCTACAGGTTTCTCACAACGTCCACTCACTACACACATATGTTGTGCATTGTCTTGTATATCGCTGATGATAAAAGTCCTACATATGCGTAACAAATGCTAAATATCTCAAGAAAATACTTCTCCAAGTTGCAGATAGTACTTACAGTGGTCCAGACTCGCTTCGAAACAGACAAATGAATTGACAGCACGACACAGCAGTAACTAGGTAAGGCCCAACATAGTGTTGTACGCGGTATTGCCGGCCAGAGTGGCCGAGCGGTTCTAGGCGCTACAGTCTAGAGCCGCGCGACCGCTACGGTCGCAGGTTCGAATCCTACCTCGGGCATGGATGTGTGTGTTGTCCTTAGTTAGGTTTAAGTAGTAGGTTTAAGTAGTTCTACGTTCTAGGGGAACTGATGACCTCAGCAGTTAAGTCCCATAGCCCTCAGAGCCATTTGATTTTGTACACAGTATTGGCTGTGGTCAGACACAAAGCATTAGCAGCCTGAAGTATTCCAGCTTCTGCCAGTTCAGAAGTAAGGAGTGCAGCAATCAAGTGATTTACGAACAGTGAATACAACGCACACATCTTTACTTGGTTGATTTTCTAGTGGAGTTGAAGTGTGCAGGTCGGGCAATGGAGAGAAGTAAGGCAGGGGAAACGTCTTTTGCAACAAGTGTTCACCCTCACTGTGGATAATAAGCTTTCTTCGCTAAGCAGTTGTGTGTAGCAGTTGCGAAGCGCCACGAATTTCTTGGC
Organism: Schistocerca gregaria; assembly: GCF_023897955.1. NCBI lineage: Eukaryota > Metazoa > Arthropoda > Insecta > Orthoptera > Acrididae > Schistocerca > Schistocerca gregaria. The sequence goes on from NC_064929.1 coordinate 128,264,210, forward strand.
CACTCATTGTAACCCCCCCGCCCACCACACACAAACTAAATATCATTCACATCAAACGAATTCGCAGTTGTAAATAAGGACTACCATTAGCTGTAAAATGGAACGAAGCCGACGGAAATTTGTGATGGACTAGGACTCGAATGCAGATTTCCCGTTTCCGAGTCCCGGCCCAACACAAATTTTCGTTGTCATTCTAATCTACAGCAGATAGCAGCGCTTACTGGCAAACGCGAATTCGTTTGATGTTCCTCATAACGGCTGTCGTCGCCTCCGTGTTTATTCCTTTTAGATAGGAGTGCATGTCCAAAGGAACTTGTTGTCTTAAGAGGGGTAGGACGTCAAACGGGCCGGCTCAGAGCAGTAGAGGCACCACAGGACATTTTAATTTCCACTCTCTATAATTTTACAAATAAATTCATAAAACATTATCATCAAGACCAGGAAGGATTCAGAATTTACACTTATAGCAGTGGAAGTTCAAAAAATAACAATTTTTTTTCATGTGAAATTTCATCGATTTCTACCTACTGTTGGCCACATTTTTTGCGATATCTACATCTACATCTACATCCATACTCCGCAAGCCACCTGACGGTGTGTGGCGGAGGGTACTTTGAGTACCTCTATCGGTCCTCCTTCTATTCCAGTCTCGTATTGTTCGTGGAAGGAAAGATTCTCGCTATGCCTCTGTGTGGGCTCTAATCTCTCTGATTTTATCCTCATGGTCTCTTCGCGAGATATACGTAAGAGGGAGCAATATACTGCTTGACTCCTCGGTGAAGGTATGTCTTCGAAACTTCAACAAAAGCCCGTACTTCAAATTTTTCTTTTCTTTCCCTTACTGCTTGCTAAATATACAGATTGAATGACATCGCAGATACGCTACAATCCTGTCTCACTCCCTTCTCAACCACAGTAAAAGTATGGACAGTGGTAATTAAAACGTCCTGTGGTGCCTCTCATGCTTAAAGTCGGAATAACACACGCAGTGCAATATCGAAGGTATCATTCATCTTTCATCATTTAAAAATAAAATGTTCCAAGAAAAGTCTTTCATTCTACAGTGTTGTCGTTCTGGTCTTCAGTCGAGAGACTGCTTTGATGCAGATCTCCATGCTACTCTATCCTGTGCAAGCTTCTTCATCTCCCAGTACCTACTGCAATCCACATCCTTCTGAATGTGATTAATGTATTCATCCCTTGGTCTCCCTCTACGATTTTTACCCTCTGTGCTGCCCTCCAATACTAAATTGGTGATCCCTTGATGCCTGAGAATATGTCCTACCAACCGATCCCTTCTTCTAGTCAAGTTGTGCCACAAATTCCCTTTCTCTCCAATACTGTTCTGTACCTCCTGATTAGTTATGTGATCTACCCATCTAATCTTCAGCATTCATCTGTAGCATCACATTTCGAAAGCTTCTATTCTCTTCTTGTCTAAACTATTTATCGTCCATGTTTCACTTCCATACATGGCTACACTCCATACAAATACTTTCAGAAATGGCTTCCTGACACTTAAATCTATACTCGATGTTAACAAATTTCTCTTCTCCAGAAACGCTTTCTTTGCCATTGCCAGTCTACATCTTATATCCTCTCTACTTCGGCCATCGTGAGTTATTTTGCTCCCCAAATAGCAAAACTCCTTTACTGCTTTAATTGTCTCATTTCCTAATCTAATTCCCAAAGCATCATCTGATTTTATTCGACTACATTCCATTATCCCCGTTTTGTTTTTGTTGATGTTCATCTTATATCCTCCTTTCAAGACACTGTCCATTCCGTTCCGCTGCTCTTCCAGGTCCTTTGCTGTCTCTGACAGAATTACAATGTCATCGGCAAACAAACCGACTTGAAGCAGGAGAGGCACCACAGGACGTTTTAATTTCCACTGAAAATACTTTTACTGTGGTTGAGAAGGGAGTGAGATAGGATTGTAGCCTATCTCCGGTGTCACTCAGTCTGTAAATTGAACAAGCAGCAAAGGAAACAAAATAACAATTTGGACTAGGAATAAAAATCTTGCGAGAAGAAACAAAACTTTGAGGTTTGCCGACGACATTGTAATTCTGTCAGCTACAGCAAAGGACCTGGAAGAGCAGCTGAACGGAATGGACAGTGTCTTGAAAGGAGGATATAAGACGAATATCAACATAAGAAAAACGAGGATAATGGAATGTAGTCGAATTAAGTCGGGTGATGCTGAAGTAGTAAAGGAGTTTTGCTATTTGGGGAGCAAAATAACTGATGATGCTCGAAGTTGAGAGGATATGAAATGTAGACTGGCATTGGCACGGAAAGTGTTTCTGAAGAAGAGAAATTTGTTAACATCGAGTATAGATTTAAGTGTCAGGAAGTCGTTACTGAAAGTATTTGTATGGAGTTTAGCCATGTATGGAAGTGAAACATGGACGATAACTAGTTTAGACGGGAAGAGAAGAGAAACTTTCGAAATGTGGTGCTACAGAAGAATGCTGAATATTAGATGGGTAGATCACATAACTAATGAGGAGGTACAGAATCGAATTGGGGCGAAAGGAAATTTGTGGCACAACTTCACTAGAAGAAAGGATCGGTTGGTAGGATACGTTCTCAAGCATCAAGGGATCACAAATTTAGTATTGGAGGGCAGTGTCCAGGAGGCACCCACTCTTTATGAATTATTCCCTTGGAATCAAAGAAGCGCACAAGCATGCATGGTCAAATTGTTTATCTTCTTTCTTTTTATCCTCATTTGCTTTTTACGATAAAGGTGAGTTTAGCCCGTTGAACACCTCACGTTTTATCCCTATATCTTTATTACCACGACGGCTTTAAATTACGTCCCTTCAGCCCCCCCCCCCCTGCTAACTACAGGCTTTAGGTATAGTTTTTAAGAGTTCCTCTTGTTGTCATAGGTAGCTTCATATACAGGGTGTTACAAAAAGGTACGGCCAAACTTTCAGAAATCATTCCTCACACACAAAGAAAGAAAATATGTTATGTGGACATGTGTCCGGAAACGCTTATTTTCCATGTTAGAGCTCATTTCATTACTTCTCTTCAAATCACATTAATCATGGAAAGGGAACACACAGCAACAGAACGTACCAGCGTGACTTCAAACACTTTGTTTACAGGAAATGTTCAAAATGTCCTCCGTTAGCGAGGATACATGCACCCACGCCCCATCGCATGGAATCCCTGATGTGCTGATGCAGCCCTGGAGAATGGCGTATTGTATCACAGCCGTCCACAATACGAGCACGAAGAGTCTCTACATTTGGTACTGGAGTTGTGTAGACAAGAGCTTCAAATGTCCCCATAAATGAAAGTCAAGAGGGTTGAGGTCAGGAGAGCATGGAGGCCATGGAATTGGTCCGCCTCTACCAATCCATCGGTCACCGAATCTGTTGTTGAGAAGCGTACGAACACCGACTGAAATGTGCAGGAGCTCCATCGTGTATGAACCACATGTTGTGTCCTACTTGTAAAGGCACATGTTCTAGCAGCACAGGTAGAGTATCCCGTATGAAATCATGATAACGTGCTCCATTGAGCGTAGGTGGAAGAACATGGGGCCAATTCAAGACATCACCAACAATGCCTGCCCAAACGGTCACAGAAAATCTGTGTTGGTGACGTGATTGCACAATTGCGTGCGGATTCTCGTCAGTCCACACATGTTGATCGTGAAAATTTCAATTTGATCACGTTAGAATGAAGCCTCATCCGTAAAGAGAACATTTGCACTGAAATGAGGATTACCACATTGTTGGATGAACCATTCGCAAAAGTGTACCAGTGGAGGCCAATCAGCTGCTGATATTGCCTGCAGACGCTGTACATGGTACGAAACAACTGGTTCTCCCGTAGCACTCTCCATACATTGACGTGGTCAACATTAGCTCGTACAGCAGCAACTTCTCTGACGCTGACATTAGGGTTATCGTCAACTGCACGAAGAATTGCCTCGTCCATTGCAGGTGTCCTCGTAGTTCTAGGTCTTCCCCAGTCGCGAGTCATAGGCTGGAATGTTCCGTGCTCCCGAAGACGCCGATCAATTGCTTCGAACGTCTTCCTATCGGGACACCTTCGTTCTGGAAATCTGTATCGATACAAACGTACCGCGCCACGGCTATTGTCCCGTGCTAATCCATACATCAAATGGGCATCTGCCAACCCCGCATTTGTAAACATTGCACTGACTGCAAAACCACGTTCGTGATGAACACTAACCTGTTGATGCTACGTACTGATGTGCTTGATGCTAGTACTGTAGAGCAATGAGTCGCATGTCAACACAAGCACCGAAGACAACATTGCCTTCCTTCAATTGGGCCAACTGGCGGTGAATCGAGGAAGTACAGTACATACTGACGAAACTAAAATGAGCTCTAACATGGAAATTAAGAGTTTCCGGACACATGTCCACATAACATCTTTTCTGTATTTGTGTGTGAGGAATGTTTCCTGAATGTTTGGCCGTACCTTTTTGTAACACCCTGTATAAGTCCTTTACTAGCATAAGCATCCGTGTGCGGCTATTTTTAGGTTTCATCTCCTATTTAGCTCGTCTCTTGTTCTGTTCGGGGAGGGGAGGGGGATTCTAGCTAATGTCTGACAGCACACGGGGGTAATGGTCTAAGAATGGCTGCGAAACAGTGGTCTAGACGCAATATTCGCTCGATATCCTCGTACGGCCGTATTTACGATAATGGCGGAATGAGAAAAGAAAATCGCTCGTGTAGGCGGGTGGGGCCCGATGGTTATGAGGCGGGACTGCGCTGGAACTGTGGCGGGGCAATAAAACAAAAAACGGTCGCGGCGGAGGCGATAAAGACGGACGGTGTATGTGCGCGCGCGCGCTCTAGCCTCGAAATGTCGCGCGGCCCAAATATAGCGCGGCCAGAAAAAGCGAGGCCATGTGCGGCCTAGCTGTGTGGGAAGGCGTCACGCAGACAGCCAGAGCGAGGCTGGCCGGCGGTAGCGTAGGTCCGCGCCCTGCACCGTCGCGAAGTCGCGCTCTAGAAGTCCGCAAGGTGCGAGACGTCAGCGATACGACACGCATCTGGTCCGACCGGAAGAGACGTAGCAACCACCTCACCTTGCGCATGCACGAAAGTCTTCTGCCTTCCTCTTCTGAATTTTTGAAACTACACTACTGGGCATTAAAATTGCTACACCAAGAAGAAATACAGATGATAAACGGGTATTCATTGGACAAATATATTATACTAGAACTGACATGTGATTACGCAATTTAGGTGCATAGATCCTGACAAATCAGCACCTAAAACAACCACCTCTGGCCGTAATAACGGCCTTCATAAGCCTGGGCATTGAGTCAAACAGAGCTCGGATGGCGTGTACAGGTACAGCTGCCCATGCAGCTTCAACACGATACCATAGTTCATCAAGAGTAGTGACTGGCGTATTGTGACGAGCCTGTTGCTCGGCCACCTTCACCAGACGTTTTAAATTGGTGAGAGATCTGGAGAATGTCCTGGCCAGGGCAGCAGTCGAACATTTTCTGTGTCCAGAATGGCCCGTACAGCACCTGCAACATGCGGTCGTGCGTTATCCTGCTGAAATGTTGGGTTTCGCAGCGATCGAATGAAGGGTAGAGAATGGTTCAAATGGCTCTGAGCACTATGGGACTTAACTCCTGAGGTCATCAGCCCCCTAGAAAGAACTACTTAAACCTTCCTAACCTAACGACATCACACACATCCATGCCCGAGGCAGGATTCGAATCTGCGACACTAGCGGTCGCGCGGTTCCAGACTATAGCGCCTAGAACCGCTCGGCCATGAAAGGTAGTGCCACGGGTCGTAACACATCTGAAATGTAACGTCCACTGTTCAAAGTGCCGTCAATGCGAACAAGAGGTGACCGAAACGTGTAACCAATGACACCCCATACCATCACGCCGGACGATACGCCAGTTTGGCGATAACGAATACACGCTTCCACTGTGTGTTCACCGCGATGTCTCCAAACACGGATGGGACCATCATGATGCTGTAAACAGAACCTGGATTCATCCGAAAAAATGACGTGTTGCCATTCGTGCACCCAGGTTCGCCGTTGAGTACACCTTCGCAGGCGCTCCTATCTGTGATGCAGCGTCGACGGTAACCGCACCCACGATCGCCGAGCTGATAGTCCGTGCTGCTGGAAAGGTCGTCGAGCTGTTGGTGCAGATAGTTGTTGTCTTACAAACGTCCCCATCTGTTGACTCAGGGATCGAGACGTGGATGCACGATCCGTTTCAGCCACGCGGATAAGATGCATGTCATCTCGACTGCTAATGATACGAGGCCGTTGGGATCCAGCACGGCGTTCCGTATTACCCTCCTGAACCCACAGATTCCATATTCTGCTGACAGTCATTGGATCTCGACCAACGCGAGCGGCAGTGTCGCGATACGATGAACCGCAATCGAGATAGGCTACAATGCGACCTTTATCAAAGTCGGAAACTGGATGGTACCCATGTCCCTCCTTACACGAGGCATCACAACAACGCTTCACCAGGCAACGCCATGCAACTGCTGTTTGTGTATGAGAAATCGGTTGGAAACTTTCCTCATGTCAGCACGTTGTAGGTGTCGCCACCGGCATCAGCCTTGTGTGATTGCTCTGAAAAGCTAATCATTTACATATCACAGCATCTTCTTCCTATCGGTTAAATTTCACGTCTGTAGCACGTCATCTTCGTGGTGTAGCAATTTTAATGGCCAGTAGTGTAATAAACATATACAATGAATCTGGTTTTTTGATGAACGGAACACTCAAAATGTTTTCTTTTCATACCTCTTCATAGGTGTTCAATACGTCCCCCTCGAGATGGACAGCATATGTCAATGCTGCACTGAAATTGTTCCCACACTGCAGCGAGCATGTCTTGACTAACAGTTTCCTGAGCTGATGTTTTGCAATGTCTCAGTTCGTTCATTGTTGTTGGTAATTGAGGCATATTAACCCTCGCAATAAATAATCACACATTGTCAGGTCCGGTGAGCTCGGAAGCCAGTACTGTAAGGCTGAATCATCTGCTCCAGTGTGACGGATCCATCGTTCAGTAATCCTTCGATTTAAAAATTCCCGCACTTCCAGATGCCAGGGAAGACGCGCCACATCTTGTTCGTAAATGAATTCGTTCGAATCAGTCTCTAGCTGTGGAAGAAGAAAGTTCTATAGCGTATCGAGTTACGTGCTTCCTGCAACAGCGTTCTCGCCAAAGGAAAATGGACCGTACCACCTTTTGCCTTGAAACTGCACTCCCTCTCATGTAATACAACTTCATGTGGTTGTTCAATACCCCATATTCTCACATTGTGGCGGTTCATCTTTCCATTTAAATGGAATTCTGCGTCATCTCTAAACACTAAGGGTGGAAGAAAAATGTCATCCTCCATCTTGCCAAGAAAGAAATTTCAGAGGTCCTCCACGCGTTGTTGTTTGTCACTTTCTCGAAGAGCTTGCAGTAGCTGAATTTTGTACGGCTTCACGAGTAAACGCCGACGCAACATACGCCAGACGGACATCGGGGGCCATGCTGAGCTGTCGAGTTGCATGGCGAACGGACTTCTGCGGACTCCATGTGAAAGTATGACGGATGCGTTCGACGTCTGTGTCACTCCCGGGAACGGCCCAGCGATTTGCCTTTACATAAACAATCTGTTTCTAGGAACTGTTGATGCCATCGTCTAATGCTCGGTGGTGTAGGAGGATCCACACCATACGTAGTACGAAAGTAATGCTGAACAGTTATTATTGACCCACACTGCACGAAACGCAGAACACAAAACTCTTTGTGATGTTCTGACACCAGTGTATCCCCACACGTGGGGATACACTGCTGCTACCTATCGGGAACCGTATAAAACTCGAGAGTTTACTCTTTCCAACAGTATGTAGATTAGATTAGATTTACTTTCATTCCAATAGATCCGTAGCGAGGAGGTCCTCCAGGATGTAGAACATGTTAGAAAAACAACAATACATGACAAATATTTACAACTCAAACAAGCTAATGTACCACTCCACTAGTCCCAAGTGAAATGATTCTAATTTTTTAATGAACACTATATGAAAGAATCATTTTATAAATACTAATGCACTCAATTTAAAATAAAAAAATTATAAATTATTTATAAGGCAATAAACGTATAATACAACTACTATAATACTTATTTACAATGAACACATTACTGCACTGAAATGGTGCAGAAGTTAGATTATACTTATACACACACATGCGATGTACATGTACAAGCAAGCAAATGATTACAGTTTCAGAAAAATTGGATGAGCTATTCAAGAGGAAAAGCTTAACAAATTGAGCAAGTCAATAGCGTGTAGGTTCACCCCTGGGCCTTATGGAAACATTTAATGGGCTCTACATTCATTGACAAAAGCGGCTGTATGTCCTCCTGAAGGACATCATGCAAAATTCTGCCCTAGTGGCGCGTTAGATGGACAAAATCCACAGCTGATTGGTTAGAGATCAGGCGACGTTGTTGGCCGAGGTAGGGTTTGGCAAGCACGAAGACAAAAAGTAGAAACTTTTGATGGATAGCCTTTACCTTATTCAAATGTAAAGCCAGGGTGGCTTGCGATGAAGCGCAACTAAACGGTAAGTGGAATATCGTCGAAATACCGGTATGCTGTGACAGCCAAATGGGCCTTTCTATGAAATATGAAGATAGTATCTGTTCTTTCTGACATGTCTAAAAGAACAGATACATACTCGTACAAAAGGACAGATACATACATGTTCGAAAGATCAGATACCATCTTGGTATACACTCCTGGAAATGGAAAAAAGAACACATTGACACCGGTGTGTCAGACCCACCATACTTGCTCCGGACACTGCCAGAGGGCTGTACAAGCAATGATCACACGCACAGCACAGCGGACACACCAGAAACCGCGGTGTTGGCCGTCGAATGGCGCTAGCTGCGCAGCATTTGTGCACCGCCGCCGTCAGTGTCAGCCAGTTTGCCGTGGCATACAGAGCTCCATCACAGTCTTTAACACTGGTAGCATGCCGCGACAGCGTGGACGTGAACCGTATGTGCAGTTGACGGACTTTGAGCGAGGGCGTATAGTGGGCATGCGGGAGGCCGGGTGGACGTACCGCCGAATTGCTCAACACGTGGGGCGTGAGGTCTCCACAGTACATCGATGTTGTCGCCAGTGGTCGGCTGAAGGTGCACGTGCCCGTCGACCTGGGACCGGACCGCAGCGACGCACGGATGCACGCCAAGACCGTAGGATCCTACGCAGTGCCGTAGGGGACCGCACCGCCACTTCCCAGCAAATTAGGGACACTGTTGCTCCTGGGGTATCGGCGAGGACCATTCGCAACCGTCTCCATGAAGCTGAGCTACGGTCCCGCACACCGTTAGGCCGTCTTTCGCTCACGCCCCAACATCGTGCTTCCTGCCTCCAGTGGCGTCGCGACAGGCGTGAATGGAGGGACGAATGGAGACGTGTCGTCTTCAGCGATGAGAGTCGCTTCTGCCTTGGTGCCAATGATGGTCGTATGCGTGTTTGGCGCCGTGCAGGTGAGCGCCACAATCAGGACTGCATACGACCGAGGCACACAGGGCCAACACCCGGCATCATGGTGTGGGGAGCGATCTCCTACACTGGCCGTACACCTCTGGTGATCGTCGAGGGGACACTGAATAGTGCACGGTACATCCAAACCGTCATCGAACCCATCGTTCTACCATTCCTAGACCGGCAAGGGAGCTTGCTGTTCCAACAGGACAATGCACGTCCGCATGTATCCCGTGCCACCCAACGTGCTCTAGAAGGTGTAAGTCAACTACCCTGGTCAGCAAGATCTCCGGATGTGTCCCCCATTGAGCATGTTTGGGACTGGATGAAGCGTCGTCTCACGCGGTCTGCACGTCCAGCATGAACGCTGGTCCAACTGAGGCGCCAGGTGGAAATGGCATGGCAAGCCGTTCCACAGGACTACATCCAGCATCTCTACGATCGTCTCCATGGGAGAATAGCAGCCTGCATTGCTGCGAAAGGTGGATATACACTGTACTAGTGCCGACATTGTGCATGCTCTGTTGCCTGTGTCTATGTGCCTGTGGTTCTGTCAGTGTGATCATGTGATGTATCTGACCCCAGGAATGTGTCAATAAAGTTTCCCCTTCCTGGGACAATGAATTCACGGTGTTCTTATTTCAATTTCCAGGAGTGTAGTTAAGCCTAACAGGCCATTGACTTTCTTCTTCTGTGTGGATGCACACGTATTGCCCGAACTCTTACGAGACTCAGTAAGATTGTCTGCCGGGAGTAATGAGTGTAATGGACAGGGGCACTACGAATGTAGTGTGTGGACATTAAGTTGGGAATGTGGGTCTCACAGGGAGCGTACAAGTGATAAGTGCCTGCAGTCGCGCTATCCTCTGTGCCCTCGGTGGCTTAGATGGATAGAGGGTCTTCCACGTAAGCAGGAGATCCCGGGTTCGAGTCTTGGTCGGGGCACACTTTTTCAACTGTCCCTGTTGATGTATATCAACTCCTGTCGACAGCGTAGGGCCCTGATTTAACTACCATTCCATTCTATGAAATGTCAACCACAGCTCATCACGACTTTCTACGGAACTGGACTCATCACTGAAGGCAATTTTACTCCAGTCAATCAAAATCAAACAATGGAAAATCCAGTAGGGAATGTAACAATGTAATGAAAAGTATAGTTGCAACACACCATACAGCGGAGATGATGAGTCACAGAAAGACACAAAAAAAGACTGTCGGAAAGTTAGCTTCGAACCAACAAGGCCTTTGTCAAAAATAGACAGCATACGCACACGCACACACTCACGCAAAGGGTGTATCAAAAAGAATCATTCGATTTGTCCCGTCTATATTTTTGAAACTAATAAAGAAATACAATGATTTTTGTGTTTTGATGAACGGGAAACTCAAAGTTTTTTTTCATACTTTTTCGTAGGAGTTTGACACGCCTTCCCCCCCCCCCCCCCTCTACCTCCCCCTCGTAGAGATACACAGGCCGATCGCTGTGGACGAGCGGCTCTAGGCGCTTTAGTCCGGAACCGCGCCACTGCTACGGTCGCAGGTTCGAATCCTGCCTCGGGCATGGATGTGTGTGATGTCCTTAGGTTAGTTAGCTTTAAGTAGTTCTAAGTTCTAGGGGACTGACGACCTCAGATGTTAAGTGCTATAGTGCTCAGAGCCATTTTTTTAGAGGTACACAGCTACTCAGATTGTTCCTACACTGTCTTGACTTAAAACTTCCACAGCTGTTGTTATGGGACATCTCAGTTCATTCATTGTTGTTAGTAACGGAGGCACATAAACACAGTCTTTCATAAACCCCCACCAGAAATAATCGTGTACAGTCAGGTCCGATGACCTTGGAGCCCAGTAACGTAAGGCTGAATCGAACAGTCCAGTGCGACCGGTCCATTGTTCAGTAGTCCGCCTCCACCTGCCACGCAAGGGGGCCCTGGTTCGATTCCCGGCAGGGGACTGGGTCTTCTGTGCCTTTCATCGTCATTGACACGCAAATCGCCGAAGTGTTGTCAACTAAAAACTCTTGCAATAAGGCAGCCGAACCCCGAAGGGTGTGTCCCGGCCAATAAATATCATACTATCATTTCAAAAAATGGTTCAAATGGCTCTGAGCACTATGGGACATAACATCTTTGGTCATCAGTCCCCTAGAACTTAGAACTACTTCAACCTAACTAACCTAAGGACATCATACACATCCATGCCCGAGGCAGGATTCGAACCGGCGACCGTAGCAGTGACGCTGTTCCGGACTGAGCGCCTTAACCGCGAGACCACCACGGCCGGCTATCATTTCATTTCATCATTCAGTAGTCCTTGGATTTAAAATTTCCCGCACTTCCAATTTGCAGTGTGGCATGGTGGCCATGTCAATGTAAAACTCGAGACTTTGCTCTTTCCAACAGTACATTATTCCTGCATAATCGCAAATAACATAATAGTTATTTTTTTTTAATCGGATGATTCTTTTTAATACAGCCTGTGTTGTCACTCCAGTCAATGATATTCCAAGCGGAAGACATTTCTGGAGATGCCTCGGAGAGCGGTGGAATACCAACATAACTTTCGCCCGAGATAGGCTCTGTGAGTCGTGCTGGCCCTAGCTTATGCATTGATTTAAACCTTGACTGTTACTCTGCTGCCAAAGTGGCCGTGCGGTTCTTGGCGCTGCAGTCTGGAACCGCGAGACCGCTACGGTCGCAGGTTCGAATCCTGCGTCGAACATTGATGTGTGTGATGTTCTTAGGTTAGTTAGGTTTAACTATTTCTAAGTTCTAGGGGAGTAATGACCTCAGAAGGTGAGTCCCATAGTGCTCAGAGCCATTTTTTTTTGTTACTCTGCGTATGGTTTCCCTCGGTTATTGCGGTAATGCCGTGGTTCTTTCTCTTTCTACGTGTGGCAGCAGCGGCGTGTATCGATAGTCATAGTCGGTCGGTCGGTTGGTGTGGATCAGCCAGGAAGTCTCCGCCCGGCGCAGCGGTCTGGGCCCGCTGGTGGTCTCTACACAGTGTCGGAGTGTGTGGGAGCTGTTCCGATTGCTACGAGGTTCGTGGCTCAGCGACCCAGGACATCAAAGTTGAGTGGTGATTTAATTACCGAAGCCAGACTGTTCACATTGTGCCGTTGTTTTTCATGGTTTGCAGGCTGTTGGGGGGGGGGGGGGGGGGGGTGGTAATCTCGTGAGCAACAGTGAGTGTTCGAGTTGGCGAAAGTTGGGCCACCATCCGGTGGAGTTAAACTGTATTTAGTTATTTGAAGTCCAAGTGCAACGTGCAACTGCGGAATTTTCTACCTTGTGGCCGTTAGCGTTCCGGTTACCTTCCCTGGTCGCTGACGTAAAATTCAGGCAGTGTCCTTTCCTCACCGTGTTGTCGGCTGTTCAACACGTGTGTGTAGTTTTGACAGCTATGAACATCAACAAAAGCAAAACGAGGATAATGGAATGTAGTCAAATTAAATCGGGTGATGCTGAGAGAATTAGATTAGGAAATGAGACACTTAAAGTAGTAAAGGAGTTTTGCTATTTAGGAAGTAAAATAACTGATGATGGTCGAAGTAGAGAGGATATAAGATGTAGACTGGCAATGGCAAGGAAAGCGTTTCTGAAGAAGAGAAATTTGTTAACATCGAATATAGATTTAAGTGTCAAGAAGTCGTTTATGAAAGTATTTGTTTGGAGTGTAGCCATGTATGGAAGTGAAACGTGGACGATAACTAGTTTGGACAAGAAGAGAATAGAAGCTGTCGAAATGTGGTGCTACAGAAGAAAATAATGAAGATAAGGTGGATAGATCACGTAACTAATGAGGAGGTATTGAATAGGATTGGGGAGAAGAGAAGTTTGTGGCACAACTTGACTAGAAGAAGAGATCGGTTGGTAGGACATGTTTTGAGGCATCAAGGGATCACAAATTTAGCATTGGAGGGCAGCGTGGAAGGTAAAAATCGTAGAGGGAGACCAAGAGATGAATACACTAACCAGATTCAGAAGGATGTAGGTTGCAGTAGGTACTGGGAGATGAAGAAGCTTGCACAGGATAGAGTAGCATGGAGAACTGCATCAAACCAGTCTCAGGACTGAAGACAACAACAACACATGCGCTTTTGAGAATGCGCTAGGTGACGATCAGTTTGGCTTTAGGAAAAGTAAAGGCACGAGAGAGCAATTCTGACATTACGGCTAATAATAGAAGCAAGGGTAAAGAAAAATCAAGACACGATTATAGGATTTGTCGACCTGGAAAAAGCGTTCGACAATATAAAATTGTGTATACAATATGTACAACAACCAAGAGGTAATAATAAGAGTGGACGATCAAGAACGAAGTGCTCGTATTAAGAAGGGTGTAAGACAAGGCTGTAGCCTTTCGCCCCTACTCTTCAATCTGTACATCGAGGAAGCAATGACGGAAATAAAAGAAAGGTTCAGGAGTGGAATTAAAATACAAGGTGAAAGGATATCAATGATACGATTCGCTGATGACATAGCTATCCTGAGTGAAAGTGAAGAAGAATTAAATGATCTGCTGAACGGAATGAACAGTCTAATGAGTACAGAGTATGGTTTGAGAGTAAATCGGAGAAAGACGAAGGTAATGAGAAGTAGTAGAAATGAGAACAGCGAGAAACTCAACATCAGGATTGATGGTCACGAAGTCAACGAAGTTAAGGAATTCTGCTACCTAGGCAGTAAAATAACCAATGACGGACGGAGCAAGGAAGACATCAAAAGCAGACTCGCTATGGCAAAAAAGGCATTTCTGGCCAAGAGAAGTCTACTAATATCAAATACCGGCCTTAATTTGAGGAAGAAATTTCTGAGGATGTACGTCTGGAGTACAGCATTCTATGGTAGTGAAACATGGACTGTGGGAAAACCGGAACAGAAGAGAATCGAAGCATTTGAGATGTGGTGCTATAGACGAATGTTGAAAATTAGGTGGACTGATAAGGTAAGGAATGAGGAGGTTCTACGCAGAATCGGAGAGGAAAGGAATCTGTGGAAAACACTGATAAGGAGAAGGGACAGGATGATAGGACATCTGCTAAGACATGAGGGAATGACTTCCATAGTACTAGAGGGATCTGTAGAGGGCAAACACTGTAGAGGAAGACAGAGATTGGAATACGTCAAGCAAATAATTGAGGACGTAGGTTGCAAGTGCTACTCTGAGATGAATAGGTTAGCACAGGAAAGGAATTCGTGGCGGGCCGCGTCAAACCAGTCAGTAGACTGATCAACAAAAAAAAAAAAAAAAAAAAAATGCGTACTCGGTTGTGGGCGGCTACGCCTTTTACGTTTTGGCTTTACAGTTCCTTGGAGTTCGTTGTGTGGTGGTCGGGTGGAAAGCAAGTCGTCTTGTCGGGGGGTCCGTTGCCTGTCTCTTGGTTGGGTCACCGCGGATCGGATATAGTTGGGCCGACTACCTGTCTCCCCTAAGCGAACGTCAATATTTCAAGTGCAGAATGACCCCTGGAAACTTCTGAGCGCCCCTGGCTGTACTGCCTTTTCTTATTGTTGTTTGATTGTGTTGTTTAATGGCTCATAGTCGATGGTTTGAATTTGTATGCTTTTAGTTGGGCTTTAAATAATGGGCCTTCGGCCGTTTTAAAATTGAAAATTTCTTACTTGTTAAGTGTTGCATTGTTTGGGCCTTCAGCCTAATTTAAAAAAATTTTATCTTAATAAAGCTTTGGCCTTCTGCCTTTTGAAAATTCATTGCAGTTGTGTTCCTCAATCATGGGCTTTCAGCCATCTTAAAATTAAAATTCATTACTTGTTAAGTCTTAGACTGCATGGCCTGCAGCCATTTTAAAAGTAAAATTCCTTATTGTTAAGTCTTAGATTGTTTGGGCCTTTAGCCTCCCTTTTAAAATTACTTAAGAATAAAACTTTGGGCCTTCTGGCTTTGAAAATTTATTGTAGTTGTGTTTTTAAATTATGGGCCGTCAGCCGTTTTAAAATTAAAATTTCTTACTTGTCAAGTCTTAGATTGTTTGGGACTTCAGCCACATTTGAAATATTATTTAAGGGTAAGACCTTGCCCTTTCTGCATTCTGAAAATTTGTTGTAGTTGTGTTACAAATCATGGGCCTTCAGCAGCTTTAAAAATTTTAGAGGTTGTGCCCTTAAGCCATAAGATTGTGTGACATATTCAGTCCATAGTTAAGCTCGGAAATTTGCGCTGTAATGTTTGGGCAACTAACTAACGTTATATGTATTCGAGTGTAACTGACAGCCGATCATCTTTGGCCCCTTTCCACAATTCCAACTACATGTTCTGGCCTGCGGATTTAACCAGGCGTTTCAGTCCGACAAGCAGGAGTGATGGTCTGGGGTGGCATTTCATTTCATAGAAGGAGCCCTTTGATTCTCATCCGTGGGACCTTTACAGCACAGCGGTACGTCGACTACAGTCTACGCGCCGTTTTGTTGCCATTCACGGCAAGCCATTCTGGACTTACATTTCAGGAATATAATGCCCGCCCGTGCAAGGCGACAGGTTCTACTGCTTGTTTTCATGTTTGCAAACCCCCACCTTGAGCAGCAAGGTCGACAGATCTCCCCCCAGTCGAGAACTTTTGGATTATTATGGGCAGGGCCTTCAACCGTTTCGAGATTTTTACAATACATCGCGCGAGTTCGACAGATTTGGCACGATATCCCTCAGGACGACATCCAACAACTTCGTCAATCAATGCGAAGCCGCACAACAGCTCGCATAAGGGTCAGAGGCGCACCAACGCATTATCGACTTGCTCAATTAGTGAATTAGTGAACCTCATTTCCTTTTTTTTTTTTTTTTTTTTTTTTTTTTTTTTTTTTTTTTTAGTGTGTGTTAGTGACAGGTGACGAATTACAACTGTGACTGCTGCTTGTTTCCTTTGCAGGAGTTTAAGTCCTCTTAGGTTTCATCTAACCAAAAACTAGAAAATCTTCACATATTTGGAAATAAACAGTCAAATATTTGAAACTTCCTGGCAGATTAAAACTGTGTGCCGGACCGAGAGTCGAATTCGGGACCTTTGGCTTTCGGGGGCAAGTGTTCTACCAAGCACAACTCATGCCCCGTCCTCACAGCTTTACTTCCGCCAGTACCTCTCCTACCTTCCAAACGTTACAGAAGCTCTCCTGTGAACCGTGCAGAACTAGCACTCTTGAAATAAAGGATACTGCAGAGACAGCTTGGGGGATGTTTCCAGAATGAGATTTTCACTCTACAGCGGAGTGTGCGCTGATATGTAAAGTTTGGAAGGTAGGAGATGAGGTACTGGCGGAAGTTAAGCCAGTGATGGCGGCGCGTGAGTCGTGCTTGGGTAGCTCGCTTCGTAGAGCCCTTGCCCGTAAAAGGCAAAGGTCCCAAGTTCAAGTCTCGGTCCGGCACACAGTTTTAATCTGCCAGGAAGTTTCATATCAGCGCACACTCCGCTGCAGAGCGAAAAATCTCAAATATTTATTTTATTCTCCGTTTTCTACTCCGAGAGAAATATAAAACCATCAAACATTGCAGAACATAGTTGTAGAACATTCATAAGAAAGTCCCAGAATTATGTTAACAACACAAAGACGAAGAAGAGAAATATTAGCGCTACGATGATATGAAGGTGCTTCCCACCCCTCTGCAATCCACAATGTTACCTGCTACACTACACCTTAGTGCTACGTGTTGGTTTTTTTAGTCTTAGATATCATGTTCTCTGTTGACGATTTACATCATTGATGTACCATGAATTGACATTTAATGACACGGGTGACGTGTTTGTGATAAATCTTCAATGCTTAATGTCTTAATTCCAGCCTTTCTTCTGTTCAACTTTGGACGTGTGCTTACATTTCCAACAGCACAACTACATATGCACATTTGTGTACGCATAATATCTAGGGCTGCATTTGAGCACGATTCGAACTGTTCAGTTTATCTCACAATGAGTGAAATCTCAGGTTCTTTTTGAGCTTCTGATTAGCCCGTAACCTAATAAACCATTTCATAATAACTGACCCCGGACTTTGAGCTCATATTCTAGTTACACCGTATGACAACTTTCATTTTGTTTCACCTGTGCCATAATCGAGGAAATTTTTTATTTTATTTCGTGTATGAATATTGGATCTACGTTTTAACTGAAATGAACGGACATATGCGGTAATATGTAAGAAAAAGCGAGCATTTTCGAACATTTGTTGGTCTGTGTCATATCTGAGAAGTGATAGAAGTGAGACGGCAATTAGGAGAGAAATTTCCCTAGCTCAGTTTTAACTTACAACCATTCTCTACTTGTTGTTGTTGTCTTCAGTCCTGAGACTGGTTTGATGCAGCTCTCCATGCTACTCTATCCTGTGCAAGCTACTTCATCTCCCAGTACCTACTGCAACCTACATCCTTCTAAATCTGCTTAGTGTACTCATCTCTCGGTCTCCCTCTACGATTTTAACCCTCCACGCTGCCCTCCAATGCTAAATTTGTGATCCCTTGATGCCTCAAAACATGTCCTACCAACCGATCCCTTCTTCTAGTCAAGTTGTGCCACAAACTTCTCTTCTCCCCGATCCTATTCAATACCTCCTCATTAGTTACGTGATCTATCCACCTTATTTTCAGTATTCTTCTGTAGCACCACATTTCGAAAGCTTCTATTCTCTTCTTCTCCAAACTAGTTATCGTCAATGTTTCACTTCCATACATAGCTACACTCCAAACAAATACTTTCAGAAACGACTTCCTGATACATAAATCTATATTCGATGTTAACAAATTTCTCTTCTTCAGAAACGCTTTCCTTGCCATTGCCAGTCTACATCTTATATCCTCTCTACTTCGACCATCATCAGTTATTTTACTTCCTAAATAGCAAAACTCCTTTACTACTTTAAGTGTCTCATTTCCTAATCTAATTCCTCAGCATCACCCGATTTAATTTGACTACATTCCATTATCCTCGTTTTGCTTTTGTTGATGTTCATCCTATATCCTCCTTTCAAGACATTGTCCATCCCGTTCAACTGCTCTTCCAAGTCCTTTGCCGTCTCTGACAGAATTACAATGTCATCGGCGAACCTCAAAGTTTTTACTTCGTCTCCATGAATTTTAATACCTACTCCAAATTTTTCTTTTGTTTCCTTTACTGCTTGCTCAATATACAGATTGAATAACATGGGGAGAGGCTACAACCCTGTCTCACTCCTTTCCCAACCACTGCTTCCCTTTCATGCCCCTCGACTCTTATGACTGCCATCTGGTTTCTGTACAAATTGTAAATAGCCTTTCGCTCCCTGTATTTTACCCCTGCCACCTTTAGAATTTGAAAAAGAGTATTCCAGTCAACATTGTCAAAAGCTTTCTCTATGTCTACAAATGCTAGAAACGTAGGTTTGCCTTTTCTTAATCTTTCTTCTAAGATAAGTCGTAAGGTCAGTATTGCCTCACGTGTTCCAACATTTCGACGGAATCCAAACTGATCCTTCCCGAGGACCGCATCTACTAGTTTTTCCATTCGTCTGTATAGAATTCGCTTTAGTATTTTGCAGCTGTGACTTACAGGCGAATTTTCGTAGCCACACAATAATTTATGCTAGTAACTATGCTTGTAGATTGCTGCATTTCGCACGTGCTGACGTAAGCTGTCGCCAGCGCACAGGTTGGCAAAGATGTAGTGCAAACATCGATAGTAGGCGCTCGATCAAGCGTGCGTATCACGAGAGCCACCAGAGACAGCCTCGCAAGCAACAGGCCGCCAACGCTCTCCCCACCACAAGTATTTACGTCGCTGCCGCTGACCGCAGGGTCTCTCTCAGTAGTTCAGTCTGTCAGTCACTAGCTCCTTGGCGGACTGCCCCGACTCACTATTCCAAGTTGGCGTCTGTCATTCATTCACAGAGGGATAGTTCAACACTGCCTACACCAGCACGCAGCGGGTACAGTACATAGCAGGTCCAGATTAGTGCAGTAACAACATTACCGATATTGTCTGCGAAAGGACTATTATTACTGAGCTTGTACCACAACACGTAGACTCTATTCAAGTTAAGCAGTAGCTGTTTATGTAAATGAAGAATGTGCATTTGTGTTGTAGAAAGGGTATACCAGCCACCCATAACAAAATCCTCTCCCTTGCTTCCTACAGTACAGTGGAGACAAGGACACTACATCACATATTGCTGATACGTATCAACAAGATGAGGAGTGTACATACAAGCAATTGATTTGCTTTATGCTATGTTGACAGACTTCTGAAAAATATTTCAACTTCATTGTTGACTGTTGCAGTGTTTATTTGGAGCTTCACGTAGATAGGAAACAATGAAGTTCTGCTGTGTTGTGTACTCGTCTGAGGCAGTCCTCGTGACATAATTACTGTAGTTGTCTTGTGCGTGTGTGAATTGATGCATCATTTAAAGAGATGCGAAAAGTCTATGGTGACCAGTACGAGGCTGAAAAGAACAGGGTTTGAGCAGTTTCACATCACAGCCCATATCAATAACTTCTTATTGTCTCGGTAATGGTGAAAGTCCAGTGAAGAGAATTTCGAGAGAATATAGAGAATCTTCACGTCTCGTATCGCCAAAACAACAAGTGTTGTGGCAGAAGATTGCATCGGACGAGTCATAAGGAAGAAAATCGATTACTTCTGTGTGGGAAAGTAGTTTCCAACAGTAGCAGCCATATTAGACTAAACTAAACCAAACTCCGTCCGAACAGGCCTTGAAAGCCCCTACGGTACCGTACGGCCGCCGTGTCATCCTCAGCCCACAGGCGTCACTGGATGCGGATATGAAGGGGCATGTGGTCAGCACACCGCTCTCCCGGCCGTATGTCAGTGTACGCTACCAGAGGAGCCATAATGGAAAAGTTAAATATGGAAGTGGAAGACATTCCTTATGAGTGAAACAAACCTTTAGCATACTAATCGGAAATTTGGCTTTGGACACAAAAAGTTCAGCAAAAACCTGTGCTGATGGAAATAACCGAGTTGCAGAAAAAAAGAGGAGTTCTTGCGAGGAATAACACGTTTGCCAAACACTGGTGTGATGCATCAGAAAATGTATACAATAAACGCAGAGGAAGTGTTCAAGAGTAGACTAGCTGGAAAGGAGGAACTGAAACACCACCCAGTTCTGCAAAAAGGAATGTACGCTGAGTTGACAGAAGTCATGGATACGTCCTGATATCCTGTTGGACGTTCGTTTACCCGGTGTAGCGCATCAACCAGACGTAACATGGACTCAACAAGTCGTTGGAAGTCCCCTGCAGAAATATTGAGTGATACTACATCTACAGCGTTGCATAATTGCGAAAATGTTGCTGGTGAATAATTTTGTGCACGAACTGACATCTCCATTTTGTCCCATTAGTATTCTATCGGATTAATCAGGAGTGATCTGGGTGGGTAAATCATTCACTCGATTTTTCGAGAATGTTCTTCGAACTAATCGCGAATAATTAGGGCCGATGATATGAAATGATTGTTTAGGAACATGCAGTTCATGAGTGGCAGCAGATAGTCACTAAGTAGTCGAACATAACCATTGCCAGTCAATGATAGGTTCAGCTGGACCAGAGAACCCAGTCCATTCCACGTGAATACAGCCCACACCATTATGGAGCCACCACTTGCACAGTGACTTATTGACAACTTGAGTCCATGACTTCGTGGGGTCTGCGTCGCACTCGAACCCTACCATCGAGTCTTACCACCTGAAGTCTGGACGCGTCTGGCCAGGCCACGGTTTTCCAGTCGTCCAGGCTCCAACCGACATGGTCACGAGCTCAGGAGAGGCTCTGCAGGTGATGTTATGCTGTTAGTGAAGGCATTCGAGTCGGCCGTCTGCTGCCATGGCCCACTAACGCCAAATTTCGCTGCGGTGCCCTAACGGATCCCTTCGCCGTGCGTCTCACACTGATGTCTCCTGTTGTTTCAGACAGCGTTGCTTGTCTGTTAAGCGCTGACAACTCTTCGCAAACGCCGCCCCTCTCGGTCGTAAAGTTGTCCGTGGTAAGAGGTAATGTCTGAAATTTGGTAATACACTCCTGGAAATGGAAAAAAGAACACATTGACACCGGTGTGTCAGACCCACCATACTTGCACCGGACACTGCGACAGGGCTGTACAAGCAATGATCACACGCACGGCACAGCGGACACACCAGGAACCGCGGTGTTGGTCGTCGACTGGTGCTAGCTGCGCAGCATTTGTGCACCGCCGCCGTCAGTGTCAGCCAGTTTGCCGTGGCATACGGAGCTCCATCGCAGTCTTTAACACTGGTAGCATGCCGCGACAGCGTGGACGTGAACCGTATGTGCAGTTGACGGACTTTGAGCGAGGGCGTATAGTGGGCATGCGGGAGGCCGCGTGGACGTACCGCCGAATTGCTCAACACGTGGGGCGTGAGGTCTCCACAGTACATCGATGTTGTCGCCAATGGTCGGCCGAAGGTGCACGTGCCCGTCGACCTGGGACCGGACCGCAGCGACGCACGGATGCACGCCAAGACCGTAGGATCCTACTCAGTGCCGTAAGGGACCGCACCGCCACTTCCCAGCAAATTAAGGACACTGTTGCTCCTGGGGTATCGGCGAGGACCATTCGCAACCGTCTCCATGAAGCTGGGCTACGGTCCCGCGCACCGTTAGGCCGTCTTCCGCTCACGCCCCAACATCGTGCTTCCCGCCTCCAGTGGTGTCGCGACAGGCGTGAATGGAGGGACGAATGGAAACGTGTCGTCTTCAGCGATGAGAGTCGCTTCTGCCTTGGTGCCAATGATGGTCGTATGCGTGTTTGACGCCGTGCAGGTGAGCGCCACAATCAGGACTGCATACGACCGAGGCACACAGGGCCAACACCCGGCATCATGATGTGGGGAGCGATCTCCTACACTGGCCGTACACCTCTGGTGATCGTCGAGGGGACACTGAATAGTGCACGGTACATCCAAACCGTCATCGAACCCATCGTTCTACCATTCCCAGACCGGCAAGGGAACTTGCTGTTCCAACAGGACAATGCACGTTCGCATGTATCCCGTGCCACCCAACGTGCTCTAGAAGGTGTAAGTCAAATACCCTGGCCAGCAAGATCTCCGGATCTGTCCCCCATTGAGCATGTTTGGGACTGGATGAAGCGTCGTCTCACGCGGTCTGCACGTCCAGCACGAACGCTGGTCCAACTGAGGCGCCAGGTGGAAATGGCATGGCAAGCCGTTCCACAGGACTACATCCAGCATCTCTACGATCGTCTCCATGGGAGAATAGCAGCCTGCATTGCTGCGAAAGGTGGATATACACTGTACTAGTGCCGACATTGTGCATGCTCTGTTGCCTGTGTCTATGTGCCTGTGGTTCTGTCAGTGTGATCATATGATGTATCTGACCCCAGGAATGTGTCAATAAAGTTTCCCCTTCCTGGGACAATGAATTCACGGTGTTCTTATTTCAATTTCCAGGAGTGTATCTGCACACACTTGACACTGTGAATCTCGGGATATTGAACTTGGTATTGATTTTCGAAATAGAATGGTTCAAATGGCTCTGAGCACTATGGAACTTAACATCTGAGGTCATCAGTCCCCTAGAACTTAGAACTACTTAAACCTAACTAACATAAGGACGTCACACACATCCATGCCCGAGGCAGGATTCGAATCTGCGACCGTAGCGGTCACGCAGTTCCAGACTGAAGCGCCTAGAACCGCTCGCTCGGCTACAACGGCCGGCGAAATAGAATGTCCCATGCGTCTATTTCCAACTGTCATTCCATGTTCGAAGTCTGTTAATTCTGGTCACAATCACGTCGGATAGCTTTTCGTATGGATCACCTGAGTACAAATGACAGCTCCGCCAATGCACTGTCCATTTATAGCTTGTGTGACCGATAGTGCCGCCATCTGTAATTGTGCGTGTCACTCTTTTGTGCCATTAGTGCAATGTTGACTCACGTTTTATTGGGCAAAAAGGAGATGCAGATGTTATCATTCTGAGGAATGCCAGACACTACGAACTTTGGTTTAGGAGTATTCTCAAAAAAGTACCGAACAGATATGCGGCTGTTTCAGATCAGACTCCATCAATGGTGGATGCAGGAAAACCTCAAGGCAGGTCTTGTCATGGGTTAAGCCTCTTCCACTTTTGTCTGCCCATAGCCAGTCTTTTCATTTCTGAATATTTGCCTCCTTTGATATTGTTCAGCATTTGATATCTTCTTTTTCCTCTTTCCCTTTTTCCCTCCACCATTATTTCTATTCCTTCCTTCAATAAACAGTCCCTCCTCAAACAATGCCCAATCCGGTTCCGTTTTCTCTTTCTGATGACTTTCAGCATGTTTTTCTCCAACTCTTCTTAATACTTCTTCATTCCTTACTCGATCTTCCCATTTCACTTTTTCCATTCTGCTCCATATCCACATCTCTAGTGCCTCCAATCTTCTTTCATCTTCCTTCCTCAATGTCCAGGTCTTCACACCATGTAGTGCAACGCTGCAGATGTAACATTTGGCAAGTCTTTTCCTCAGATCTTTGTTTAGAGATCCACAAAGTAATATCTGTTTCCCCTTGAATCCTTCTTTTGCCTCAGCAATTCTTTTCCTAATTTCTGTTGAGCAGTACATATCATCCACTATTAAACTTCTCAAGTAACTAGAGTTATTCACTTGCTCTATTTCCTCTCACCCTATTTTCATACGGCATTTTCTCCCTTTTCCTCCAATTACCATGCTTTTCGTTTTCCTCTGGTTAATCTTCATTCCATAGTCTACTAATTTTATGTTTAGATCATCTTACATTTGTTCCATGCCTGTTACACTCTCTGGCATCACAACCATGTCGTCTGCAAATCTTATACACTCCACTCTCCGACCCCCTATTCAAACTCCTCTCCTTCGTTCAAAACTTTCACTAATAATTTCCTCCAGATATATATTGAACAGTGTTGGTGATAAACAACAACCTTGTCTTACACCTCTTCCCAGTTCAAGGAGGGGGCGCTAAAGACATCTCGAGCCGCCTTTACTTTTCCGTAATAAAAAATAATCGAGTCACATGCAAAGTTCAAGAACATTTTATTTAAGCTGATTATACATATACACAAGAGCATGCCATCTTACCATATAAAAAGTTATAATTGTGGTTCTCTTCCTTGAAGGATGAATTCTATGCGCCTATTCTTCCTGGCAAATTGGTTAATTCCCTCGTCAACAGGACAATCAATGTCAGGGTGAGCGTTCAACAGAGCTAAGCCATTAAGTTGATCCTCCATTGTCGACCTCAGCCATGTCTTTGTACGTCGCAATGTTAAAAACCTTTCTACTGTAGCAATAGATGCAGGTAGAGAAGCAAATATGTTGTACAGCGTGTGCAAAGTAGGATAGTCGGATATCGAACAGACAGCGCAAAAATGTTCAAATGTGTGTGAAATCTTATGGGACTTAACTGCTAAGGTCATCAGTCCGTAAGCTTACACACTACTTAGCCTAAATTATCCTAAGGACAAACACAGACACCCATGCCCGAGGGAGGACTCGAACCTCCGCCGGGACCAGCCGCACAGTCCATGACTGCAGCGCCTGAGACCGCTCAGCTAATCCCGCGCGGCTAAACAGACAACGCTTGCATAACAAATCAGACCGTTAAGGGCGTTTATGGTCTTTTGCATGTATTAAAGAATCTCTCCCATTAGTCTTTTTTTTAATGACAAAGAGCGATTCTACTTCAAAGAACGGTAGTTCAGTTATGCACTGATTCAATTTACGTGCCACGTCATTGCCGTCATGTTTCAGTAGTTGTGAGGGCAAAAGTATGTTGAATTTTAAATGATAAGTATTTTCTTCAGCAAAACGTTCTCTCATGTCAGTCGTAACACGGTCCAGTGTTGTAATCAAAACAGCGACAAGCCAATATGTACCTTACGACGTATAACATAAGGGCGAGTTTCCAATGACGACGTCATCCAGCAAATTGACATGTCTGGAACTTTTACTATCGATTTTGTTCCTTTCTAATGCATTCGATAGATGCGTATATAGTAACAATGTGTTTTTATGAATCTTCTCGAAAGTCACTATTACCAGAGATATAGCCTACACATTACGAGTTAGGTATGTGGAAATATTGTTACGTTATATATTTTTACTGAGAAAGTACAATGACTTACTATTATTAATACTTCACAATCAACTGACCACTCTCACTCTTGACTAATATTCACACTTGCACTTACTACAACTAGGACTTTTTACTTACTTCTTCAGACTTAATATTTTTACTTATGAATGTAAACTAGTTTCCTATTCGGCGGGTAGTCCGTATTTATAACGCTACGTATCGAAGGTTCTCTGTATAAGAAAACAGAATATTCGCGACTTTTCTCGAACAAATGCCAGACAGAATAACGTATCGACATCACTAGAATGGACACGACTTTTCACATAGGTATGTGTTAGCTATCTATGTGCCAGACAGAAACGTATTAAATACGATGACGTGGACGCGTGTGCTACACAGGAAAGTACAACTACCCGAAAACTCGATTAAGTCTAGTCGACTGACGAAAGAAACGAACGAACGGCGTGCAGGCTGAATGGCGGGGGACGGCGCGGGGGTTCCACCTATGTATGTGCCACTGGGCTCCATGACACATGATGTTTAAACCAATGTCACAAAATCTATCTATGAAATGAGAGAGGATACCATTACTAAATGGATAGAAAGGAATAATTTATAGCTTCGAACTAATATCACACGAAGAATTTTCTGGAACACTCTCGTCTGCTCTTCATATCGCAAGAGCACCTTTTGGAAAATCTATTAGGCTCAGTGGACGAGGGTTGCCTGTGGTGAAGTATAAATTCAGCGCCATTGAACTTACTTGTGGATTTGTCGGGTATAAAGTAACAGAGGAGAACAACAATTTTATGAAGAATGATACTTTAAAGTTGTGCAGCTATGCTACAGAATTCAGCGAGTGCACATAGACTTAAAAACAGCTTGTTGTGTACATAGTTCCGCGTAGTCAGCGCGTACACAACTTTCCTATTAGAGCGCGCCCAGCTGAGCACAACAGCGCAGGCGCAGCGCTCGTCCATCTACATCTACATCTACATCTACATGACTACTCTGGAATTCACATTTAAGTGCTTGGCAGAGGGTTCATCGAACCACAATCATACTATCTCTCTACTATTCCACTCCCGAACAGCGAGCGGGAAAAACGAACACCTAAACCTTTCTGTTCGAGCTCTGATTTCTCTTATTTTATTTTGATGATCATTCCTACCTATGTAGGTTGGGCTCAACAAAATATTTTCGCATTCGGAAGAGAAAGTTGGTGATAGAAATTTCGTAAAAAGGTCTCGCCGCGACGAAAAACGTCTATGCTGTAATGACTTCCATCCCAACTCACGTATCATATCTGCCACACTCTCTCCCCTATAACGTGATAATACAAAACGAGCTGCCCTTTTTTGCACCCTTTCGATGTCCTCCGTCAATCCCACCTGGTAAGGATCCCACACCGCGCAGCAATATTCTAACAGAGGAAGAACGAGTGTAGTGTAAGCAGCAATCTTTTCTAAATCGCTTTGCAACTGATACTGGTCTTCGGATGACCTTACTAGACGGTAAATTACAGCATCATCTGCGAACAGTCTAAGAGAACTGCTCAGATTGTCACACAGGTCATTTATATAGATCAGGAACAGTAGAGGTCCCAGCACGCTTCCCTGGGGAACACCTGATATCACTTCAGTTTTACTCGATGATTTGCCGTCTATTACTACGAACTGCGACCTTCCTGACAGGAAATCACGAATCCAGTCGCACAACTGAGACGATACCTCATAGCTCCGCAGCTTGATTAGAAGTCGCTTATGAGGAACGGTGTCAAAAGCTTTCCGGAAATCTAGAAATACGGAATCAACTTGAGATCCCCTGTCGATAGCGGCCATTACTTCGTGCGAATAAAGAGCTAGCTGCGTTGCACAAGAGCGATGTTTTCTGGAGCCATGCTGATTACGTGTCAATAGATCGTTCCCTTCGAGGTGATTCATAATGTTTGAGTACAGTATATGCTCCAAAACCCTACTGCAAACCGACGTCAATGATATAGGTCTGTAGTTAAATGGATTACTCCTACTACCCTTCTTGAACACTGGTGCGACCTGCGCAATTTTCCAATCTGTAGGTACAGATCTATCCGTGAGCGAGCGGTTGTATATGAGTGCTAAGTAGGGAGCTATAGTATCAGCATAATCTGAAAGGAACCTAATCGGTATACAATCTGGACCTGAAGACTTGCCCGTATCAAGCGATTTGAGTTGCTTCGCAACCCCTAAGGTATCTACTTCTAATAAACGCATGCTAGCAGCTGTTCGTGTTTCGAATTATGGAATATTCCATTCGTCTTCCCTGGTGATGGAATTTCGGAAAACTGCGTTCAATAACTCCGCTTTAGCGGCACAGTCGTCGGTAACAGTACCATCGGCACTGCGCAGCGAAGGTATTGACTGCGTCTTGCCGCTTGTGTACTTTACATACGACCAGAATTTCTTCGGATTTTCTACCAAATTTCGAGACAATGTTTCGTTGTGGAACCTATTAAAGGCATCTCGCATCGAAGTACGTGCCAAATTTCGCGCGTCTGTAAATTTTAGCCCATCTTTGGGATTTCGCGTTCTTCTGAACTTCGCACTCTTTTTCCGTTGCCTCTGCAACAGCGTTCGGACCTTTTTTGTGTACCACGGGGGATCCGTTCCATCTCTTACCAATTTATGAGGTATGAATGTCTCAATTGCTGTTGCTACTATATCTTTGAATTTGAGCCACATCTCGTCTACATTCGCATAGTCAGTTCGGAAGGAATGGAAGTTGTCTTTTAGGAAGGCTTCTAGTGGCACTTTATCCGCTTTTTTAAATAAAATTATTTTGCGTTTGTTTCTGATGGATTTGGAAGAAATGGTATTGAGCCTAGCTACAATGACCTTGTGATCACTAATCCCTGTATCAGTCATGATGCTCTCTATCAGCTCTGGATTGTTTGTGGCTAAGAGGTCAAGTGTGTTTTCGCAACCATTTACAATTCGCGTGGGTTCGTGGACTAACTGCTCGAAATAATTTTCGGAGAAAGCATTTAGGACAATCTCGGAAGACGTTTTCTGACTACCACCGGTTTTGAACAAGTATTTTTGCCAACATACCGAGGGTAGGTTGAAGTCCCCACCAACTATAACCGTATGAGTGGGGTATTTATTTGTTACGAGACTCAAACTTTCTCTGAACTGTTCCGCAACTGTATCATCGGAGTCTGGGTGTCGGTAGACGGAGCGAATTATTAACTTGATTTGGCTGTTAAGTATAACCTCCACCCATACCAATTCGCACGGAGTATCTACTTCGACTTCACTACAAGATAAACCACTACTGACAGACACAAACTCCACCACCAATTCTGCCTAATCTATCTTTCCTGAACACCGTCAGAGACTTCGTAAACTTATTTCAGGCTTTAGCCAGCTTTCTGTACCTATAACGATATCAGCTTCTGTGCTTTCTATTAGCGCTTGAAGCTCAGGGACTTTTCCAGCGCAACTACAACAATTTACAACTATAATTCCGACTGTTCCTTGATCCAAGCACGTCCTGTAATTGCCAAGCACCCTTCGACATTGCAGCCCATCCCGCACTTTCCCGAGGCCTTCTAACCTAAAAAAACCGCCCAGTCCACGCCACACAGCCTCCGCTACCCGTGTAGCCGCCAGCTGAGTGTAGTGAACTCCTAACCTATTCAGCGGAACCCGAAACCCCACCACCCTATGGCGCAAGTCAAGGAATCTGCAGCCAATACGGTCGCAAAACCGTCTGAGCCTCTGATTCAGACCCTCCACCCGGCTCTGCACCAAAGGTCCGCAGTCGGTTCTGTCAACGATGCTGCAGATGGTGAGCTCTGCCTTCATCTCGTAAGCAAGACCGGCAGCCTTCACCAAATCAGATAGCCGCTGGAATCCAGAGAGAATTTCCTCAGATCCAAAGCGACACACGTCATTAGTGCCGACATGTGCCACCACCTGCAGCTGGCTGCACCCTGTGCTCTTCATGGCATCCGGAAGGACCCTTTCCACATCAGGAATGACTCCTCCCGGAATGCACACGGAGTGCACACTGGATTTCTTTCCCTCCTTAGCCGCCATATCCCTAAGGGGCCCCATTACGCGCCTAACATTGGAGCTCCCAACTACCAGTAAGCCCACCCTCTGCGATTGCCCGGACCTTGAAGGCTGAGAATGATCCTCTGAAACAGGGCAGGAAGCTGCATCTGGCTCAGCCAGAGACAGTGCCTGAGACCGGTTTGTCAGACGCACCGTGGAGGCTTTCTGATCAGCCTCCGGGGACGCCTTTCGCTGCCTGCCACGCCTTGGAACGACCTCCCAATCAACCACAGGCGAGGGCTCAGCCCCACTGCGGGCAGCAACCGGGACAACCACAGCGGCAGACCGATCTGGGGACTACGAGATGGCGCTGTCATAGACACGGACCAAATTGTGCTTCCGCCGATCCGCGTATTAATATGTAACACAGCGAATGAGATTGCTGCTAACATAGAACCGTTTCTCCTAGTGGATCACACTCACACAGTGATAACTGAACGCGCAAGGTATTATAACGAATGTACAGACCTCCGATTAGTCAGTCTGCATTTGTATGTACCAGTCTATAGTCAAGTTTCAGTCTGCGCCTAATAAGATTACCATATTCTTGTAAATAGCCATGAAGATAAATGAATAGACATTTTGTCAAGTATCAGAGATATGTGAGAATAAGATTAACGTACCAAGACCAAAGGAACTTCAGATAGTCAATTGTAAATAGCCTCCAGAACCAAGTTAATTACTTTTTATTCCTGTTATTATTTTAATAAATGTGTGTGACAATTAATCAAGTTCTGTTTAAAGTTGGCCACCGTCAATCTGCTACTCTAAGCGTGCAAGTGGCATTTCTGTCGTCTGCCCTAACGGCAGAAGATAAACACGCCACGATAAGACCACAAGACATATTGCTGACACTAGAATACACACTTGAATATGCGAGTTGAAAAATCATCAATAAGAAAGAGAAATAAAAATGGTATCCACACTGTTTTTTTTATTTCATGAGCTTTCATCTGCACTATATCAAAAAATCTGATATTTGTTAAGTGCAATGAGCGCATAGTGTAATAAATTCTGTTGGGAAATATTAATTGGTAGTATCGCCAAGGATGCTGTCCATCATCTCGATTGTCTAAAGTCAATGTTGTGCATAAACAAGGCAAAATCGATGTCTTGGTTTGTTTCTGATTACCTCATTAAGACTAAAGAATATAGGAGTGGAATAATGTAGAAATGCGTAATGCAAGCAGTCAGATATTTATACAGTGACATTCTTCATTAATATTTGGTAAATTTTTACTTGTGAACTCTTATGACTGTTTGCATATAGCAGACACGAGATTACTCTTGAGTTCTTCTACAGTGTTTGAGAGCTTTAGAGCTGTCTATTGTTAAACATATGTACATAATTCCGTCAGTGTCATTCCAAAACATCTTATCGTACTTTAATGTCTGTTAGATATCAGTTTTGACAGCAGTTGGCCACAACAGTCAACATTAGGTACCTTGTGTATGATAACTTTATTGATAGTGCATATGTATATTTCATTTTGACAGTATTACAAAAACAGCTAAGAAGTAGTAACAGCACAACACTGCTAGTATGAACAACCGCGGTAAAACAAAAAACGACGAACAAAAACACGACAGGGAGGAGGAATACCAAAGATCATATTGATGCGCTCTTGGTTGGTGTTGCGGGGGGGTAGGTGTGGAGGGGGGTAAATGGGCGGGGCTTGTGCAAATGTCAGAGGCTTTCGATAACTAGGAGGTATATAAACTACATAGAGTGGCTATCTATGAGGTGACAGCGCTCCCAGCGGCAGCCAAAACCAACACCGGCCGCCATTTTTTGAAACGTCTACATGTCAGTATATTTACATTTGGTGTATAATTCCTTCCGAACTGACTATGCGAATGTAGACGAGATGTGGCTCAAATTCAAAGATATAGTAGCAACAGCAATTGAGATATTCATACCTCATAAATTGGTAAGAGATGGAACGGATCCCCCGTGGTACACAAAAAAGGTCCGAACGCTGTTGCAGAGGCAACGGAAAAAGCATGCGAAGTTCAGAAGAACGCGAAATCCTGAAGATGGGCTAAAATTTACGGACGCGCGAAATTTGGCACGTACATCGATGCGAGATGCCTTTAATAGGTTCCACAACGAAACATTGTCTCGAAATTTGGTAGAAAATCCGAAGAAATTCTGGTCGTATGTAAAGTACACAAGCGGCAAGACGCAGTCAATACCTTCGCTGCGCAGTGCCTATGGTACTGTTACCGACGACTGTGCCGCTAAAGCGGAGTTATTGAACGCAGTTTTCCGAAATTCCTTCACCAGGGAAGACGAATGGAATATTCCAGAATTTGAAACACAAACATCTGCTAGCATGAGTTTCTTAGAAGTAGATACCTTAAGGGTTGCGAAGCAACTCATATCGCTTGATACGGGCAAGTCTTCAGGTCCAGATTGTATACCGATTAGGTTCCTTTCAGATTACGCTGATACTATAGCTCCCTACTTAGCACTCATATACAACCGCTCGCTCACCGATAGATCTGTACCTACAGATTGGAAAATTGCGCAGGTCGCACCAGTGTTCAAGAAGGGTAGTAGGAGTAATCCATTTAACTACAGACCTATATCATTGACGTCGGTTTGCAGTAGGGTTTTGGAGCATATACTGTATTCAAACATTATGAATCACCTCGAAGGGAACGATCTATTGACACGTAATCAGCATGGCATCAAGTTGATTCCGTATTTCTAGATTTCCAGAAAGCTTTTGACACCGTTCCTCACAAGCGACTTCTAATCAAGCTGCGGAGCTATGGGGTATCGTCTCAGTTGTGCGACTGGATTCGTGATTTCCTGTCAGGAAGGTCGCAGTTCGTAGTAATAGACGGCAAATCATCGAGTAAAACTGAAGTGATATCAGGTGTTCCCCAGGGAAGCGTCCTGGGACCTCTACTGTTCCTGATCTATATAAATTACCTGGGTGACAATCTGAGCAGTTCTCTTAGACTGTTCGCAGATGATGCTGTAATTTACCGTCTAGTAAGGTCATCCGAAGACCAGTATCAGCTGCAAAGCGATTTAGAAAAGATTGCTGTATGGTGTGTCAGGTGGCAGTTGACGCTAAATACCGAAAAGTGTGAGATGATCCACATGAGTTCCAAAAGAAATCCGTTGGAATTCGATTACTCGATAAATAGTACAATTCTCAAGGCTGTCAATTCAACTAAGTACCTGGGTGTTAAAATTACGAACAACTTCAGTTGGAAGGACCACATAGATAATATTGTCGGGAAGGCGAGCCAAAGGTTGCGTTTCATTGGCAGGACACTTAGAAGATGCAACAAGTCCACTAAAGAGACAGCTTACACTACACTCGTTCGTCCTCTGTTAGAATATTGCTGCGCGGTGTGGGATCCTTACCAGGTGGGATTGACGGAGGACATCGAGAGGGTGCAAAGAAGGGCAGCTCGTTTTGTACTATCGCGTTGTAGGGGAGAGAGTGTGGCAGATATGATACACGAGTTGGGATGGAAGTCATTACAGCATAGACGTTTTTCGTCGCGGCGAGACCTTTTTACGAAATTTCAGTCACCAACTTTCTCTTCCGAATGCGAAAATATTTTGTTGAGCCCAACCTACATAGGTAGGAATGATCATCAAAATAAAATAAGAGAAATCAGAGCTCGAACAGAAAGGTTTAGGTGTTCGTTTTTCCCGCTCGCTGTTCGGGAGTGGAATAGTAGAGAGACAGTATGATTGTGGTTCGATGAACCCTCTGCCAAGCACTTAAATGTGAATTGCAGAGTAGTCATGTAGATGTAGATGTGGATAATACTGGTGTTAGAAAATCGAATGTTTTCCGGTTGTAATTTGTTTTAAAAGTCTTATTGACCGATCGTGATTCATATCCAGTGTATGTGCAGTGTACAATTGCGCTAATAGTAGTGATAAAACAACTGAAATATCATATTTCTGGTGAGTATCTAAATGCGTGTTGTACTTAGCGTCTTGTACATCATTTTCGTGTTTAAACTGTATACAAAATGCAAATAAGCTACTGCATACACGTCTCTTTATTTTTAGACTTCCCCTGAAAAATAAAGAGCTGTTAAGTCGATGGGTAGCCAATATGGGGCGAGATAAGTGGCAGCCACCTCAATATACACTCCTGGAAATGGAAAAAAGAACTCATTGACACCGGTGTGTCAGACCCACCATACTTGCTCCGGACACTGCGAGAGGGCTGTACAAGCAATGATCACACGCACGGCACAGCGAACACACCAGGAACCGCGGTGTGGTCGTCGAATGGCGCTAGCTGCGCAGCATTTGTGCACCGCCGCCGTCAGTGTCAGCTAGTTTGCCGTGGCATACGGAGCTCCATCGCAGTCTTTAACACTGGTAGCATGCCGCGACAGCGTGGACGTGAACCGTATGTGCAGTTGACGGACTTTGAGCGAGGGCGTATAGTGGGCATGCGGGAGGCCGGGTGGACGTACCGCCGAATTGCTCAACACGTGGGGCGTGAGGTCTCCACAGTACATCGATGTTGTCGCCAGTGGCCAGCGGAAGGTGCCCGTAGCTGCATATGCTCGTTTCACTTTGAAGATAGATAGATGTATAGTGCAAACGAGAAAAGACTACTTCTGGCAAGCGCAGTACCGATCATATTTACGTTTCCTGAGCATCTGCAGAAAACAACTATAGTATAGAGACAAACAAGGAAACGGCCTGTCAGTGAAGAATGAGCTTCCTTATCAAATGAACGAGGTAAAATAGTTTGCTGTTATTTATTTGCTATATGGGTTATGTGTGAATTTTACTGTTAATCAATGTATGTTCAAAGGAAAATAAAGATTAATGATAATACTTAATTTTTGTAGGTGAAGAGTGAATCAGAATGATCAGACAGATCATTCTTATTGTTTGCATAGCCCAAAAAAATTGAAACAGAATTATGAGGCACTACAGAAAAGGACCGAGAAGCTGAGGAAGCAAGCAAAACATGCAAGGCAAAGTGTTTCAAGAAAGAAGAAACAAATTGTGACATATAAAACAGTGGTTGTAGGCCTAAGTAAGAGACTTCAAGAATGTGCTTCTGAAGTGATAGAATGTGACAAAAATAATGATATTCTGAAGCAACTTTTTGCAATGCAAAACATATGTTCAATTCCTGAATACCGTAAGTAAATAAGACAGTTTGCCCTTACACTCAATTTTTACTCCTCCAGAGCTTATAATTATTTGAGGATGTCTGTTAAATTACCCCATCCTCGAACACTCCGCAGGTGGGTAACTACAGTAAATGTCAGCCCTGGATCTACAGAACAAAGCTTAAAAAATTTGCAGATGAGGTCCAACGTAGTTCAGAACCTATTTTAGCTGCACTCATGTTCGATGAGGTGGCTCTTAAAAAAGACAATATGGAATGGTAATAAGGTCTGGGGTTATGTTGACTTAGGGCAAGGATGTGAGGAAAGTGATGATAGCCAAATAGCAAAAGAGGCATTAGTGTTTATGGCCACTGGGATGAATAAGAGTTGGAAAATTCCTGTTGGCTATTGTTTTCTTAATGGTTTAACAGCAAGTGTGAAACTTAATTTACTGCAGCAGTACCTCTGTAAATTGAAGGAAACTGATGGAAAACACGTTTCATTGCAATAAAATGTATCAAAAATAGTTTTTATGCTGCTTCAAAGAGTGTATTCAAATTGTTAACAGTGGCAGAAAGGGTTTTCCGGGACTGTCAAACCTTAATATCGAAGAAGAACTTCCTTCAGTAGTTGTGTGTGGAATTGTTCAGAATGTTGGGTGACAGGTCGATTTATTTACTCGATTTTGCCATCTAATGGTGCCAGCTGAATTTGGAGAAGAGTCACATTACTCTTTTCTAGTCAGGATGCTGTTAAAATAGTATTTTAATTGTAGGTTACACCATTTGTGCAAAAACCAGGCCAATGGAAGAAAGAGGGAAACATATTCGGCAAATATATACAAACTTATATTGTATATTGCGCTGTCAATTGATCGTTTTTGGACCTACTTAACTATTTGACATAATGTATATGGCATTGCAGCGAAATTAACTGCAACATTTCGTAATAAACTTTTCAATTAATCGATCTCAGAAGTGTGTTTCATTTCTTTTAGCCTTCATCACTATATGTTTTACAGTAGAGAAATCAGATTGTCAGTGCAGATTGGCTTTTTTTACGCCATGCGTTGCAAACAATAACAACAACATTCAGTATTAGCAGACGACGTGTTGCCTGCACAAGACATGGGGGCTCAGTTTTCAGGTTGCTTCAAAGATGGCGGTGCCATAGCCAGTCTATGTTGTTTATATAGGTCGTTGGTCGCTGACGTTTCCTCTGACAGGGCTGGATAGAGTTCGCGCCATTTTCAGTACCTTTCTGTTAACTCTCCGGCTGTTAGCTCGAATCGTTATTGGCTTTCAGTTACGATAGATACATTGTTTATAAAACATCTGGAGGACACTTGCCATCCGCGCGAGCTCTGCTGCCACAATCTGACCCAAAGTAAATCTGTGTTACTTTATTGCCTTCCTCAATTCAATCTATCTTTCATGTGCGTAAATTTAGACGTATTGAAATTGATTGCCGTTACCTTCCATGTGACCTAGTATTCTCTTTATTTTTAAATTGTGGAAGAAATATCAAAGGCAATAAACCTCGGACAGAGTTTAGCAGAGATGCTAATGTATGGCTGGAATGGTTCAATAATCTGAGTGGTGAAATGCTCAACAGTGACAGCGCTGACTCAGAGACTGAGGATTATGTTCATGAGAGCGGTCATGATTCAGGAACAGAACAAGAAGTGTCACAACGTGATGAATATGAATCACACAAAGAAGTAACTCATGAGATGCATTTTTTAGGGAAAGATGGAATAACTAAACGGAGGAAAAATTAATGGCTCTGAATGGCTCTGAGCACTATGAGACTTAACATCTGTGGTCAGCAGTCCCCTAGAACTTAAGCATTATCGCACTAATATATACATCAATTGAGTTCGTGGTAAATTCTCTATGGAAAGGGACGCTAAAGAAACAGATGCGATAGAGATCAGAACTTTCATTCGTTTGTTATATCAATGTGGATCTTTGAGATATTCTAGGAAGAGTAAATCGAAATTGTTGGATAACTCAAAGGGAAACAAACTTGATGTCCAAATGGCTCTGAGCACTATGGGACTCAACTGCTGTGGTCATCAGTCCCCTAGAACTTAGAACTACTTAAACCTAACTAACCTAAGGACATCACACACGTCCATGCCCGAGGCAGGATTCGAACCTGCGACCGTAGCAGTCGCGCGGTTCCGGACTGCGCGCCTAGAACCGCGAGACCACCGCGGCCGGCAATGTCTCTGGGCACTATGGGACTTGACTTCTGAGGTCATCAGTCCCCTAGAACTTAGAACTACTTACACCTAACTAACCTATGGACATCACACACATCCATGCCCGAGGCAGGATTCGAACCTGCGACCGTAGAAGTCGCGCGGTTCCGGACTGAGCGCCTAGAACCGCGAGACCACCGCGGCCGGCCAACAAACTTGAATCATGTTAGTTATGCATAACTGAAAAGCGATTCAGGTCGGAGGTTTGATAATATCCGTGATAGAGGTGTTCGCAGAGAGTTAGCTATCAGAGAGGTACTTGAATTATTCACAAACAATTGCCAAAAATATTTTTCACCAAGTTCAAATGTTTCAGATGGCTCTGAGCACTATGGGACTTGACTTCTAAGGTAATCAGTCCCATAGAACTTAGAACTACTTAAACCTAACTAACCTAAGGACATTACACACATCCATGCCCGAGGCAGGATTCGAACCTGCGACCGTAGTGGTCGTGCGGTTCCAGACTGTAGCGCCTAGAACCGCTCGGCCACCCTGGCCGGCTTTTCACCAAGTGAATATAATACTGTTAACGAATAGCTTTGGGCATTTACTGGAAACTGCCCGTTCAGGCAATATATTCCTAACAAACCAGCAAAGTATGGGTTAAAAGTGCTTTGGTTGATGTAAAGACAGTTTACACTTTGAATTTAGAACCGTAGGTCGGTAAGCAACAAGAGGGACCATGTAATGTCAGTAATTCAGTTGAAGATATTGTTCTTCGAATGGTCAAACTGTTTCAATCGTTATAATATATTATACTGTGTACAAATATTAAATGTATTGTATTTAGATTTAATAAAAATATCGTAAAACCAGTCATAAAGACCGTTCAAAGTGTACAAATAGGCCGCTTGCTTTGTGGGTGACACCAGTCATCTAGCGAGTGATGATGTGACGAATTTTCACGCGAGGTGAGCAACGGAGGGTTAAATCCGATACCGGTATTTAAGTTCTGAATAAATCGTACTTGTTTGGTGCCGCCTAGGCAGGTGTTTTTTATTTTTTACTAGTAACCAAGTGAAACCGAAACATCAGTCAGCTGCAGCAAGAGTGCTAAAATTTGTGTTCTCTCTCTCTCTCTCTCTCTCTCTCTCTCTCTCTCTCTCTCTCCCCTCTCTCTCTCTCTCTTTCTCCCTCTCCCTCTCCCTCTCCCTCTCCCTCTCTCTCTCTCTCTCTCTCTCTCTTTTTTTTTTTTTTATTTAAAGGCGTAACTGGATTGAAACATTGCGTTATAATAGAAAATGGGAAAAGCTATCACCAAAGTTAAGCGCTGTCGGGCTGGGCTAGCACTTGGATGGGTGACCATCCGGTCTGCCGAGCGCTGTTGGCAAGCGGAGTGCACTCAGCCCTTGTGAGGCAAACTGAGGAGCTGCTTGGCTGAGAAGTAGCGGCTCCGGTCTCGTAAACTGACGTACGGCCCGGACAGCGGTGTGTTGATCACATGCCCCTCCATATCCGCATCCAGTGACGCCTGTGGGCTGAGGATGACACGGCGGCCAGTCGGTACCGTTGGGCCTTCCAAGGGTAGTTAGCTAGTTAGTTAGCTATTTTAATAACAATGTCTACAAAAACAAACAAGTGGCACAAACATTGGTACAGCATTGCTATGACAATTATGTCCCTGTTGGCGCGTGTCCTGGCTTAAGATACGCGGTGTGCAAGACTTGCCCCCACCTGGTCTGTACGGTAGTTTCTCGGTGTCTGCAACATCTCCTGTGTTGCAGAATGGCATCAGTACTAGAATGTAAGTATTTTTACGAAGCGACTTAGTAAATCTGTGTTACTCTATTGCCTTCCTCGATTCAATCGATCTTTCATGTGCGTAAATTTAGACGTATTGAAATTGATTGCCGTTACCTTCCATGTGACCTAGTATCCTCTTTATTTTTAAATTGTGGAAGAAATGTCAAAGGCAATAAACCTCGGACAGAGTTTAGCAGAGATGCTAATGTATGGCTGGAATGGTTCAATAATCTGAGTGGTGAAATGCTCAACAGTGACAGCGCTGACTCAGAGACTGAGGATTATGTTCATGAGAGCGGACATGATTCAGGAACAGAACAAGAAGTGTCACAACATGATGAATATGAATCACACGAAGAAGTAACTCCCTTTTATTATATCACAGAAATGGAAGACAAATCTAAAATTTTGCAAGAAAATGAAGCACTGAGAAAGGAAATTATGGTAACAGTAATAAACTAAAAACTCAACAAATATTCATCCAGACAAGCCACAGTTCGTAGTGATAGACGGTAAATCATCGAGTAGAACAGAAGTGATATATGGCATTCCGCAAGGTAGTGTCATAGGCCCTCTGCTGTTCCTGAATTACATAAATGATCTAGGTGATAATCTGAGCAGCCCCCTTAGATTCTTTGCAGGTGACGCTGTAATTTACCGTCTAGTAAAATCGTCAGAGGACCAGTTTCAATTACAAAATGATCTAGAGAGAATTTCTGTATGGTTACAAAAGTGGCAATTGGCACTAAACAAAGAAAAGTGCGAGGTCATCCACATGGGTACTAAAAGAAATCTGATAAATTTAGGGTATACCATAAATTGCACAAATCTAAGGGCTGTCAGTTCGACTAAATACCTAGGAATTATAATTACGAGCAACTTAAATTGGAAAGACCACATAGATAATATTGTGGGGAAGGCGAATCAAAGACTGCGCTTCGTTGGCAGAACACACAGAATATGCGACAAACCCACTAAAGAGACAGCCTACATTACACTTGTCTGTCCTGTGCTGGAATATTGCTCCGCGGTAGGATTGACGGAGGACATCGAAAAAGTGCAAAGAAGGGCAGCTCGTTTCGTGTTATCGCGCAATAGGGGTGAGAGTGTCACTGATATGATACGCGAGTTGGTGTGGCAGTCTCTGAAACAAAGGCGGTCTTGTTTGCGGCGGAATCTATTTACGAAATTTCAGTCACCAACTTTCTCTTCCAAATGCGAAATTTTTTTGTTAACGCCCACCTACGTAGGGAGTGATGATCATAAGAACCTTCAACATCGCAGCGCGTCAGCAATCGTTCGTTAATATGTTAAAAACTAAAAACCCGCCTCGATTGCGAAAAAAAGTAACTAGTGTTAAGTGTTAACCCAGGTTTCGGCAGAGATAACTACACCTTCTTCAGAACAACAATAAAACCCACAAGTGCCTAAGAACACCTTTGTCAATGATTAAAAGAACACCATAGCTATACATTTATAAACGAAAAAGAAAAGGAAAAAACAAACAGTACATATGTACAAAGTCAAAAGCACTACTTAATGGTGTACGCTCCACTTGACACCGGCCTATGTTCGATGGGCCATGACCCGCCATAAAGTGTAGCAACAAACGGTCGATCACTTACAAGCCTGACCCACTATCTATGCACATGCGCAAGACAAGGGAAGTTACTTGAACGCTCATGCGCATATGAATAAGAGAAAGTTTATACATGGGTCGGGGCTAAATAGCCCATATATACCCAACCGTGGATCAACGTATGTCAAAAACTGGAATTGATAGAATAAGAGACGAGCTAAATAGGAGATGAAACCTAAAAATAACCGCACACGGTTGCTTAT
This sequence comes from Schistocerca gregaria, assembly GCF_023897955.1. Classification (NCBI taxonomy): domain Eukaryota; kingdom Metazoa; phylum Arthropoda; class Insecta; order Orthoptera; family Acrididae; genus Schistocerca; species Schistocerca gregaria. Next base: position 128,304,931 of record NC_064929.1, read on the forward strand.
GCTAGTAAAGAAACTTATATACACTCCTGGAAATGGAAATAAGAACACCGTGAATTCATTGTCCCAGGAAGGGGAAACTTTATTGACACATTCCTGGGATCAGATACATCACATGATCACACTGACAGAACCACAAGCACATAGACACAGGCAACAGAGCATGCACAATATCGGCACTAGTATTGTGTATATCCACCTTTCGCAGCAATGCAGGCTGCTATTCTCCCATGGAGACGATCGTAGAGATGCTGGATGTAGTCCTGTGGAACGGCTTGCCATGCCATTTCCACCTGGCGCCTCAGTTGGACCAGCGTTCGTGCTGCACGTGCAGACCGCGTGAGACGACGCTTCATCCAGTCCCAAACATGCTCAATGGGGGACAGATCCGGAGATCTTGCTGGCCAGAGTAGTTGACTTACACCTTCTAGAGCACGTTGGGTGGCACGGGATACATGCGGACGTACATTGTCCTGTTGGAACAGCAAGTTCCCTTGCCGGTCTAGGAATGGTAGAACGATGGGTTCGATGACGGTTTGGATGTACCGTGCACTATTCAGTGTCCCCTCGACGATCACCAGAGGTGTACGGCCAGTGTAGGAGATCGCTCCCCACACCATGATGCCGGGTGTTGGCCCTGTGTGTCTCGGTCGTATGCAGTCCTGATTGTGGCGTTCACCTGCACGGCGCCAAACACGCATACGACCATCATTGGCACCAAGGCAGAAGCGACTCTCATCGCTGAAGACAACACGTCTCCATTCGTCCCTCCATTCACGCCTGTCGCGACACCACTGGAGGCGGGCTGCACGATGTTGGGGCGTGAGGGGAAGACGGCCTAACGGTGTGCGGGACCGTAGCCCAGCTTCATGGAGACGGTTGCAAATGGTCCTCGCCGATACCCCAGGAGCAACAGTGTCTCTAATTTGCTGGGAAGTGGCGGTGCGGTCCCCTACGGCACTGCGTAGGATCCTACGGTCTTGGCGTGCATCCGTGCGTCGCTGCGGTCCGGTCCCAGGTCGATGGGCACGTGCCCCTTTCGCCGACCACTGGCGACAACATCGATGTACTGTGGAGACCTCACGCCCCACGTGTTGAGCAATTCGGCGGTACGTCCACCCGGCCTCCCGCATGCCCACTATACGCCCTCGCTCAAAGTCCGTCAACTGCACATACGGTTCACGTCCACGCTGTCGCGGCATGCTACCAGTGTTAAAGACTGCGATGGAGCTCCGTATGCCACGGCAAACTGGCTGACACTGACGGCGGCGGTGCACAAATGCTGCGCAGCTAGCGCCATTCGATGGCCAACACCGCGGTTCCTGGTGTGTCCGCTGTGCCGTGCGTGTGATCATTGCTTGTACAGCCCTCTCGCAGTGTCCGGAGCAAGTATGGTGGGTCTGACACACCGGTGTCAATGTGTTCTTTTTTCCATTTCCAGGAGTGTATGAAGCTACCTATGACAACTGGAGGAACTCTTAAAAACTATACCTAAAGCCAGTAGTTAGCCTCGGGAGAGGGGGGGGGGGGGGGTGAGGGGACGTAACATAAAGATGTCATGGTAATAAAGACATAGGGATAAAACGTGAGGTGTTCAACGGACTAAAATCAGCTACATCGTAAAAGGAAAATGAGGATAAAAAGAAAGAAGATGAACAGCTTGACCAACCGCGCTCGCCAGTCAGCACGCGCAAGTGATAATCATCAGGTCACCAGATTTACAAGTATGAAGAACAAAGCAAAGGCGCGAAACCTTCAAACAATTTTTTTCTATTTCTTAGTAGTAAATCACCTCATAATTAGAAGTTTTGTTCTTCTCTTTTCACACTGAAACGGCAAAGAAACTGGTACAGCCATGCGTAACCAAATACAGAGATGTTGGAAGAGGCAGAATACGGTACTGCAGTTGGCACCGATTATATAAGACAAGTGTCTGACGCAGTTGTTAGATCGGTTACTGCACCTACAATGGCAGGTTATCAAGATTTAAGTGAGTTTCCACGTGGTGTCGGCGCACGGGAGATGGGACGCAGCATCTCCAAGATAGCGGTCAATTGGGTATTTTCCCGTATGACCAATTCATTAGCACTGTGAATATCAAGAATCTTGTAACATATCAGATCTCCGACATCGCTGCTGCCGGGAAAAGACTCTGCAACAACGGGGCCAACGATGGCTGAAGAGAATCGTTCACTGTGACTGAGTACAACACATCCACAAATTGCTGCAGATTTCAATGCTGGGACATCAACAAGCGTCAGCGTGCAAACCATTCAGCGAAACATCATGGATATGGGCTTCGGAGCCGAAGGCTCACTCGTGTACCCTTGATGACTGCACGACACAAAGCTTTACGCCTCCCCTGATCCCGTCAACACCGACATTGGACTGGAAACATGTTGCCTGGTCGGACGAGTCTCATTTCAAATTGTATCGAGTGGATGGACGTGTACATCTCCGAGGTAGCGATGAAGTGGGGATTTTCCCGTACGACCATTTCATCAGGAATCCGGTAAAACATCAAATCTCCGACATCACTGCAGCGGGAATAAAATCCTGGAAGAACGAGACCAATGACGACTGAAGAGAATCGTTCAACGTGACAGAAGTGCAAGCCTTCCACAGATTGCTGCAGAAGTGTCAGCGGAAGCGAACCATTCAAGGAAACATCATCGTGCACCCTTGATGACTGCATGTCACAAAGCTTTTCGCCTCACCTGGGCCCGTCCGCACCGACAATGTCTTGTTGATGACTGGAAACATGTTACCCGGTGAGACGAGTCTCGTTTAAAATTGTATTGCGCAAATGAATATACGAGTATTGAGGCAACCTCGTGAATCCATGGAGCTTGCATGTCACCAGGGTACTGCTCAAGCAGGTGGAGGCTCTGTAATGGTGTGGGGCGTGTGCAGTTGAAGTGATCTGGGAACCCTGATACGTCTAGATACGATTCTGGCAGGTGGCACATACGTAAGCATCCCGTCTGATCACCTGCATCTGGAGCGGTTCTAGGCGCTTCAGTCCGGAACCTCGCGGCTGCTACGGTCTCAGGTTCGAATCCTGCCTCGGGCATGGATGTGTGTGATGTCCTTAGGTCAGTTAGGTTTAAGTAGTTCTAAGTTCTAGGGGACTGATGATCACAGCTGTTAAGTCTCATAGTGCTCAGAGCCATTTGAACCATCACCTGCAGCCATTCGTGTCCATTGTGCATTCCAACAAACGTGGGCAATTCCAACAGGACAATGCGCCACCCTATACCTCCGGAAATGCTACAAATGGCTCCAGGGACAGTCTTCTGAATTTACCCACTTCCGCTGGCCACCAAACACCCCAGACAAGAACGTTACTGAGCATATCTGGGATTCCTTGCTGTTCGGAAGACATGTCCACCTCCTTGTAATCTTATGTATTTGTGGACAGTCCTGCAGGATTCACGGTGTCAGTTCCCTCCAGCACTACTTCAGACATTAGTCGAGTGCATGTCACGTCGTGCTCCGGCACTTCTGCGTGCTCGCGGAGGCCCTACACGATATTAGATCTACCAGTTTCTTTGGCCCTTCCGTGTAAAACTGATTCCTGCCAGCGGCCGTAGCAATTTCTGTCCTTCCTAGGTTGTTTCTGTGCTGACTCCCACGGTAGCCGACAAGACACTCTTTTATTTGTCTATTTAATTTAATATTTCGAGTCTATGTATATATCTTGAAACTGAATCAGTCAAAGTTTTTCAATATCTGTTTGATTTCTACGTTTATTAGAGGCTATAATAGGGATAAAAACCAAAAATCGGTTATTTCAGAAACTGGTTATTTTGAACGATTTTAAAACTCGGGTGCAGCTGGTATGGGAAAAACCGATGTTACCGAAAACCTACTGCTTCCGTGATAGCTGCCATCCCTAGGAGGAGCAGCGAGAACTCAACCGAGCGAGGTGACGCAGTGGTTAAACACTGGACTCTCATTCGGGAGGACGACGGTTCAATCCCGCGTCCGGCTATCCTGATTTAGGTTTTCCGTGATTTCCCTAAATCGCTCCAGGCAAATGCCGGGATGGTTCCTATCAAAGGGCACGGCCGACTTCCTTCCCTAATCCGATGAGACCGATGACCTCGCTGTCTGGTCTCCTTCCCCAAAAACAACAACAACTCAGCCACCCGCGAAAGCGATTAAGGTGGGTTTCACTTCATTCGTCATTGTTTCCACAGCGAAATTTATTCGAGATAATCGATACTTCATTTAGTGTTAAAATGTACAGTACATTTCATTGTTCGTTTATTGGGAGCTGTATCTATATCGACTGTTCACTTGCAGTCTCCCATATTATTGTTCTGTACTCGCAACAACAACTGAACGCGGCAGTCCTGGATTGGAATGTCTTTTTTTCTTCTTCTTCTTCTTTCCTAGTTGCCATTCTTTGCTGGTGATTAGCCCCTTAGCATAGCGCGTTGGAATGACGAATACGCCGCACCACAGCCTAAAATATATTGCTGTTAGTAACGTAGTTCCTTCCCAGACTCGTAACTGACAAACACGGCGAGTATTCGTTAGTAATGTCACTCGATGTAACCAACAGATGATGACGGGCTACCAGACGCGCGTAATGCATTGTCGCACCGTCTTTATTAATAAATGGTAAAAATAAGTTCTCCGTGTTCCACATTCTGCACTACCCGGAACTACCGCCCACGCATCCCATCCTAACAGCAAATGGACGCAATAACATTTTACTCGGCCGTCCAAAGGGCCCCGTTAGACCAACAGAACTTCACAACCTTCTCACCTGTGCGTTCCCCGCCAGGATAGCTACAGGGTGTCGCAGTTAAAAAGTAGCCCGCTTCCCCTCTGAATGCGAGCACTGTACTTCGACTTCACAAATAGAGCAAACAGCTACAACAACGGAGAGTTTTACACATTAATGGACTGTCAGCATTCTTCTGCGAGCATTTTACTTTGTTTCATCAGTGAAGGTAGACGTTTCTCTCTGCGGTCTGCAAAACGAGTTTTTCGATAGAATAAAGAACTGAAATTGCAGGAGAATATGTGAAAACAGATTCGATTAAGGTAACTCGCGAAATTCTCGGTGTCAAGTATTTGTTTACCTTCCTTATTGCCAAATGTTTAAGTCTAGGTTAATGGGAAGTACCCTATTTTTAATACGTAAGTTTGCGAGTATAAATATATGCGTCATAAACGACCGTATATTTTGACTGCATTGATTTTGGAGCTTAATTTTTTACATCATTGTTTGGCCATAGACCTTAATATATGACAAATTTCAACTTCACACGTATACTCGTTCCTGAGAAAAAGGGGTCTCAACAGATGGAGAGACAAAAGGAGAACAAAGGACACAAAAAATTATTTATAGTTTGATCGTCACAAATGCACGTTTTTCGGATATTTTCCGCTGTTGAAACATTGCTTCTTGCCATATTTTATTTATTCTAGATCTAGGGGAAGTACCGTGTACGGTTTGGTGAGTGACTTTGCGAGTATCAAAACATGTAACATAAATGCCACCATTTTTTGACGGATTTATCTTAAAACCTTACATTTATTTACACCGCCAAGGGACTATAGACCTTATTATGTCACATAAATTTCAGTTTGGTATGTCAACCCAATTCCGGAGCAAAAAGGTCTTTAACAACAGTCAGAAAGCCTTTAACAACAGTCAGAAAGACAAGAATGTGAACCTGTAAGGGTTCCGTTTTTATAGTGATGTACGGAACACTAAAAAGATGGAGGCGGCTTTCTCCTACTGCTAGCGCTCAAGAGGAAACCAATTGAAATCACAGCCCGCACGATAATTTCAGAATAGAAGATACTGCCAACAAAAAATTACGCTAAAGTTAATGATATAGTTTGTAGCGTTCGTCGATTACTTTGCCGCGAGAACGATATTCACTGTCTGGAGCGTCTAACAGCCTCATCGCGCCATCTATTTAACGCTGCCGCACTGACGGCCAAGTACTTCCCCGTATGACCGCTGCGTGGCGCTAGACGTCAGTCTAAGATAGTAAGATACAACGACACGGAAATAATAATCTACAAGCCCACGCAGAGTAACTGCAAGTATTAAGTCATAACAAGCTGTTTGTGGTCTTAATACGTGAGTGTACCATTTACCTTGAATCGTGCGCAGTTAGTACCGATCAGTAAATAAATCTGTACCCATTTAAATAGTACACCTTATTGCCAATATAAAAAGTCCCTTACCCTTATCATGGCGTGTGGAATCCTTCGTGGAGATGCTAGATGAGGAAAATGATTTTTGGAGATTGCGGATCGATGGTGATCCGCAGCAGATTATGGTAATGAAGGTATAGATGATGAATTTGATAAGTAAAGAAGGGAGTGCGATTAGTCGCAGTTATAAATCGCAGATAACGAATTTACAAATTTTATTTCTCCACTATCTCTGCGATTTTGCTGCTCCTGTGACTTAACGCGAGTTCTGTGACTTCTGTTATTTATCACCGCACAAGGTACACTGTCATTAGCGCTAATAAGAAACGATCTCAGTCAATGCAACCGAGAAATATGCTCTCGCTGTATAGGCGATTATTTATGAAAGCCTAATGTAAAGTTTCAGTAAACCAACATACAAAAAGTTAACTGAAATGGTATTAATATTTCCAACAATTCTTCCTCAGTTGTTACATGATACACGCAAGTTACGTTTGCCCACAGATAAAATTTCATCTCAACTAAGCAGACAGTATTAAGTATGTTTTACTTATCTTCTTCCTTTGGCTCTAGTTGTATGTTAATGGAACAAGTGTGAAAATATTTATAGTGTGATGCTGAGAATCATAACACAAATACCACGTAACACAATAGGAGTTTATGTTTAGAATATGGATTCTAACCGCATTGTTACTTTCACGAGTATTTGAACCACATTCTCAGCCACTCGATATAGCAATAATTCAAACTATGAGTGACAACTGAACTGGAAAAGTTGGCACAGAGTTTTACACCCTACTCATGATTTAAATATACTCGATATAATGTCCTTGAAGAATTCGCAGCGTAAAAGAGCCATAATTGACACCAGAAGTGTGCAAAATTAGTATTGTTACAGTGAGATGATTCCTTTCAAAGGTCATGGCCGACTCTCTTCCTTAATCTGATAGGAGCGACGACATTGCTGTTTGGTTCCCTCCCCCGTATCAAACGATCATCATAATTTTTGTTGTGTGCGTGCAACAGGTGTTTTGTACAGAAAATGTTACCGTGCTTTCATGAATACGCTCTTAAATGCGTATGTGATCCAGCAATATTAAGCATTTTGTCTCATTAATGCAATTTTCTTTTTCTAATACATTTTAAATAATCCAGAGCAGTATGAGCTGTGAAAAGGCTGCATTCGTAATCCAGCATTTCCCTTAACACGGACTGACTGTACTGATGTTCGGTCTACATTCTCCTCCCGCAAATGCCTAGAACACATTTTGCTATGTTTGGCCCGTTTCCAATCTTTCCTTCTCGTAGTGTTAATGTGGGGAGGTTTGACTGGTAGAAAGTCTAAAATCAGATCACAGAAATAAGATCACTATAGTAAAGGTAAGCAGCACATCCAAAATTGGTGTACTGGTATATAAAATAAATATCACTTGAACAAGCCCACTTATGAATGACATGTGATTCGTCACACCTAAGTCTGTAATAGGAATGAATAATACACCCATAAATAAAGCAATCTGGCATTTTGTGATCAAACACTTCCACCAAAAGCAAATGTCTGCGACGTCTAACATGGTGACTCCAGCTATAAAACAATGTGTAACGAAAGGCCAATTCACACTGGCCGTTTGGGCCGCGTCCTGTCACAGTATATCCACACTGATTCACGTCACGGGACGTCAAGTCAGTTCAAGGTACGTGATCTCTACTTACATGGCTGTGGCAACTGTTTGCTAGCGGAACTTTGCAGAATGATTCTCAACTGGAATGAGATTTTCACTCTGCAGCGAAATCCTGGCAGATTAAAACTGTGTGCCGGACCGAGACTCGAACTCTGGACCTTTGCCTTTCGCGGACAAGTGCTCTACCATCTTAGCTACCCAAGCACGACTCACGCCACGTCCTCACAGCTTTACTTCTGCCAATAGCTCGTCTCCTACCTTCCAAACTTTGGTAGAGCACTTGCCCGCAAAAGGCTAAAGTCCCAAGTTCGAGTCTCGATCCGGCACACAGTTTTAACCTGCAAGGAAGTTTGCTTCTTAACTGTTTTTATGTGCAAATTGCAAACAACACAGTTGCTAAGTGTGTGTGTGGCCCACATTTGCAGTAAAATGCCATTTACTTGGGCTTAATAGATTACAGTTTGCAGTGATAGTTTGTATACTATAGGAGGGGAAAAAATGCGAAACAACACAAAAGACGAGTGTGGGTGCAAGAAATTATGTCATTACGTGGTACAGAAAGGAGATTCACATACTATAAGGAGCTTGAGTAAGAAGAATATTTGATATTACGCCCTGTGAACGTCTGATGGTGTGTTTAAGTAAGTCTGGTTGTCAGTCTATGGCAGTTTTTATTTACAAATACAATTACAAATACAAATGTTTTATTCCACTTTTGAGCATATTTACAAGCAATTGGCATCGACAGTGTTAACACAGTGATAACAACAACAACAACAATAATAATAATACAAACTTAACTACGATATAATAATACAAGGTGATACATGTTTATGCAAATGTGAGTAACAACAATAAATTTCATAACAGATCAGTTACAAGATCAATGACCTACATAGCTCAGTGAATGACAAATAAATACTCAAACAGATAATTAACAATAAGTACATTAAACAGTAATAAAATACAAATGAATATCGGTGTTTTAACGCTTTATAATATTTATTATATTCAACTTACAGTTATAAATGATATGTCAAATGAAAGAGCAATTCAATCAGTTTTACCAAGAACACTATAAATGTTCAATGTGACCACCATTTGTCACACGGCACACATCAAGTCTATAGCCGAGTTCTTCCCAAACGTTGATAAGTGTGTCTTCAGTGATTGTAGCAACAGCTGCTTCAATCCAGTTTCTTAATTCAGTGAGGTCTGCTGGTAGCGGAGGCACGTACACACGATCCTTGATGAAGCCCCAAAGGAAAACATCGCATTGCATTAGGTCGGGTGAACGTGGAGGCCATGCGAAGCAAGCCCTGTCATTGGGCCCCTTGCAGCCTATCCAGCGCTCGGTTATAGACTTGAGGCGTGCCATGTGACAAATGGTGCTCACATTGAACTTTTACAGTGTTCTCGGTAAAATTGTTCGAGTTGCTCTTTCATTTGACATATCATTTATAACTGTAAGTTTAATGTAATAAATATTATAAAGCGTTAAAACACCGATGTTCATTTATAAACACCCTTTATTTGTACAGTGTAGCATATGTATAGTTTGCAGTTAATTTATTGTTCATTCTCATAAGGAAAGCGGGTCATTTGTCACATACTTGAGGAAGATTTTAAACATGGCTGCAACAGCAACTGTTGAAATTCTTCACGATAGAAGATGACAGCCAAAAACAGTTGCAGGATAAAAAAAAATTAAAATTCTTGATCAATGTTTCGGTACATATAAATATACCTTCATCAGAAGTAAAAAATCTAAAATTACATCATGCAATGGAGATTAATAAAACTATTGTGCCAAAGGCGTCGTCAATAATTAAGACATCTTCTCCATCTGTACAACATGAGCATGGGCACAGGGTCAAAGCGAACAGTTTAGCACCATTACTTCGCCTATGAACTATCGAGTGTGACGGGAAAAAAACGCGGAGAGCGCGTCTGCGTGCGCGAATTCAGTTGCGGCATGCTTAAGTCTACAGGGGACTGGGACACGACGTGGTAAAGAGGAAGTGTAAGGAATGAAATTTTCTGCAGCAATAAGGATAATGTTGGTAAGATAGTCCACCTGGTCATCCCAACTGGGGAAATCCTGTTCTGCGAAGGTTGCCACAGAGGAGTAAAGCTGCCAGTTAGCCTTAGTAACCAGCCAATTGGGCGTGTGCGTGGATGGGGTAGGGGACAGCAAACGGATACCAGACGGTAAATGGTCGATCAAGTAGGTGTCAGAACGAACGGACCACTCAAGACGATGGGCAAGCTGGGCAGTGCACAAGAATAGGTCCAGATGGGAATAGGTGTGGGAGGAGTCAGAAGGGAATGCGGGTGCTCCAGTGTTAAGGCAGAAGAGGTTAAGTTGGTTAAGAAGATCAGCCAAGAGAACACCTCTCTGACAGGTCCTGGGAAAACCCCAAAGGGGATGATGCACATTAAAGTCACTGAGTAGAAAAAATGTTGGAGGTAGCTGCCCAGTAAGCTGAAGGAAGCCGTGATCCATGTGAGCTCGTGTTCGTACTGTTTATTGTTTAACATCTTGTCTTTGCGGTTCTACCATCTCATTTCTTTTTCGATTTACTAGCGTCACTAAGTTGCTGGCTTGCCTGCACGTGAGTGGCAGCAGCAGCGCTTATTGATAAAAGCACAGTCTATTATCTTTGGAGCGACCGTTAGTATTTCCTGGTCGTCGTGTGTGTAGAGTTCAGTCGCAGTGCCAGTGAGGTCCAGACAGCCAGAACTGACCGATTGCTGGCGACACACATGCACTGTCCGATGGAAGGAGACTGGAGCGGGAACGACTGTTGGTTGGTCGTTCGGTCAGTTGTCTCATTGGGCAACTATATTTGGTCCATTCACCATTTCCGGGCCGGGGCAGTTGGTCATCTTGCTGGACATGGGTCCGTTCCTTCCTTGTGCAGAGATGTTGGGTCGCCAATGGGTACGAGTTACCTGTACATGGTTCGGTCTGAGCCAGTGGGTCCGGGTCGTCGTGTCTCCAAGTTCCGAACGGACATCGAGCTGAGATGGAGCTGCAGTGCGGTCCAAACAGCCAAGACTCGCCCGACCACTGCTGACACACACGACTTGAGTGGGGACGAATTTAGTTGGTCGTTCAGTCGGTCATCTGATCGGGAGACGTGTATTTGGTCTTTTGACCGTTTCTGGGACTCATCAGTTGGTCATCTTGCCGGACGTGGGTCGATTCCTTCCTTGTACAGAGATATCGGGTCGCCAATGGGTAAGACTTACCGCTGCATGGTTCGGTCTGAGCCAGTATGTCTGGGTCGCCGTTTCTCTGAGTTCGGAACGGACATCGAGCTGAGTTGGGACGGAGCTCCAGTGAGGTCCGGACAGCCAAGACTCGCCCAACCATTGCTGACATATACGACGAGTGGGGATGACTTTGGTCGGTCTTTTGGTCAGTCGTCTCATCGGACGACGTGTATTTGGTCGCCGACCGCTTATGGGCTAAATGGCTCTGAGCACTATGGGACTTAACTTCTAAGGTCATCAGTCCCCTAGAACTTAGAACTACTTAAACCTAACTAACCTAAGGACATCACACACATCCATGCCCGAGGCAGGATTCGAACCTGTTACCGTAGGGGTCGTGTGGTTCCAGACTGTAGCGCCTTTAACCACGTGGCCACCCCAGCCGGCCGCTTATGGGTTCTCTGTGAGTCTTGACTTGTTGTTCCACAGTGACTGCTTTTAGGATCGTTCGATTTCTTGTGGAAGTGTTTTCGTGCAGCTGTGTCACGCTTGTGTGATTTCGACTGACCAGTTATGTTAATGCTGCCGCGCACTGAAATTGTCAGTCGGTCGGTTGGGCCAAAGTCCGACACAGCGTGTATTTCGGCAGCCTTTGATGTTGTTCATATTTCTGAGTGATTATTGCGCCTCAACTGTATTTAGACCCCAATACTTGAAGACGTAGTGCTGTCCGTATCTTCGTCCTCGTGGTCGGGCGGAAAGAGGCTGATTAGGTTGTTGGTCGGTCCTTCAGCCGTCCCTGGGTCGGGTTGCCATCCGATTATTTAGTCTTATTCTTGGCTGCCTGTCTCACCTAAACTTATGCTTGGCCGACCCTTGGAACACTTCTGAGCACCACTGTACTGTTGTTTTTAGATTGTGATTTTTTTGTCTTAAGTACTGTGTGAGGCCTTCGACCGTCTATTAATTTAGTTAGTTTAAAGCTTTTACGGGAAATATTTTTTTGATAAGGCCTTGAGTGACCTTAAATTAAAATTCTGAAGGTTCTTTGTTTAAATTAATTTTTTTTAGGAAGTTTTGCTCTATGTCCAATGTGCGGCCTTCAGTGGACTATTCACGTAAAATTTTTTTAAAGAAAGGCCTTCAGCCACGTGTATTCCTTAAATCAATTTTAATAACTTGTGTTCGGGCTTTCAGCCATATTGTTTTGAATCCTTTTAAGGTCATGTGTGATTAAGTGTTTTTAGGAAAAAAAAGTTGTGTGTTTTGTGCAACTAACAGTAACTGATTTGGCTCCTTTCCACAACAACAACCTGATCCGCTCTGTCCTGCAATACGCCCATCCAGCCTGGATCTCCGCCCCCCCCCCCCCCTACCTTTTATAAATCCCTTCAAATCCTTGAACGCCATGCTCTCCGCCTCGCCTATGGCAACCGTCTCCCCTCCCCCACGTGGATGCTGTACGATCTCATTCTGTTCCCCCACCTTCTCCTATTCCTTGAAAGGATACGGATCCTGCACATCTCCCGCAAACTCGACCCTCCTCACCCTCTTGTCTCGCCCATCCTCTCCCACCCCTGCCCGCTGCCGTGCCTGTATTCCCACGTCCCACCCGGTCTCCATCTCTCCACCCTCCTTACCCCCTCCCAAGGTGGCTTTTGCCAGCTCCCCGTCCTTGATAATGTCCTCCTCCCCTCCATCTACCCCTCCTATCAACTTTGATCCTCCCCGCCCCACTTCCTGTGTTCTTTCCTTTAGGCACCCTCCCTCCCTTCTCTTTCCTTTTCCCCCGTCCCCTTCCTCCACCCCTCTTCCCTCAGGCTCCCCCCTCCTCCCCTCCCCCTATCACCCCTGCCATGGCATCTGCTCTCGCCTCTCCCTCTCCCAACCCCCCCCCCCTCCTCCTCTCTCGGCAGGTCCCCGGACTCGTACACAGTTAGTGAGCATTCGTGCGCCAGAGGTCAACGCCTCGTGTTTCTGTGTGTGGCGTCGTTTGTGCTCAAGTGGGTCAGTGTTATTCGTTTTGTGCACCTACGTACACATATGACAATTTTCGTCTGTGTATGTGTCCAAGTGTCTGAACAACTTTTATCTTGGACTCTACGCTGTGAACGGCTCCATGTATTTTAAAAAGTGTTTATCTCCGTTTATATCTCCACCGTATTTTTATCTCACATTGTCTTCATTTGTATCTTGTGTGTTTCTCTGAGGCCAAAGAGCGGCGTAGTATGCTGCTGCAGGCCTGCCCGTAAACAGGTTTGAAAATAACAATAAAGAAAAAAAATGTCCTGCGAAACCAGATTTCAGGTCTGTCCTGGTGACATCGAATGACGGGAGGGACATAAATGATACAGAGGGAAAAAGTCAAGTGGGGAAGTAAAAGGCGAACTGCAACAGCTTGTAGATAGTCAGGGGGATGGGTTGACTATGAATGTCGTCCAGTACGAGCAGCATGACGCCCCATGAGAAGGAATGCCAACCTCAGGGGGAAGGTCAAAGCGAATCAGTAAGAATTGTGAAAGCTCAATGCGGTCATGAGGGCGCAATTAGGTTTCCTGAAGGCAGAGTACAAGGGGACGCTGCAATGCTAAAAGGCCACGAATGTCCCATTGGATGAGAGTCATGACGAAAAGATGTAGAGGTGACACCTCTGCGGCTGCCGATTGATGGCTGGTGAAGAGTCGACACTACAGGGCACAGAAGCAGGAGGATCCTGCTCCATGGGGTCCACAGAAGCATTGGCTTGCTTGTGCGGTCGGTCTGTGCAGTCCAACGCCGAGAAACTGTTGGTGGTGCGCACAGGAGATACGTATGCTGGCCGGGTAAGGCATCATGTGGTGACATCGTTGAAGAGGATTTGAGATTGGCGAAGACCGTTTGGTAGACTTCGAGCCTTTCCGGTTAGAGGAAAGCTTGGGTTCTACATCTACATCTACATATATACTCCGCAAGCCACCCAAGGGTGTGTGGCGGAGGGCACTTTACGTGCCACTGTCATTACCTCCCTTTCCTGTTCCAGTCGCGTATGGAAGAACGACTGTCTGAAAGCATCCGTGCGAGCTCTAATCTCTCTGATTTTACATTCGTGATCTTCTCGGGAGGTATAAGTAGGGGGAAGCAATATATTCGATATCTCATACAGAAACGCACCCTCTCGAAACCTGGCGAACAAGCTACACCGCGATGCAGAGCGCCTCTCTTGCAGAGTCTGCCACTTGAGTTTGCTAAACATCTCCGTAACGCAATCACGCTTACCAAATAACCCTGTGACGAAACGCGCCGCTCTTCTTTGGATCTTCTCTATCTGGTTCGTCAACCCGATCTGGTACGGATCCCACACTGATGAGCAATACTCAACTACAGGTCGAACGAGTGTTTTGTAAGCCACCTCCTTTGTTGAAGGACTACATTTTCTAGGGACTCTCCCAATGAATCTCAACCTGGTACCTGCCTTACCAACAATTAATTTTATATGATCATTCCACTTCAAATCGTTCCGCACGCATACTCCCAGATATTTTACAGAAGTAACTGCTACCAGTGTTTGTTCCGCTATCATATAATCACACAATAAAGGATCCTTCTTGCTATCTATTCGCAATACGTTACATTTGTCTATGTTAAGGGTCAGTTGCCACTCCCTGCACCAAGTGCCTATCCGCTGCAGATCTTCCTGCATTTCGCTACAATTTTCTAATGCTGCAACTTCTCTGTATACTACAGCATCATCCGCGAAAAGCCGCATGAAATTCCGACACTATCTACTATGCTGGCTGGGTTAAGACATCATGTGGTGACATCGTTGAAGAGGATTTGAGATTGGCGAAGACCGTTCTTTGGATCTTCTCTATCTCCTCCGTCAACCCGACCTGGTACGGATCCCACACCGATGAGCAATACTTAAGTATAGGTCGAACGAGTATTTTGTAAGCCACCTCCTTTGTTGATGGACTACATTTTCTAAGGACTCTCCCAATGAATCTCAACCTGGTACCCGCCTTACCAACAATTAATTTTATATTCGTGAGTGTGCTTACGTCGTTCATCTAAGCCTAATGGCTCAGTAGTGTGTTTGCCGGTCTTGTGGCCGAGCGGTTCTAGGCGCTTCAGTCCAGAACCGCGCTGCTACTACGGTCGCAGGTTCGAATCCTACCATGGGAATGGATGTGTGTGATGTCCTTAGGTTAGTTAGGTTTACGTAGTTCTAAGTTCTAGGGGACTGATGACCTCAGATGTTAAGTCCAATAGTGCTCAGAGCCATTTAATGGATTATATCGTATATGTCTTCTTTATGCATTTATTCTGGAATTTTTGTGCTACAGCCAGTCATTCATTACTTGTATTTTATATCATGCAGTAACCGACTATTGTAATTACTTCATGTCCACCGTTCAGGTGTTTGTTCATTTCCCTCTCTGTAGTTATGAGAGAAATTTACAAAATAACTTGGTTTTACCAATTAGCCACTAGATGGCTGTATTGTCTTGAAGTTACCTTGGCGCACAAGTCACATGATGTTTGTCAGTTTTGTGTTGACTGTAGCAGAGGACAAGTGGCAGCCCCTAGTGGCTTGCACCTCTGTTGCATTTGATTTTAATTCTGACTATCTGACGCTGTCAGGTATTTTTTGGTACGTTATGCTGTAACATTTAGTTTTAATGTTGCTGAAGAAGGTGTCCCTTGTGACACCGAAAGCTAGGTCACAAATTAATTGCGTTCACGACTGAGGGATGTGTTTTACAAAATTTTGTAAGTTTAACTAACTTACGCTAAGAACAACACACACACACACACACACACACACACACACACACACACACACACACACACCCGTGCCTGAGGGAGACTCGAACCACCGGCGGGAGGGGCCGCGCAGCCTGTGACACGACGCCTCAAACTGCGCAGCCACTCCGCACAGCGTAGCGGTTATGAAGCTAAGTACTGAAAAACCTACTTTAATAGTTTCGTGCTGTTTGTGGCGAAACAACGATTTAATACATTTTTGGAAACGTCCGCTCGCTGCATTTTTTACAGTTTTCTGTGCGTTGAAATAGCTTAGAAAATTTCGTGCATTGCTTTTCAGCTGACATTTCTTATTATTTCTAGTGAAATATTTCAGTAAAAATTTTATTAAATGTTTTAACTTCGTTTGAATTTTTGGTTTTAGCTAATAATGTTGTGAAGTTTTGTTGGTACTGGTATTAGCTGCGGTGTAGTAGTATTAACACAAGTAGTTGCTTTCTTAGTAGACAGAGAATTTCGAGACCACTGTTGTTAGTTCTATAAATAGTTCTTTGGTGTAACTGAACTTTGGTAACGTAGACGTATAGTATTTTTTCAGTAACTGTAAAATTTTACCATGAGTGAGAAGTGCGGGCTCTGTCGTAGGTTTGTGAGTAGTGGGTTATGGAGCAGGATTTGTTCAAAGTATTTTCATTGGGGGAAACGCAGTGGGGAAGCCAGTGGTCATTTTAGTGAGATCCTCTCCTGGGAATGCAGAATCTGTAGTAGAAACAAGTTGATAGAGGAGCAGGAGAGTAAGTTCTGTGCCCTTCAGGTGCAGTTACAACACGCAAAACAGGAACTGATAGGTTGAGGGGGGTGAAGGGTGGTGGGGAATGGGAACTGGCAATTGGCAAGAAGGCAGCTAGGAAGAGGAGGTATTCAGACAGTTATACTTCGCGTATATCCAACAGATTTGACCAACTGTCAGTTGAGTGGAGAGGAGCCTCTCTAGCTGTGAATGTAGTGAACATCCAGCAGTCCTCAGCAGTTACGAGGCCTAGGTCAGTTGCAAAGTCTAACAGAAATAAGAAAGTTCTGCTACTAGGTAGTTCTCATGGTAGAGGTGTGGGCCAGTAGTTGCAGGAGGTGTTGGGGAGTGAGTACCAGATCACCTGAATTGTGAAGCCTAATGCAGGATTGGCTCAGGCGACTGACAGTGTAGGGGAGTTATGCAGGAATTTTATGAAGGAGGATCAGGTAGTGATAGCGGGTGGAGCAGGGAACAGTCTTGACAGGGAAGTGGAATAGGATGTAGTTGGTGACTTGGTAAAGACAGCTGCTCAAACTGGTAGCACTAATGTGCATTTCATGCAACTGTTTCTGCATCATGATCGGCGTCATCTTAAAGCGGCTGTTAGGTGCAGTAACATGGGGCTGGGGAAGGCGCTGATGAGCGAGGGCATGGGTCACATCTTGGTGGTGCCAGTTGGGTCTACCAGTAGGTCAGGTTTCACAAGGTATGGCCCGCATCTCAATGGGTGTGGGAAGGGGAGGCCGGCAAAGCTTATAGGTGACAGTGTAGTGGGTGGTGGTGGTGGGATCACTCATGGAAGCATTCCTGTAGTAGTTGGTGTTAGAGCTGCACCTTTTTCAAATTGAAGTCAGCTGATAGGTATACTTGCTTAAAGGAAGTCCCTCTAACTAAGGGCTCAACTTCATAGGATGTAATGTTTCCAAGCAGAAAAGGGATTGGCATATTTAATCAAAATCAAAGAGATATTAGACATAAAGTTAGTGAACTGTTTATAGATATTGACTGAAATTATTGGTACATCAGAGCACCTCTTAAATAATTTGACAATTCAGAGGCTTCCTTTACTAGGATACAGATTAGCTGCCTGTTTTTCAAGGAGTTTCTTGCAGGGTGGGGGAGTGGCTATGTACGTAAAAAACAGTATTCCATTTCAGCCCATAGATGTATCACGGCACTGCACTGAACAGATATTTGAATGTAGTGCAGGGGCAGTTGAATTTTGTGAAACTAAACTTCTAATTGTTGTTGTTTATAGGACCCCTAACTCTGACTTCAGAGCATTTCTGTTCTAGATAGAGAGGGTTCTTGATTCACGTTTTACGAAGTACCAGAAATTAGTTATATGTGGTGACTTCAATATAAATTTTGTATATGCTGGTGCAAGAAAAAGGATGTTCATAGACCTCCTAAATTCATATGATTTGATGCAGACTGTATTATTCCAACTAGGGTGCAGGGAAACAGTTGACACACTCATAGACAATATTTTTATTCATTCTTCATTACTAGATAGGCATTCTATTAGTAAAATGGTGAACTGCCTTTCAGACCATGGTCCACAAATTTTAACACTAAAAGGCCTTAGTACTCAAACAAATGTCACATATAATTGCAAATTATGTAGGAAAGTTAACCCAACAGCAATAGAGCGTTTTTTAAACCTTGTCAAGGAACAAGAGTGGCAGTACGTCTATAGTGCCGATAACATAGATGATAAATATAATGCTTTCCTTAACACATTTCTCATGCTCTTTGAGAGTTGCTTTCCATTAGAACGTTCTAAACGTGGTACTAGCAGTGATAGACAGCCCGGGTGACTGATGAATGGGATCAGGGTATTATGTAGAACAAAGCAGGAATTACATCAAAATATTAGGTGTAGTCACAATCAAGCTATAGTAGCCCATTACAAGCAGTATTGTAAGGTGTTTAAAAATGTTATTACAGAGGCAAAGAGTATGTGGTACACAAATAGAATAGCTAATTCACAGGATAAAATTAAAACCATGTGGTCAGTTGTGAAGGAAGTGTCTGGTCAGCAGCACAAGGTCAACGATATCAAGTCAGTTCGCAGTAAAAATATTTTTGTTACTTACAAATCAGATATATGTACAGTATTTAACAATAATTTTCTGAGTATTGCTAATCAATTAAATAAAAATTTAGTTTCTACAGGGAATCATATCTGTATGCCTTTCTGAAATTGATGTCTGAATTACTTCTCCGTGATACAGACAAGTGTTGAGTCAGTAATTAAATCACTGAAGACTTAGGACTCTCATGCTTATGATGGAGTGCCTAGCAGAATATTAAAGTACTGTGCTGCACCTGTTAGCCCTGTATTTAACCGTATTTGTAGATTTTCCTTTAGGAAAGGTCAGTTTCCTGAGCGATTAAAGTACTCAGTAGTAAAGCCACTTTATAAAAAGGGAGAAAGGGAAATTTGGATAATTTTAGACCTATTTCTATGCCATCAGTATTTGCTAAAATTATTGAAAAGGCTGTGTATGTAAGGATAATTGATCATTTTATATCACACGATTTGTTATCAAATTTGCAGTTCGGCATTAGAAGTCACTTAACGACTGAAAATGTTATATTATATTTTCTCTGTGAGGTACTGGATGGATTAAACAAAATGTTTCGAGCACTAGACATGTTTTTTTGATTTAACTAAGGTGTTTGAATGTGTTGACCACATAATATTGCTCCAGAAGTTGGACCTTTACAGAATACAGGGAGTAGTTCACAATTGATTCACCTCTTAGACAGCAATAGGTCATTATTAGCAATGTTGAAAATGGCTGTGATGTTGGGTCTGAGTGGGGTACAGTCAAGTCATGTCTTGGGGCCACTCCTGTTTGTCATTTATATAAATGATATGTCCTCTAGTATTACAGGTAACTCAAATATTTCTGTTTGCTGATGACACTATTATCTTGGTAGTAAAGGATGTTGTGTGCAACATTGTCTCGGTTTGAAATAGTGCAGTTCATGATCTAAGTTAGTGGCTTGTAGAAAATAAACGCTAAATCGCAGTGAGTCTAAGTTTTTACAGTTTCTAACACACAACTCACCAAAACCTGACGTTTTTATTTCACAGAATTGGCATATGATTAGTGAAACTGAACAGTTCAGATTTCTAGGTGTTCAGATGGATAGTAAGCTGTCCAGGAAAGCCCTCGTTCTGGATATTGTTCAAAGACTTGTGCTGCCATTTTTACTATTCGAACGGTATCTGAAGTGAGTGATCATTCGACACGAAAATTAGTCTATCTTCCTTATTCGCTTATGTCATGTGGTATTATATTTTGGGTAACTTTTCCCATTCTGAAAGGATATTTTTGGCTCATAAACAGGCGGTTCAGGCAGCAAGTGGTGTAAGTTCATGAAACTCTTGTAGACTCCTGTTCACGAGTCTGGGTATTTCGACATTGTCCTCTCAATATAGATATTCTTTATTGTCATTTCTTGTTAACGATAGTAGCTTATTCCCAAGAATGACCATCTTTCACTCAGTAATACTCAGCAGAAATCAAACCTGCATTTGGATCGGACTTCCTTAACTCTTGTGCAGAAAGGAGTGCAGTATACTGCTACATCCATTTTCAATCATCTACCACTCTAATTCAAAAATCTGACAAGTAATCCACACGCTCTCAAATCGAAACTGAAGAGTTTCATCATGGGTCACTCCTGTCGAGGAGCTCCCTGAAAAATTAAGCTGATTCATGTTGTATTGTTCATTGTGTTTACTTTAACTTTTGGATTGACGTTTTTCAGGTTCATAAATATTTATTTTAATCTGTTATTACTTTTATGTTGAAATTTGATGTTCTGACACATTCCATGACCTTGGAGATTTGCTCCTCATTGTGGCCCTATTGAACTTGACATGTAAATAAAAGAAGTTAAATAAGGAAGACTATGGTGTTATTTGGCTGGAGGGATGGAGGAAGTGTTCACGGGAGTACTCCTTCTGTCCTTCCCGGCCTACTGGTTGTGTAGTTGGTGGCTTCGCCCCTTGACACGAAAGTTTGATGGCTTGTTGCACAGCTGGGAGGGGGGGGGGGGGAGGAGGTAAGGGTTGGAGATGATACCTTGACAATGGGCCATTTCACAACCTTAGAGCTAAATTGGAGGTCGCATGGCTGCATGGCCATGTCCTTGATGGAGCGAGGGGTAACAAGAACAGAACTGTAGGTGCCAGGCAGGAGAATGCAGGGTTTCAAACTAGCCAGTAACTTGCAAGCTACTGGGTAAGGCACTTTTTCCTTTACCTCGATCTGTTGCACAGCTCACTCATCAAGACACATGGGACAGTCTCGAGAGGAGGCGGTGAGGCTGCCATTACAACTGATACAGGGGGGAGAAAGAATATTGCCCTTGTGTGCACCCCTACCACAGGTGACACATTTGGCTGGATGTCGACAAGACGTTCTAGCGTGGTTCAAACGATGACACTGGTAGCAGAGCACTGGGTTCGCAATGTACGACCGGTCTGTGATAATTTCATAGCCTGCTTTGATCTTGGATGGCAGCACCCTTCTATCAAAGGTGAGAGAAGGAGTGCGAGTGGGCACTAAGGTGGAATCTACCTTTTCATTACGCGATGGGCGGCATTGAAACCTTGGTGAGAAAAGGGAAAACTGGATTTTGGCCTCATCTTGCTGCCTGTTGTAAATTACACCATGGGAAGAATTCAAAGTTCTATGGGCCTCGACATGAACAGGGTAGCCGTGGAGAGGTGAGGCAGCAAGCAGTTGTGATTGAGAATCAGAAGTAGTCTCCAATAGTCTGTAAATGAGAACAGGATTTCACAGGGCTGGCAATTTCATCAACACCTTTCTGAATAATAAACGGACTTACCAAGGCGTAGGACTGACTGTCTTCAGTACATGAGACCACAAGGAACCATGGTGCAGCTGGATGGGTCTTTGAATCTACATCTACATCCATACGCCGCAAGCCACCTGACGGTGTGTGGCGGAGGGTACCCTGAGTACCTCTGTCGGTTCTCCCTTCTATTCCAGTCTCGTATTGTTCGTGGAAAGAAGGATTGTCGGTATTCTTTTGTGTGGGCTCTAATCTCTCTGATTTTATCCTCATGGTCTCTTCGCGAGGTATACGTAGGAGGGAGCAATATACTACTTGACTCTTCGGTGAAGGTATGTTCTCGAAACTTTAACAAAAGCCCGTACCGAGCTACTGAGCGTCTCTCCTGCAGAGTCTTCCACTGGAGTTTATCTATCATCTCCGTAACGCTTTCGCGATTACTAAATGATCCTGTTACGAAGCGCGCTGCTCTCCGTTGGATCTTCTCTATCTCTTCTATCGACCCTATCTGGTACGGATCCCACACTGTTGAGCAGTATTCAAGCAGTGGGCGAACAAGCGTACTGTAACCTACTTCCTTTGTTTTCGGATTGCATTTCCTTAGGATTCTTCCAATTAATCTCAGTCTGGCATCTGCTTTACCGACAATCAACTTAATATGATCATTCAATTTTAAATCACTCCTAATGCGTACTCCCAGATAATTTATGGAATTAACTGCTTCCAGTTGCTGACCTGCTATTTTGTAGCTAAATGATAAGGGATCTATCTTTCTATGTTTTCGCAGCACATTACACTTGTCTACATTGAGATTCAATTGCCATTCCCTGCACCATGCGTCAATTCGCTGCAGATCCTCCTGCATTTCAGTACAATTTTTCATTGTTGCAACCTCTGGATACACCACAGCATCATCTGCAAAAAGCCTCAGTGAACTTCCGATGTCATCCACCAGGTTATTTATGTATATTGTGAATAGCAAGGGTCCTATGACACTCCCCTGCGGCACAACTGAAATCACTCTTACTTCGGAAGACTTCTCTCCATTGAGAATGACATGCTGCGTTCTGTTATCTTGGAACTCTTAAATCCAATCACACAATTGGTCTGATAGTCCATATGCTCTTACTTTTTTCATTAAACGACTGTGGGGAACTGTATCGAACGCCTTGCGGAAGTCAAGAAACACGGCATCTACCTGTGAACCCGTGTCTATGGCCCTCTGAGTCTCGTGGACGAATAGCGCGAGCTGGGTTTCACACGGCCGTCTCTTTCGAAACCCATGCTGATTCCTAGAGAGTAGATTTCTAGTCTCCAGAAAAGTCATTATACTCGAACATAATACGTGTTCCAAAATTCTACAACTGATCGACGTTAGAGATATAGGTCTATAGTTCTGCACATCTGTTCGACGTCCCTTCTTGAAAACGGGGATGACCTGTGCCCTTTTCCAATCCTTTGGAAAGCTTCGCTCTTCTAGAGACCTACGGTACACCGCTGCAAGAAGGGGGGCAAGTTCATTCGCGTACTCTGTCTAAAATCGAACTGGTATCCCATCAGGTCCAGCGGCCTTTCCTCTTTTTAGCGATTGTAATTGTTTCTCTATCCCTCTGTCGTCTATTTCGATATCTACCAGTTTGTAATCTGTGCGACAATCTAGAGTAGGAACTACAGTGCAGTCTTCCTCTGTGAAACATCTTTGGAAGAAGACATTTACGTTTACGTTTTGTAGATGTTGATTGTGAAGATCATTGACTCCTCTCAAGGAAATCCCCATGATTGCAAGCATCTCCGATGATGTGCTTCTTCCAACTGT
Organism: Schistocerca gregaria; assembly: GCF_023897955.1. Lineage (NCBI taxonomy): Eukaryota > Metazoa > Arthropoda > Insecta > Orthoptera > Acrididae > Schistocerca > Schistocerca gregaria. The sequence continues at coordinate 128,328,206 of NC_064929.1, forward strand.
GGGCACCATTCACAAGGGGGGCACCTGCCTTAGGTGACTGTTTACACCTCAGGTCACACTTCCCAAACACCTGACAGAGGGTCCAATCCGCAATTTGGGAAGGCTGAGCTCAGGCAATTACCCCTCCCTGGGAATGGCCTGTACCTGGGGTATGTGTGAGCCCTACCTGTCGACCCAGGGCTGGGAGTTACCCAATCACCTGTTACGCTTCAGGAGGGTGGGCCAGCCTTCATGAGCGCAAAGGGAGGAATAAGAAGAAGAAGAAGAGGTACCTTGAACGCCGAAGTGGAGGAACAGGAGAACATAAACAAAGAAAGGAAAAGGGAGCGAAAAACAAAGATGAGTCTGTTCTTACGTCAGCGACAGAAAATGCAGAACATTCCTCATATCATCCCAGACATGTTCGCAAGTGAGGGGAAAAATACTAGTAAGAGGATAGCACTGAAGGGAAAAAAAATGCTGCAAAGGCTGGGGCCCCATGGTAGCCAAGCACAAACCCACCAAAGAGTGGCGAGCCCACTGGGGGGTGGGATAAGCTCAATGTGCACAGTCGATAATGTAGGTAGTGTAGAATAGTTTTAGTTTTTCCACAATGAAGCATATAATTAGGAACAGAAATCAATGAATTGACCTTGTAGGTAGCTCAGCAAGTGGAAGTAACATGTAAGAACAATAGCATAATTTAAAGTCACCCGTAGTGGAATAGTAACACAGCAACACACAACCTGTAGTAAATAATGCAGCTGCAGAAATTGTAATGTAAATTTAGAGTTAGGACCCACTAATGAGTAAGATAATGGGTTGATTATGTGAAGGGCTTATTTCAATAGGGGTCTATAATGCATCTGAAATTAATGAGCCAAACAAACAGAAGGTTCATCTCTAGCAAGAAGCCATATGCTTGAATTTTTCTGGTCTCTCAACTGCATATTTATAAGCTCTCATTTAACTTTAGGACTGTATCTCAATATGAAAAAATATGGACTTGTACCACTATTGAAATAAGCCCTTTATGTATCAATTGTTTTAAATAGTTTGACAGTACATAGAAAATGGTCTCTCGAGTACATATCAGAACGGACCACTCACGACGACAGGGAAACGAGAGGTCCAAATGGAAATGTGTGGGAGTCTGAAAGGAACGTCAGTGCTGAAGCGCTAAGGCAGATGAGCTGGTTTGAGAATGTCAGCCGAAAGGGCACCTCTGACAGGTTCTGCAAGGGTCCCTGAGCGGATGGTATGCATTGAAGTCACCATGCAGCGAAAAGAGGCGAGAGAGACTTGACCAATAAGCTGAGGGGTGTGACACCAAAAGACTCAGGGATGTGCGTGTTACAAAGAGAAAAAGAAGCGAGGAAGGAAAGTGCGACCGACGATAGCTTGTAGCTAGGTGTCCAATGATATGGTTTGATTATGAACATTATCCCAGGTGAGCAGAGTGACTCGATATGAGATGGAACGCCATTTCAGGAGGGAGCAGCGGGGGGTCTAAAGAGGCCATAAGGAAATGTTGGACGTCGAAGCAGTCATAAGGTCGCAACTGTTTCCTGGAGGCAAAAAACAAGTGGACGCTGCGATTCCAAGAGCAGCAGCAATTCCTCTTTGTTGGATCTAACATCGCAATCATTCCATTGGAGCAGAGTGATGATGGGGAAAGTGGAGGAGGGAAAAAATGAAGGGTTGTCTTCTTGGTGACTTCCGAGTACCAGCCTTTGAAGACTTTTCCAGGGCGCAATTGCTGGACAGTCCTGCTCGAAGGTATTTACCGAGTCATAGGCATTCTCTCTGGGTTGCCCTGCGGATTCCGTCTGGGTTCAGAGGTCATCCTCAGTTCGTACAGGCGGTTGGCGGAAATGGTGAAGGCGGGAAGCCTCGCTCGCGGGGTGGAATCAGAGCTAACTGTTTGCAGTACCGTTCCCAGAACCGATCGCGGTCCTCTGCTTTGGAGCCGAGTGGAAGGCTTAAACCAGAGGCTCAGACGATTCTGCGGAGAGCTGGGATGCAAATTTCTCGACCTCCGCTATCGGGTGGAGAAATGTAGGGTCCCGCCGAATAGGTCAGGCGTGCACTACACGCCGGAAGCGGCTACAAGGGTAGCGGAGTACGTGTGGAGTGCACATGGGGTTTTTTAGGTTAGAGAATTCGCTCCCTAGGCCCGACAATACGCCTTCTGAGACGCGGCAAGGCAGGAGTAGGCAAAATGCAACAGGGAATAACAATATTAATGTGCTAATAGTAAACTGCAGGAGCGTCTATAGAAAGGTCCCAGAACTGCTCTCATTAATAAACGGTCACAACGCCCATATAGTACTTCTAAACATTCATGGTGGTTTCTGTTTGTCTTATATCGTGTCTCCCTACCACTTTGGCGCAACGACGCTCTGAGCGGTTTTTTTTAGGGAATTGACTAGTTTGAACCTGGGACCTGTTGCTGGTAAGGAGACGCCAGACCACACATGGCATGTAGAATTCAGAAGAGATCAGTGAGACTAGCGATGATATAACCAAATACTAAATGATCTCAGCGTCAGCTCCACTGCACTCCGTGTAAAAGAATCTTAACTAAATATAGTGGAAAGGGTTCAAGCCTTTACTATTTTTAGTTAGCTGGTAAAATAACGTCGAAAAAGCAGTTAAGTTTACCATTGGAAATTTTATTCTACTCACAAAACATCGTTTATAAATTGCACTATTGATAAAAGGAAATGTTTTAATACAGGATGGTAAAAACCAACTGAGTTCAACAAAAATGTGAACGAATATTCCCTGAATGGGTTTCCAAGTTCTACAATCGATCGAAGGATGACCTATGCCATATCACATCTATAATCTAGGTTTAATTTAAGTTTCACAAAAGAGAAAACTAACAAAATGGTCTACAGTGACCCTCAATTATCTTTAATTACTTATCTAACTAGTCGTAAATTACAGTGGCTGATGTAGCTTCTCAATAACTACACTCCTGGAAATTGAAATAAGAACACCGTGAATTCATTGTCCCAGGAAGGGGAAACTTTATTGACACATTCCTGGGGTCAGATACATCACATGATCACACTGACAGAACCACAGGCAAATAGACACTGGTAACAGAGCATGCACAATGTCGGCACTAGTACAGTGTATATCCACCTTTCGCAGCAATGCAGGCTGCTATTCTCCCATGGAGACGATCGTAGAGATGCTGGATGTAGTCCTGTGGAACGGCTTGACATGCCATTTCCACCTGGCGCCTCAGTTGGACCAGCGTTCATGCTGGACGTGCAGACCGCGTGAGACGACGCTTCATCCAGTCCCAAACATGCTCAATGGGGGACAGATCCGGAGATCTTGCTGGCCAGAGTAGTTGACTTACACCTTCTAGAGCACGTTGGGTGGCACGGGATACATGCGGACGTGCATTGTCCTGTTGGAACAGCAAGTTCCCTTGCCGGTCTAGGAATGGTAGAACGATGGGTTCGATGACGGTTTGGATGTACCGTGCACTATTCAGTGTCCCCTCGACGATCACCAGAGGTGTACGGCCAGTGTAGGAGATCACTCCACACACCATGATGCCGGGTGTTGGCCTGTGTGCCTCGGTCGTATGCAGTCCTGATAGTGGCGCTCACCTGCACGGCGCCAAACACGCATACGACCATCATTGGCACCAAGGCAGAAGCGACTCTCATCGCTGAAGACGACACGTCTCCATTCGTGTCTCCATTCACACCTGTCGCGACACCACTGGAGGCGGGCTGCACGATGTTGGGGCGTGAGCGGAAGACGGCCTAACGGTGTGCGGGACCGTAGCCCAGCTTCATGGAGACGGTTGCGAATGGTCCTCGCCGATACCCCAGGAGCAACAGTGTCTCTAATTTGCTGGGAAGTGGCGGTGCGGTCCCCTACGGCACTGCGTAGGATCCTACGGTCTTGGCGTGCATCCGTGCGTCGCTGCGGTCCGGTCCCAGGTCGACGGACACGTGCACCTTCCGCCGACCACTGGCGACAACATCGATGTACTGTGGCGACCTCAAGCCCCACGTGTTGAGCAATTCGGCGGTACGTCCACCCGGCCTCCCGCATGCCCACTATACGCCCTCGCTCAAAGTCCGTCAACTGCACATACGGTTCACATCCACGCTGTCGCGGCATGCTACCAGTGTTAAAGACTGCGATGGAGCTCCGTATGCCACGGCAAACTAGCTGACACTGACGGCGGCGGTGCACAAATGCTGCGCAGCTAGCGCCATTCGACGGCCAACACCGCTGTTCCTGGTGTGTCCGCTGTGCCGTGCGTGTGATCATTGCTTGTACAGCCCTCTCGCAGTGTCCGGAGCAAGTATGGTGGGTCTGACACACCGGTGTCAATGTGTTCTTTTTTCCATTTCCTGGAGTGTATATAAAAGAAAAATCATCGCGTTTCAGATCTGTTCTGCAAGTGGCAAATGTGAACACCATGAGTTTTAATTAACGATCGACTCTAGTATTACGCAAAAAGGGGGTGTAACAGAGGAGACTTCTGCAGTTCTGAGTGAAGCTTTATGCGCTCAAAAATGCGGCATCGCGTGCGTTCATTACCTTGTCGGTGTTTAGGCAGCGTCAGGAGGGCAGCGGCCGGCGCACAGCTCTGCTCACCTCGCCATCTCGGAAGCAACTCTCCTCACTTCTCCTTACTACAATTTACCGAAGTTGTATTTTTTTTAAAAAAAACTATCTGGCTGTGTTTTCATCTGACCAATCAGGGTCTCAATGTTAACCTTAAGCTCCGCCTACAAAGATTCTGTTTATCCAATGAGAAACGTTACACTTTTCGTGGTGGGGCAATGTTTTTAAAGTTTGCAACGTAACAGAGACGCTAAAAAGTCTCACGCTAAAACCTGCAGCTAGTGTGGTCCTTTTAGCGTTATCGTAAGATCTATACTGTTCTTCTGGAGGGCTCTATCTTTTAACACGGGCTGGGGGGTGGTCCTTGACGTACCTGAGACGCGAAAATGTCTCACACTAAAACGTGCGGGTGGTGAGCCCTATTGGTTAGCTGGCGACGTGGGTGTCCAGACCTTCCCTTATCGTAGGGCCTTCTAGCTTAACACGGTTCTGCTCTCGGCTTCTGTTCTCGTTTCTCCCCTCGGAAATGCGTCGGTCTCACGGTGGGAAGGTACGACATGTATTTAGGCATTCTTGTGTTAGTCTGTGGTATTCCATTTGCTCACTCGTTACTCGTATTACTTTGGTTAATTTAATGTCACGATTTATTCCGAGCTATGTGACATACTACTGGATTTGCTTATCATGTCAGGGTTTTCATGGTAGGTGTTGGATTTGCCTGACACCTTACATACTAGGGACAGAAAGTTGGCTGAAACCAGACGTAAACAGTAATGAAATCCTAAACTCACATTGGAATGTATACCGCAGGGACAGGCTGGACAGTGAAGGGGAAGGCGTGCTTATAGCGGTACGAAGTGCAATAGTATCGAAGGAAATTGACGGAGATCCGAAATGTGAAATAATTTGGGTGAAGCTCACGGTTAAAGCAGTCTCAGACATGGTAGTTGGATGTCTCTACAGGCCCCCTGGCTCAGCAGCTGTTGTGGCTGAGCACCTGAAGAATAATTTGGAAAATATTTCGAGTACATTTCCCCACCATGTTATAGTTCTGGGTGGAGATTTTAATTTGCCAGATATAGACTGGGAGACTCAAACGTTCATAACGGGTGGCAGGGACAAAGAATCCAGTGAAATTTTTTAAGTGCTTTGTCTGAAAACTACCTTGAGCAGTTAAACAGAGAACCGACTCGTGGCGATAACATATTAGACCTTCTGGTGACAAACAGACCCGAACTATTTGTAACAGTTAACGCAGAATAGGGAATCAGCGATCATAAAGCGCTTACTGCATCGATGATTTCAGCCATAAATAGAAGTATTAAAAAAGGTAGGAAGATTTTTCTGTTTAGCAAAAGTGACAAAAAGCAGATTACACAGTACCTGACGGCTCAACACAAAAGTTTTGTCTCAAGTACAGATAGTGTTAGGGATCAGTGGACAAAGTTCAAAACCATGGTACAATATGCGTTAAATGAGTATGTGCCAAGCAAGATCGTAAGAGATGGAAAAGAGCCACCGTGGTACAACAACCGAGTTAGAAAACTGCTACGGAAGCAAAGGGAACCTCACAGCAAACATAAACATAGCCAAAGCCTTGCAGACAAACAAAAATTACGCGAAGCGAAATGTAGTGTGAAGAGGGCAATGCGAGAGGCGTTCAATGAATTCGAAAGTAAAGTTCTGTGTACTGACTTGACAGAAAATCCTAAGAAATTTTGCTCTTGTGGCAAAGCGGTAGGTGGATCAAAACAAAATGTCCAGACACTCTGTGACCAAAATGGAACTGAAACAGAGGATGACAGACTAAAGGCCGAACTACTAAATGTCTGCCGGCCGCGGTGGTCTCGCGGTTCCAGGCGCGCAGTCCGGAACCGTGCGACTGCTACGGTCGCAGGTTCGAATCCTGCCTCGGGCATGGATGTGTGTGATGTCTTTAGGTTAGTTGGGTTTAAGTAGTTCTAAGTTATAGGGGACTAATGACCACAGCAGTTGAGTCCCATAGTGCTCAGACCCCCATTTTACTAAATGTCTTTTTCCAAAGCTGTTTCACAGAGGAAGACTGCACTGTAGTTCCTTCTCTAGATTGTCGCACAGATGACAAAATGGTAGATATTGAAATAGACGACACAGGGATAGAGAAACAATTAAAATCGCTAAAAAGAGGAAAGGCCGCTGGACCTGATAGGATACCAGTTCGATTTTAGACAGAGTACGCGAAGGAACGTGCTCCCTTCTTGCAACGGTGTACCGTAGATATCTAGAAGAGCGTAGCGTGCCAAAGGATTGGAAAAAAGCACAGGTCATCCCCATTTTCAAGAAGGGACGTCGAACAGATGTGCAGAACTATAGATCTATATCTCTAACGTCGATCAGTTGTAGAATTTTGGAACACGTATTATGTTCGAGTATAATGACTTTTCTGGAGACTAGAAATCTACTCTGTAGGAATCAGCCTGGGTTTCGAAAAAGACGGTCGTGTGAAACCCACCTCGCACTATTCGTCCACGAGATTCAGAGGGCCATAGACACGGGTTCACAGGTAGATGCCGTGTTTCTTGACTTCCGCAAGGCGTTCGATACAGTTCCCCACAGTCGTTTAATGAAAAAAGTAAGAGCACATGGACTATCAGACCAATTGTGTGATTGGATTTAAGAGTTCCAAGATAACAGAACGCAGCATGTCATTCTCAATGGAGAGAAGTCTTCCGAAGTAAGAGTGATTTCAGTTGTGCCGCAGGGGAGTGTCATAGGACCCTTGCTATTCACAATATACATAAATGACCTGGTGGATGACATCGGAAATTCACTGAGGCTTTTTGCAGATGATGCTGTGGTGTATCGAGAGGTTGCAACAATGAAAAATTGTACTGAAACGCAGGAGGATCTGCAGCGAATTGACGCATGGTGCAGGGAATGGCAATTGAATCTCAATGTAGACAAGTGTAATGTGCTGCGAAAACATAGAAAGATAGATCCCTTATCATTTAGCTACAAAATAGCAGGTCAGCAACTGGAAGCAGTTAATTCCATAAATTATCTGGGAGTACGCATTAGGAGTGATTTAAAATTGAATGATCATATTAAGTTGATCGTCGGTAAAGCAGATGCCAGACTGAGATTCATTGGAAGAATCCTAAGGAAATGCAATCCGAAAACAAAGGAAGTAGGTTACAGTACGCTTGTTCGCCCACTGCTTGAATACTGCTCAACAGTGTGGGATCCGTACCAGATAGGGTTGATAGAAGAGATAGAGAAGATCCAACGGAGAGCAGCGCGCTTCGTTACAGGATCATTTAGTAATCGCGAAAGCGTTACGGAGATGATAGATAAACTCCAGTGGAAGACTCTGCAGGAGAGATGCTCAGTAGCTTGGTACGGGCTTTTGTTAAAGTTTCGAGAACATACCTTCACCGAAGAGTCAAGCAGTATGAGAGGTGGCAGAAGCCCCCTCTCATATTTCTATCTTAGTCATAGTAATTCGATCTTCCTCTGTAATTGCATGCAGTGAAAGTCGCTATTCCTTAACACCCGGGCTTCCCACGCAGCATCTCTCGTCACCCGTGTGGTCCGGTGACATGCGGGCTCTGTTGATCTTGAAAGGGTTAAGCCAACGGGTGTGAGGGAGTCGTGTGAATGCTTTCCAGACGCCGACATTGTCAATAGCGGCGGAGACACGCCCGCAGGGGCCTGAAGGAGCGGCTGGGCTAGAGATTCCGTTACTTCGCAGAAACTTAGCGAAAACACTTTCTGGCGGGCTACCAGCAGTCTTGGCGGCCAAATTCCCGCGTTTTCTGCAAAATCGTAACTGTGATTGGCTTGCTCAGGGCGTAGCTCCGTGACGTAGCAAAATCGGCGCAGAAATTGGCGCAAAGAATCTCCTTTGGTGGAATGGTAGTGCTTCGGCAATAGAGTGGAATTTTCCGACAGTTTTCGAGTTGCTGATTGGAACGTTTAACCTCGACCACTGTCGTGGGGGCGGGAATGTTCTGTGTTCGGTTTGTATGGGTGCTCTTGTGGGGTCGGCTCTCGCCTTTCGGTTGGAGTAGGTTACAAGACTGAGCTCTCGCTGCTCTGGTCAGCCTGCCTTCCGTTGGCTGTCTAATATACTTTTATTTAATTGTAACTGTTTGTGCTGAAGTTTTGACTTCAACGTAACTCTCCAAGTACAGTTGGCAATTGAGCGTTCTGTGTACAAGAGGCCTATGTTGTCTGTCTTGAGCAGTTTTGGCTAAAGTTGACTGTATTGGAGTTACTGTGTGACTTCACTTGTTAAAACCAATCACTGTACCGTCAATGATTGTGTGGCGAGCCTTCTTCGTCTCCCTCAGAGGCGCATTTGTATTGCCAGGAAGTCTTTAGTCTGGAACAACCAGACCAGGATCATTTGTTTCGGGCTATACACGTGACATTACCATTACCACGACGTGACATCGAAGCAACCAGCCATCGCCTCCGGTATGCCAGATCGTGTTGTTGCAGTTAAGAAGACAGCTTGGTAATGTACATCTGCAGCATCGGCAAAGCAGGCAATTTTGCTAGGTGAAAATCAGAGCTCAGCAGAGCGCTCCTGTTTGTCTTTTCTAACTTTGTTCTGTCTTGGGTGTTCATTGTCTGAGTTCTCACTAATGTAGTAGCAATTAATGTTGGCTTGGCTGTGCGTCTCTCTTAAGATTTGAGTTGCAAGGAATTGGCTCTGGGCAACTTCACCTTCACAGCATTTATTTGAGTATCCAATTTGATCCAATTTGATGTATTGTAAATGTTTCATGTGTTTTGTTTATGATTTTGAGTTTAGTCATAATAAATCAAATTCTTATTTTGGACAGAACTTTCATTCTGTTAATCGGCAGAGCAACTCTTTCATTTCTCACTATGTTACTGAAACTTTCCTTTATTTAATTAATTTCTATAAAATTAAATTATTGCAGGTGCCAAACTCTTTTCTACTCCACTTGCAGGGTCGATTACAGTCAGTTCGCATTTCTTCTTAATCCATGTGCAACAGGAAAAGTCGGAGTTAGAATAGGGGGGGGGGGGGGAGGGGCTTAGAGCATATGAAGATTCTAGACGAATTTAGTGTTAAATACACTGCTAGCCCCGGCACCTCGCAAGTATATTGCTCCCTCCTACGTATATCTCGCGAAGAGACCATGAGGATAAAATCAGAGAGATTAGAGCCAACACAGAAGCATACCGACAATCCTTCTTTCCAAGGACAATACGAGACTGGAATAGAAGGGAGGACCGATAGGGGTACTCAGGGTACCCTCCGCCACACACCGTCAAGTGGCTTTCGGAGTATGGATGTAGATGTAGATGTAGATGGTGTACTAACTGGTCAGCTGAAGATATTGCATAGGCTACAAACTTTCGTTGCCTATCTTATTAAGAGTTATCTTTTTCCACGTGTTTGCTGTAATATTTTGTAAGGAAGCGCACTTCCTTCAGAATAAAGTTTATCAACAAGGAAAAAACGCGAATGTAGTAAGTGCACTGAGAGAAAACAAGAAGAGCAAAAATGAAAAGTTGAAAGATAACTTTCCAGAATAGCAAAGAAAACCTGTTAATACAGTTACAGTTTAAAATGACAATATGAGGGGTTTGTCCATAGTACAGATTTGTCGTCTAAGACTGTGAAAGCTTCGTCCCTCAGAAAATAAAAGCAGTGCCCTTGGAGATGGGAAATTTACGACTTTCAGATGCTCCAGTGATTCACCGACCGTAGAAAGAAGTCTAATATAAAGCTTAATATCTTTATCCTCCCAATGTATCTACCATCAAATAGAAGAACTGCATCAGAAGAAGTAATGCTGACAACTGTAGCAGATGAAAATGTGGTTTTCGAGCATCGTTTACATACGAGTGAATTTAGAGACTCATTTCGATTCTGGGTTTTGCCATGGACACACTTTATTAGTTCAGGATCGGCCAACACTCTTTACATCTTCTAACCTTTTTCCCTGACTCTGTCAAGTTTCCTCAGTCTAGAATCTTGGAAAAAGATTTCATGTTGTCGGGATGTTTATCTTCTGAGATCGATCTAGTACAGCCTGTTGTCTGCTAAATTGTGAAACTATTATATTATTTTATATTTCTTACGACACAATACAGGAATGGTTTCAATGTGCCAGTGTTCATCGGTCCTGTATGACAGTGTATGGTACCAATATATTCCAAAAAGCAGTGCGCGAAAATGCGATTTTTCGCTGGGTCATATCTCAGGTTCCATTGATCACAGAGATGAGGGTCAAGTGTTCTGGGTAGCCCTTGGCCTAGCGACCATTTTTATACCTATCAGATGGACAGGCATACCATAGCTATCCTATAATACATGTTCAAAATTTGAATATTAAACACTTCTTCCAGTAGAGGCAAATTGAGAAAATCGGTTTGTTCTTTTGCATTAGGTGTGGTCTGAGGTGCACCTTAGATGGCTTATAAAACCACCATTTGTTCATGGCCAGTTCCTGAAAAAAAACCGAAAAACCAAGATTTTTGAGTGTGAAAAGTACCAGTTGTGTGGGTGACCACATCTATAGTTTCTGTTCATGACAAAGCATCTAAATTATTACCACATATTATTAATATGATGTCCTTGGGGAACATCGAAAATTTTTCCGGTATCATTATCCGTTACCAAGATCCAGATGTTCAACACTAATGCACTTATGCAGAAAACCCCAAAACCTGTTTTAGCTGTATTTGAACAGTGGGTCACAATTTTAACTGTACATTCTTTAGACATTCATGTAGAACCACATTATTCCGATTTTCGGAAATCGTTGTTATCAACATACTCCAAAAAACTGTGAATTTTGTTTACCAAAAGTGTCTGTTTTTGGGATGACCACTTCTGTGATTTCTATTTATTGTGAATCGTCGAATATTTTACCCTGTGTTCTTAAGATGATGATATCGAGGAATATTGAAACATTTTTTGACATAATTATTCGTTACCAAAATCCAAAGGTACAAACTTACTATACTTATATACATTAAATAAGCATGTAATATCCGGTCTTAGGTGTAAACATAGTTTTAAGTAATGTAGAAAAACCACGGTAATGTTATGGGATCATCACAAGGGTTATGAGCTCACAAAAATGTTTTTAGTCGCCATTTTTCACTAATAAAACGTCGTTATGTGCTGTTTCTGTATAATGGGCACTACACGCCTATACAGCCCACCTTGGCCTGGAAATTGTCCGATAGTGCCACCTGACAGTGTAAGCACTTTTAAAATAATTATTTTGTCTTACGAAAGTCTTTGTACTTGCAAATCAGACACTGCATTTTTTGGTATGTTGTGGGTGTAGCATAAGAATGTAGTGCATTTTTTTGTAAAGTAGTGTAATGTTAACTTGTGTTGGATGGGAGACGATTTTAATGTTATATTATATGCACTTACTCGTTGTTTACATGTGTCAAAGGATGTAATTCTGTTGAAGTATATAAATAAACTGTCAAAATTTTACTGATCTCCAGAATTCGTTATATATATGAAGCATACACCGCTGTAACAGGCAAAATAGAAGGGAACCAGCTGAACAGTTATCCTGTCAGAACATGAGCAAAGGCTAATATGCTCCTCTTTAAGGACTGACAGAAAAGTGGGGAACCAGCTGTACCAATCCTCATTCTGCCTTACTCACTAAAATTCGTGGCATGAATTGTCAAAGAGTGGCAGTCGAACAGAGAGGATATGGTGCCATTGGGAGATAAACAGTGTTGGTGTGATAGAGGAACTAATAAGGAAAGAGAGAGGTGAATGAACACAATAGCAGTGGGATCCAGAGAGACAGTAGGTAGTGATGGTCAGTGAGAAACAGTGGCAGTAAAAGAGAAAGAGAGGTGGATGGAGATAGCAGCAGTGGGAACAATGGAGAGAGGAGCGAGTGTAAATAAAAAATACAGATGAGTGGACACCACACTCAGGCTTGGGGAGTGTTGAACCCACCACACCTGCAAACTTTAATACAAAAAAATTTTCACACTTTCCCCCATCCCATACAACCATGTACTAAAGTTTCTTGGTCTAGAGGTACAAAATATTGAGCAAACCATCCCCCAGGACATGTGTGGATAGGAGACAATAGTGGTTATAGAGAAAGTCAAAGGACTATAAGTGAAAATGAAGGAGATTGTGGCAATGGGGAAAAAAAAGAATGGGAAAAAGGCATTGGTAGTGGGATGGAGTGACAGATCCAGAGAAGGACAGACTGGTAAAGAAGACAGTGACAGTGGGAGAGACACAAGAGAAAATGAGAATGGGACAAAAAGGAGACAATTGGAGCTATATATAAATAGTGGTAGTGAGAGGGAGATGCCGAGTATGAAAGTTTCGTAACAAAGACAAACAGAGCAAAAGGATTTAGAATGCACTGTGTAAAAAATATGCAAATATGTTCACATGCCAAAAGTATTGGTGAGGAATGCAGAATGAGGATTGAGGTAACTGGTTCCCCTGTCAGTCTTCTAAAGAGGAGTATAATCGCATTTTTGTGGTCTGACACGATTATTTTGAAGCTGTTTGCTATCTATATCTATACTACTACCATACATGGTGTCCCATTTTAATGTATATCGTCCAATATCTCTGGAGTGGCACAACTTTACAAAAAAAAAAAAAAAAAAAAAAAAAACCTCTAGTAAAAGTTGTAAGGTTTGAAGGGGGTCATGGAGGGGTTACCTTGAACGTCAAACTCATTTTTGAAAATGGTAACCCCTATTATTATTCCATATTAGTATTCTATGAGAAAAATGCGCATTGTTTGTTGAGAACATTTTTTTTCGAAAAACCAATGGTTTTTCGCCAGGGAGCACTTCATTGTAACTATACCAGGTTATCATTACTCCAGAACGAAGCGAAATCTGGAAAAACGTTCAATGAAAATCTTGTATGCTTTCTGAAATCTGTCCACTGGTAAAATTTTCGTGAACTTGAAAATTTTTCCCCGTCTACAAACAACGAGTATTTTTTTCATGTAGAATTCGAATATGGAATGAAAAATAGGGGTTGCAATTTGCAAAAATGAATATGGCCTTGGTTTGACCTTGAAAACAGGGTTCAACGTCATATCGAGGTAACCATTCCATGACCCCCTTCAAACCTTACTCGAGACTTTTTTTTTTGCCGAATTGTGGCACTCCAGAACTATCTGCTAGTATAGATTAAAAATAGACGCCCTGTATAAAGACAAGTCGTTTATCATCATCACCAAAAATCTCAGAATCTACACTCCTGGAAATGGAAAAAAGAACACATTGACACCGGTGTGTCAGACCCGCCATACTTGCTCCGCACACTGCGAGAGGGCTGTACAAGCAATGATCACACGCACGGCACAGCGGACACACCAGGAACCGCGGTGTTGGTCGTCGAATGGCGCTAGCTGCGCAGCATTTGTGCACCACCGCCGTCAGTGTCAGCCAGTTTGCCGTGGCATACGGAGGTCCATCGCAGTCTTTAACACTGGTAGCGTGCCGCGACAGCGTGGACGTGAACCGTATGTGCAGTTGACGGACTTTGAGCGAGGGCGTATAGTGGGCATGCGGGAGGCCGGGTGGACGTACCGCCGAATTGCTCAACACGTGGGGCGTGAGGTCTCCACAGTTCATCGATGTTGTCGCCAGTGGTCGGCGGAAGGTGCACGTGCAGGTCGACCTGGGACCGGACCGCAGCGACGCACGGATGCACGCCAAGACCGTAGGATCCTACGCAGTGCCGTAGGGGACCGCACCGCCACTTCCCAGCAAATTAGAGACACTGTTGCTCCTGGGGTATCGGCGAGGACCATTCGCAACCGTCTCCATGAAGCTGGGCTACGGTCCCGCACACCGTTACGCCGTCTTCCGCTCACGCCCCAACATCGTGCAGCCCGCCTCCAGTGGTGTCGCGACAGGCGTGAATGGAGGGACGAATGGAGACGTGTCGTCTTCAGCGATGAGAGTCGCTTCTGCCTTGGTGCCAATGATGGTCGTATGCGTGTTTGGCGCCGTGCAGGTGAGCGCCACTATCAGGACTGCATACGACCGAGGCACACAGGGCCAACACCCGGCATCATGGTGTGGGGAGCGATCTCCTACACTGGCCGTACACCTCTGGTGATCGTCGAGGGGACACTGAATAGTGCACGGTACATCCAAACCATCATCGAACCCATCGTTCTACCATTCCTAGACCGGCAAGGGAACTTGCTGTTCCAACAGGACAATGCACGTCCGCATGTATCCTGTGCCACCCAACGTGCTCTAGAAGGTGTAAGTCAACTACCCTGGCCAGCAAGATCTCCGGATCTGTCCCCCATTGAGCATGTTTGGGACTGGATGAAGCGTCGTGTCACGCGGTCTGCACGTCCAGCACGAACGCTGGTCCAACTGAGGCGCCAGGTGGAAATGGCATGTCAAGCCGTTCCACAGGACTACATCCAGCATCTCTACGATCGTCTCCGTGGGAGAATAGCAGCCTGCATTGCTGTGAAAGGTGGATATACACTGTACTAGTGCCGACATTGTGCATGCTCTGTTGCCTGTGTCTATGTGCCTGTGGTTCTGTCAGTGTGATCATGTGATGTATCTGACCCCAGGAATGTGTCAATTAAGTTTCCCCTTCCTGGGACAAGGAATTCACAGTGTTCTTATTTCAATTTCCAGGAGTATATTTATTGCAATATTCTAACAAACATTTGGACAGATGTAGGCTACATATGTTTTAATATACATGGTATATAAATTTATATGTACTACAAAAACGGTAAATGTTAACAATCTCGAAAAGTTCTTCACCGATTTACTTAAAAATTTTACACAACGCTCTAATAAATGTTCAGACAGATGTCTGGCATTTTTTTAAAAATATAAGTAGTATATAGAGTAATTCTGGAAGAGCTGGACCATTGGCGACTTGTAGTATAGCCGGGTTTGCACATGCAACAAAAGTGTCATACTGCAGTTGCATTGCAATTGCATGTATGAACTTCCAGTTTTTAGTGGAGCAACTTAACAGGCGCAATTTTGTCACACTACAAAAAGTTCAGCTTAGTTATACTTCGTTGCTGCACTTTCCTACCACCACTGTGCCCTGGTGGCAGTATTTCAAAACACAAGCATTGTGTTGTATTTGTTGTGGTGTAACTGCTGCTGTACGCCATTGGATTTCAGCGTTATTTTTATTTCTGAAAAAGTTAAAAGAATAGTCGGCAGGTATACTTTCGCAGCTTCTATAACTTCAAGAACAAGAACAGCAACCTATGTTTGATTCTGTGTGTGATTGTGTGTGTGTGTGTGTGTGTGTGTGTGTGTACAATATTTGCAAACCGATGACGTACCCCACAGTCTTATTAACCAAAAAATGCGAGTCATATGAACTTCGTAATTTGTGAGACCTAGCATTGCACAAATTGTGGACTATACGCAGGAAATAGTTCCAGAGTGTAATGTGGCAACTGTGAAACTAAAAATTGGTTATTGGAGTGCCTGCATCAAGGAATACAATAAGATTCTAAAATATTGGAAGGATGGCGTGTCTGCTGATGATATTTACATGTCAGTTGTTGTTCAGTTTGCTATTGCAGACAGCATTTTTGTCTCTGAGTGTTATTCCTTTTATAAATGTATTTTTTCCCCTGCGAAATCTCTTTTCGGATCCAACATTTGGGTTTTGTCTTCTTTAAATTTAACTCTTGTCACAGTTCCAGTTAACAGAAGCTACGATATCCAGTCAAAGGCGTTGTATTATCTTTGAAGACAAAAATTTTTTGTGGGTAGAAAGATCCGTGTTTATTATTGTTTTTTGTCAAGATGCGGTGCTGCAGTGAACTGAATTGGTAACTCATCAGTAGGATCCGGGCTATTCTAAGAGACGAAAATCGGATTTCAAAATGGTCGCAAAGTTGTTAGAGAGAGAATAGGAAACGTAATATACATTCACATCTTGGGAGGCAGATGTGTTTGTTTCCCCTGATTTATCCCTGTGTGAAATATATTTCAAGATCCAATATTTGTGTTTCGTCTTCCTTGTATTTAACTCTTGTGACAGCTCTGTGGCCATAAACTGCACTATAACATCCATATCTTTGGCCGTACGACTAAGTACTGGTTAGCCTGCTAGTTCGCGATAAATGACGCACTACTATTTCTCTAATGCTGAGATGACAAGATCTTTATTCCTTCGTTCGGCAATTAATATAGGACATCTTTAGACGCATTGTATATCAAGGCAAGACTCGCGCGAAAACGAATTAGCAACTTGTTAACTGGTTACTCAAGAGCTAAGTATCAAAAGATACCTAAGAACTAACATGGAGAAAACAAGAACATGTAAAAAAACTATATACTGAGAATAAACGACGCGTAATAACGGACATAACACAGCGCTCCTGGTGGGTGGCGTGGAACAATTTTATCCGCGCAAAATAAAATACTTGCTGTGTGACACAAGAGTGGTGCACAAGTGAACCGGCCTGCACTGCACTGTTAATTTATTGTGGTCGCTACATACGCATCCATATGGTTTCAATTGACGTCATATTGAAATCTGTGCAGCTAAGTAGAATTTGTGGCGTCCTGTGTGAAAGGTATCTTACTGTGCCACTACAGCAAGTGAAGGTCTATGCAGGAAGTCAAGTTGTGGCGCCACATTAGATGCGTGTGTGTGAACCTGACTCTACATTTGGTTTGGCGCCAACGCGTTTCTTTTTCAGGTGTTTACTTTTCTCGGTTGGCTCCTCTTTCTACGCATCGGTACGAGGCTACGAGCGGGTCAGCAATCACGTGGAGTCAATATGAATGTAGTGGCGGTATGTGTACTGTTTTAAATTGTGCGTTGTTACTGCGACTACAACGATGCTGTGCCTACGTAAGTTTAGTAATTGCAGCGCGTGCTTTCTTTATGTATTCAGAGTGCACAAATTTAGTTTTAAATTTGACCATTTTATGAAGCTACTAGAAAAACGTGTAATAACCTCAATCTTCTAACACGCAGATTTTTAGGTCCGTAGACTAAACACCGTAAATGTGGAAACGAGTTTACTTAAGGTAGGTGTTCTAAATATTGTCCAAAACTAACTTTTCTTGTGTTGATAACAAGGTAAATATATATATATATATATATATATATATATATATATATATATATATATATATAGACTCATTGTGAGGTCCTCAGTGAGGATATGAAGGGTAACAAAAATCTTTAATGTGATTTGGGTGTAGTAGAGGCAGATCTCATTGCTATTATTTCATCTACCACCTTTCCTCTTTATTCTGTAAGGGAACTCTTCACAATGGTACAGCATTTGTCATCATAATATAATGAAAATAAATACCTGAAATATAAATACATGTGCCCTTTTCTTTCCTGGAGTAAGCTTTGCATTTTCGATTATGACTTTTTGCTGGAGGAAATTGAGGTTCGTGGACAGTGTAAAATACTTTCAGGTGACATTAATTAACGGGTTACACCAAAAAATATTATGTGATAGGTTAATTGGTGCAGCATTAGGACACTGTTATTATTTTTCGTTTTGCTTGACACATTTTGAATTAATTTGTTGTATCGTCAGTTATGCTGAAAGAGACTCAATAAATTAAGGGAAATGAAAATTGGCTGATTAGTTGCGTATAGACACAAGCTGAACATTAATAACATGACATTGCTAGCAACATATGTAGACGGACCAAGAACATTAGGAAGGTCACTTTTAGCATTCAGCTTTTAAGTGTAGCCATAAATGTTTTGGAGATGTAAATGTCAAAATGTTGACTTTTTCTGTGTTTGCTTTCCCAAATGTCTCAATGATGGTGAAATGTGTGTGTTGCACACATAATGTGGTATTCTCTTTGGAATCTTGTAGACAGCTTGTTACACAGTGGGGCATATGGACTACAGCATCGCAGTATGTTTACTCTCAAATGAAGTTTGTTGTGAAAAATCACAGTTTGAAATCATTATCATTCAGAAATGGAATATTAGATGGAGAAATTATTTACTATGTCCTTCACTCGGCGTTAGTATTACACAGAGGGCAGTGATGTATTTGTCCGTAAAAATATTAGACTGCCTGGCCAGTGGAGGAAAGAACGTAATGGTTAGTAAAATTAACTTCAAATGGAAACTGAAATCATTTCTGCTTGACAGCTACTGTGTAGAAGAAAATCTGAATAAATGGTGGCATTGGGTATGTGAAAAGGAAAAAGAAACAACTAAAGACATAGTGTAAACAGCCAACATGTTGCTATACTTTCCGCTGAGGTAGTGCCTGCTATAATTTTGAAACTGTCCTTATGATAGAGATAGTTAACAATTACATTCTCCTGAACATGCAGGTAACTTAACTCATTGTGTTGTTTCTTTCTCTACACAGTGGTTTATTAGTTCTTTGACTAAAATTAGATTTTTCCACAGCAGTTTGACCTTAAGTATCTGTGTCGGATCAATTGCCTTTCTTTCCCTTTCAATCATTGTGCAGATTTTACTAGTGCAAGCTGTGGCTAAGAATAACTGTAGTAATCAACTTTGATAAGTGATTCTGTTATTGCATTCCCAGGACTACATTTCAGAATGCCAACTGTGTTGTCAATCATGTGTGTTTCAGCTTAGTGTGGGGGGATTCAGGTTGTGTTCTTATTATTCATGCTTAGAGCGTATTAAACATGTCACAATTTCAGACCACAATGGATAAAGACAGCTTTTCCTCCCCCTCTTTCTGACTTCCCCCGCCCCTTTCCTCTTTTATTTTTGCCCCCCCCCCCCCCCCCCTCCTTTCTCATCCACACAGTTGGTAGCTTGGCTCCCCTCTTTCCCAACTTTTCTGCCTGAGGCAGGAACTAACATTTCTAAAAACCACGTAAGTTTTTTGTGCTTTTAAATGTGGCTGTTGATAGCACTTGGAATTTTGGCTTATGCCACTTTTTTATGCTAGTGTTAGGATACTTTGATGGTACCATATTTGTAATATATTAGGGTTGATTTGGTGCTGTGTTTACACTATTTGGGATGTAAACTTTGCGTACACCTATACCGAATCGTGACGTCAGGTCTTTAAATAACATATTTCATTTAAAAAAAAGTAAATGTAGTGTGAGAAGTAATGAACTAGCAATGATAAAGCATGTTGAGCACCATAGCAGTATGCATAATGGAGGTTCTTCACAAACTTTGTATGGTTAACTTTCCACATTGCCGAGAAGTGAAAGCATGGAAAAAGGGTTGTCTACACAGTTCAAAATAGGAACCAAATAGTCAATAATTACACTTTTTCTCCTTGGGTAGTGCGGAGTTTTTCCACTGTTAAAATTTTTTTATCAAAACTTTGAACTGCTAAGGTTCAGTGACCGTGTCAGAATTGTATTCGAATAAATAAGCCCTCGGTCACAAATATTAAGTCAAAATTGACCAGGTTTCGACGCTACTATGAGTCTGGTTGCAACCCTTGTTCACTAAAGTACGAGCAGCCCTTAGCGGCTCACCATCTTTCTTACAACTATTCATGATGTCGCCTTTCCGGCTTAGATCCTTTTTAATATGTGACTTGTAAGTACTACATCTTTTTCCAGTTAGTACAAACTTTAATTTTATTAAAGTATTATATACCTAATATGTTTTAAAACAGTTAGTGTAATTCTGAAGATGACGCTCATAGTAGCGTCGAAACTTTTTATCAAAATTGTTACAGCTGTTTATTTTCTTCTTATTTGTGGACAGTGCAGGTTTCTCCCACCTGCTGTAAAACCTAAGTTGTTTTCACCTTCATTGAGCCACTTTTGCTGAAAAACACACAAAAAAGATTTAGGCTGTTATATTGTGAAAGCATAGCTAACAATGCAATAACTGATGATATGACACAAAAGCATAACATCCGCTACTGTAACATTAGTGAGGATAGCAAAAAAATGATAAACTTTTGACAGTAAACAGGTGATGCCCACAAAATCATCATCAGACCTCTCTTCCCGAGAAACCTCGTTGTTGACATCCCGTTCAGTTGATGTCTGCGCAAATGCTACAGTTTGAAATGTACTATGGGAAGTTTCAGCATTCTGTTCTTTCAAGTATCAATCAATCTTTACACACCCAACATGTGTATCTGACAAGAGCCATTCTGATAATGATATCTTGACACATTCCAGCATAAGTGCTTCTTCTGCTTGAGTTTGCCGCTAGAATTGAGTAGGTGGTACCTCGCTGTGTATGGATGCAGGATTATTCATTCTAAGCAGAAAAAAAAAAAAAAATTGCATCACCAAGGAATTATCTGAGCGGGGTGGATATCAGTAGAGGTGATGTACATACAAGGTGCGACAATAAAGAAATGAGACATGTGAAAAAATGTTATCGTTTTAGTCAAGTATGGTTTTGTCTCCTTCAAAGTAGTTCCCTTCTGATCGTACACACTTTTTCCAGCACTTCTGCCATTGATGGTAACATTTCTGGACTCATCTTCTGTAATATCCTCCAAAACCATCGTCACAGCTTTTTGGACATCTCGTGTTGTTTGAAAATGGTGTCCCTTGACCGCTGTTTTGACTCTTGGAAATAGAAAAAAGTAGCATGGAGCAGTCTCTGTTGAATAAGGTGGCCGTGGTACTACTAAAATTGATTTTGATGTTAAAAATTGCTGCACTGACAGAGCAGTATGGGATGGCACATTATCATGATGCAGAATCCAATTATCAGCAATGTTGTCACGGACACGAAGAACTCTTTTATGAAGTCTTTCTAAAATTTCTTTGTAGTAATATTGGTTAACTGTTTGTCCAGGAGGCACCCATTCTTTATGAACAATTCCCTTGGAATCAAAGCAGCACACGAGCATGCATGTCACTTTTGACTTTCACATGCGAGCTTTTTTTGCTTTGGGTGATCCCTTTGAGTACCATTACGAACTTTGGCATTTTGTCTCTGGATCATACTGAAAAAACAGACTTTTATCCCCGTTGATAACATGGCTCAACAATTCTGGATTGATTTCCGTTTGCTCTAACAGATCGGCTGCTACATTTCTCCATGTTTCTCACTGTTGTGGTATGAGATTTTTTGGGACCGTTTTTGCACAAATCTTTCTCAGACCAAGATTTCGGTTATAATTAAACAAACAGTTTCTTGATTGATGTTCAGTTCTTCTGAAATCATTTTCATGGATAATCTTAGATCAGATCGTATGAGTTCACGCACACTGGCTTAGTTTACGTCCATGTGTGAGGTTGGTGGTTGTTCACTGTGGCCTTCATCTTCAACATTTGTTCTGCCTTCACTAAACATTTTATGCCAACGAAAAACTTGAGCTCTTGACATAACCTCCTCTCCAAAAGTCTTCTGCAGCTTACTGTAAGTTATCGCGTTTTCACTCAATTTAATGTAAAAAGAAATGGCATACCGTTGCATAATATTAGACGGTTCCATTTCCGTGATGAGACACACACGTGTTAACTTATTACAGCACAACACACTACTGAGCAGTTGCATCAATGTGCTGCTTGGACTAGAAGCAGCTTATAGACAAAGGTCAAAGACAATATGCCTGTGCAAGCCTGCAGGGTAGTCACATCTTCCAAAGAAAATAAGTCTCATTACTTTATTGTTGCACTTCATATACAGCCAAACAAATGGTGTTTCAGAAAAAATGGATGATTTACTCAAGAGAAAGACCTTCACAAATTGAACAAGTAAATAATGCATTGGTCCACTTCTGGCCCTAATGCAAGCATTTATTCAGCTTGGGATGGATAGAGAGAGGTGTCGGATGTCCTCCTGAGGGATATAGGCCAAAATTCTTTGCAGTCAGAGCTGCATTGAATTGTCAAAATCCTGAGCTGGTTGGAGGGCCCTACTTTTAATGCTCCAAACATTCTGAATTGGAGAGGCATCTACCTACCTTGCTGGACAAGGTAGAATCTGCAATCGCGAAGACAAGCAGTAGACTCTTGCCTTGTGCAGGTGGCATTATCTTCGTGAAATGTAAGCCCAGGATGGATTGCCATGAAGGGCAATGAAATGAGGGAATAGAATTGTTCACATACTGCTGTGCTGTAAGGGTGCCTCGGATGACAACCAAATAAGTCCTGTTACGAAAAGAAATGGTACCCTGGACCACCAGTCCTGGTTGTTGGACTGTATAGAAGGCAACATTTGGGTTGGTATCCTCTCACTGTCTAGGGTGTCTTCAGCCACATCTCTGGTGGACATTGGGCTCAGTTTGAAGTGGGTCAGTGATATTCCAGGTCTAAGACATGTCTGGAGATGCCCCAGACAGTGGTGAAATACCGACACATCTATTGCTCACTGTAAGGCCTGGCAGTCAGGGGTGATGGCCTGGGCATATATAGCAGGATCCTTTTGTTCGTCATCTGTGCAACCCTTTAGCACAGCAGTATGCTGACAATATTTGACGCCTGTTTTGTTGCCCTTCATGGCAAACCATCATGGACGTTTCACCTCATACGGTGAGAGTTTCCACTGCTGTACAAACCATGGCCAGCAAGGTTGCTGGATCTCTCCCCAATTGAGATGATGTGATGCATTATGGGCTGGGCCCTCCAACAAGCTTGGGATTTTGGTGATCTAACACCAATTTGATGCAATTTGACACAGTTCAGTAACTCACAGTGCCAAGCTGAATAACTGCTTGCATAAGGGCCAGAGGTGCTCATTTTTTGAAACTCTTCATCTTGATCGTCATTTTTTTCTGTTTTCCATCTCTCCCTTATTTGCTCTAAATTAGTAGAGGTTTGTACCATCTATGCAACTAATTGAAGGCAGTTTGTTTATTGCCATATGCGTTTTGCTTCTTTCATTTGCCAAGCATCATCAGCGGCCTGAAATACATGTTTTCTTTTATACATACAATAAATGTATTATGTGGTAGATATAATATGCTGCTATATTACATTTTGTTGGTGGTGGTGGTGGTGGTGGTGGTGGTGGTGGTGGTGTGTGTGTGTGTGTGTGTGTGTGTGTGTGTGTGTGTGTGTGTGTGTGTGTGTGTGTGTGTGTTTGGGGAGAGGAGGGGGAAGGAGATTAATTATTTATCCTGGTTACATTTTGCTGTGTTATTGTTTTGATGGCTAGTGTAATCAGATAGTTATTGCTTATATGGATTTGATCATTGGGTACCTTCTTTTCCATTGCAATGGCTCTTTGATTGTGAAAGTTTTCTTGTAATGTCAGGAGCTTTTTGTTGTGATTATTCACTCTGGTAACTGTCGTGTCACATTCCATTCTTTGTCTTGAATAACTCATCAATCATTTCTGAAATTGTTATCATTTGTTTGTCTGTACATGTTTAACGCTGGTTGCTGTCATATTCAGATAATTACTTTGTAGTGCATCTCAGAATTTATGTATATTGTCCTCTAATATTTCAATGTATTTACGCTTACTAGTTTTTATACTCTATTTGGGTCTTGTATGGGCCACATGAATAACTGCTCCTGATTTACTTCCCAATTTTTTCCAGTAATTTTTGTTCGGTCAGAGTGAGTGGTGGTGATTTAAAATTTCTAACAACATTGCTTCAGTTTTCTGTTTTTGCTTTTCTTTGGAGATGGGAATCTGAAACATTCTTTAAAAACATGTCTTACTCAAAACTCCGTAGTCTTCAACTGTTCTCTTTCATATTACTTCTAATTTTTGGAGCCACTTGTTGCGTGGACATATTTTCTAGCTGACATGTTCAAAAATTCTCTACTGCATCACATTCTCATTCTCCAAACTGGTAGGCAGTAAAATAAAATTCTAACAAGGGGAGGCCCCGACATTTGGATCACAGATTTACTTCAAACTTTGTACACCTTTAGTAGGGCAATAAAACACCCAATGGGCAAATAGTAAGATGCAGTACTCTGGCCCTTCCAAGAAAATTGCAAGAGAAGTTTTACGCATCTATTATATAACTGGTGTAACTGCGCATAGGTGCTTGGACGTTCATGGTGATGCTGTTGTTAGCATTCGTGCTTCGCAAGAAGACGGTGTATGAGGTGGCAGCTCTAATCCCACTCACAATTAATTTTAATCTATATTTATTTATCACTGGTCATATATGGTTTGCATTCAAACTGCCAGAAGAAACATTTGGTTTCCCTTATAAACTCTGAACATTCCCAGTGAATGAAGGAAAATGGTATTCTTTTGATGTAGTAGATGCCGTTTCAATTTGTTTCCCATGTGTGTATGACCAATACCACCCTGCAACATGGGATGCTAAGAACACATCCAGTGAGTAATTGTACATTACTCTTGTGGCAGAGCACATGGTGAATTACTATATTACTGAATAATGTCGTGCACCAAGAAGAAGCAGTTGCAAAATTTAATGAGAATGACTGACTTATGAAATAACTTCCACACCAGAAAGAAGAAATCAAGAAGCAAGACTTCGCCATCCAAGACCACACACTGTGTGGGAAAGCAGTATGTCACGGAGGGTCAGGAAAACCTGTAGTTCACATAGCATAGTTGCCCTGGGAATTGTTCACGATCACTTAGCAGTACACCAAGGGGAATGCTGTGATCTAGGGCCCCATACATGAGTTGCCTGTCCAGTCACTAGGCCATATAGCTCTATCTTCTTTCATCCCAACTTCTACACGCACAATTCATAGGAAAAAACTGCCGTCTCCCTCTCCCAGTCTCAACTATCATCTAAAACAACAGGTCGAACTCCTGATACCACTCCAAACAGAGGCATTCTCAAGCATCCCCAAGGCGGTTCATCTCCCGCATCGGTGGCACAGGTCAGGGCTTCCAATTGCATTTCGTGTCTGATCCCTTGCCACCTATACTTTGGTCCATTCACGTACACCTCCTAGGTGTACGCCTAAGCAGCAGCTTCACATGGACCTTTCACATGGCCCTGAGGACTCGGATAACCTGCGGTTCTCCGTTGCCACTTCCTTTCGATTCTTGACATGTACTGAGGCCACGATGGCTGATGATCACTTTGGCTTCGCATATGTCTATGGAGGACATATTGAACAGCATCCCTTGCCTGATGGCTGCAGTGTTTTCAATGCCGAGCTGGTGGCTATATCTCGTGCTCTTGAGCACATCTGTTCATGCCCTGGAGAGTTGTTTCTTCTGTGTACTTACTCCTTGAGCAGCATACAAGTTATCGACCATCGCTATGCGAAAATCGCTTATGGTGATCGGCTTCTCTGCAACTGACCTGTGTTCAGTATTGTGCTGCAAGGTTTGACAGACGGAATGGCATAACCTCAGTATGCACGACAAACTGCGTGCCATTATGGAGACTACGAATGTGATGGAATTGTTGGTTCACCCCACCGTAGAAATTATTTAGGGTTATTACAATTACTAGCCAAATTTAATGTGTTTCTGGACCAACATATAGGTATTTATGCAAATGAAGGAAAAGGACATCAGTCATAATTGTCAAAAACAATGTGTGAGAGATTTATCTATCTAATTGCATCAGCCATTTTGTTGTTGCTGTTGTCGTTGTCTTCAGTCCAGAGACTGGTTTGATGCAGCTCTCCATGCTACTCTATCCTGTGCAAGCTTCATCTCCTAGTACTTACTGCAACCTACATCCTTCTGAATCTGCTTAATGTATTCATCTCTTGGTCTCCCTCTACGATTTTTACCCTCCACGCTGCCCTCCAATACTAATTTGGTGGTCCCTTGATGCCTCAGATCGTGTCCTACCAACCAATCCCTTCTTCTAATCAAGGTGTGCCACAAATTTCTCTTCTCCCTAATTCTATTCAATACGTCCTCATTAGTTATGTGATCTACCCATCTAATCTTCAGCAAGCTTCGAAAGCTTATATTCTCTTCTTGTCCAAATTATTTCTCGGCCACGTTTCACTTCCGTACATGGCCACACTCCATACAAGTACTTTCAGAAACGACTTCCTAGCACTTAAATCTATACTCGATGTTAACAAATTGCTCTTCTTCAGAAATTGTTTCCTTGCCATTGCCAGTCTACATTTTATTTCCTCTCTACTTCGACCATCATCAGTTATTTTCCCAAACAGCAAAATTCATTTACTACTTTAAGTGTCTCATTTCCTAATCTAATTCCCTCAGCATCACCCGATTTAATTCAACTACATTCCATTATCCTCATTATGCTTTTGTTGATGTTCATCTTATCTCTTATCCTTTCAAGACACTGGCCATTCCGTTCAGCTGCTCTTCCAGGTCCTTTGCCGTCTCTGAAAAAATTACAATGTCATGGGCGAACCTCAAAAGGTTTTATTTCTTCTCCATGGATTTTAATTCCTACTCCGAATTTTTCTTTTGTTTCCTTTACTCCTTGCTCAATATACAGATTGAACATCATCAGGGATAGGCTACAACCCTGTCTCACTCCCTTCCCAACCACTGCTTCCCTTTCATGTCCTTAAACTCTTATAACTGCCATCCGGTTTTTCTACAAATTGTAAAAACTTTTCGCTCCCTGTATTTTATACCTGTCACCTTCAGATTTTCAAATAGAGTATTACCGTCAACATTGTCCAAAGCTGTCTCTAAGTCTACAAATGCTAGAAATGTAGTTTTGCTGTCCCTTAATCTATTTTCTAAGATAAGTTGTAGGGTCGGTATTGCCTCACATTTTCCAACACTTCTATGGAATCCAAACTGATCTTCCCCGAGGTTGGCTTCTATCAGTTTTTCCATTTGTGTGTAAAGAATTTGTGTTAGTGTTTTGCAGCCGTGGCTTATTAAACTGATAGTTCAGCAATTTTCACATCTGTTAACACCTGCTTTCTTTGGGATTTGAATTCTTATATTCTTCTTGAAGTCTGAGGGTATTTCACCTGTCTCATACATCTTGCTCAACAGATGGAAGAGTTTTGTCAGGGCTGGCTCTCCCAAGGCTATCAATAGTTCTAATGGAATGTTGTCTATTCCCGGGGCCTTGTTTCGGCGTAGGTCATTCAGTGCTCTGTCAAACTCTTCACACAGTATCATATCTCCCATTTCATCTTCATCCTCTTCCATTTCCAGAATATTGTCCTCAAGTACACCTCCCTTTAACAGACCCTCTATATACTCCTTCCACCTTCCTGTGTTCCTTTCTTTGCTTAGAGCTGGGTTTCCATCTGTGCTCTAGATATTCATGCAAGTGGTTCTCCTTTCTCCAAAGGTCTCTTTAATTTTGCTGTAGGCAGTATCTATGTTACCCCCAGTGAGATATGCCTCTACATCCTTACATTTATCCTCCAGCCACCCCTGCTTAGCCATTTTTGCACTTCCGGCCAATCTCATTTTGGAGACCTTTGTATTCCTTTTTGCCTGTTTTACTACATTTTATGTTTACACCTTTCATCAATTAAATTCAATATAACTTCTGTTACCAAAGGATTTCTACTAGTCTTCATCTTTCTACATATTTGACCCTCT
Source organism: Schistocerca gregaria (assembly GCF_023897955.1). NCBI lineage: Eukaryota > Metazoa > Arthropoda > Insecta > Orthoptera > Acrididae > Schistocerca > Schistocerca gregaria. The sequence continues at coordinate 128,356,164 of NC_064929.1, forward strand.
GATGCCTTCACTATTTTGTCCCTCAAAGCTACCCATTCCTTTACTATATTTCTTTCCCCCATTCCTCTCAATCGTTCCCTAATGCTCTCCCTGAAACTCTCTACAACCTCTGGTTCTGTCAGTTTATCCAGCTCCCAGCTCCTTAAGTTCCTACTTTTTTGCAGTTTCTTCAGCTTTTATGTATGGAAGGTCATACTGCCAAACACTGTCCCAAAGCTGAAACTTCCTGGCAGATGAAAACTGTGTGCCGGACCAAGACTCGAACTCGGGACCCGAGTTAGTTTCGGTCCGGCACACAGTTTTAATCTGCCAGGAAGTTTCATATCAGCGCACACTCTGCTGCAGAGTGAAAATCTCATTCTGTCCCAAAGCTTATTATCTTTTGTAACAGAGAACGGCATTAATATCAAAGATTGTCATGGGCAAAGCTATGACAATGCCAGTAACATAAATGTCAGGTATACTGGCTTAGAACACTTAATATTTTCCCTGTTCTTGAGATTTGCTAAATTTGGTCGCCAAGCGGGTTGCAGAATGTTGTACACAAGTATTCATTTCCTTTGATTTCTTTGAAAGTATCTTTACATTTTTTTCCGCTTCTATGTATCGAAGGGGCCTTCTTTTGAAAGCACTGAAAAGTGATAGTACTAAAATTCTGATTTTGAAAAGATTATTTGACACGAGGGGGGTGGCCAGAGCTGATGCTACAAAGGCACTTTTATTTGGTTCTCATACGATCAAACAAGTTTTGAATCACATACCTACTAATATGCATAAAAAGGTAGTGTCGTGGTCAGGCTTACTGACTGGTTTTGAAACTGAGTAACTTGGAAAGGGGAATAATGTGTGTTGCATGGAGCAGAGTCCTAGAATGCTCGCAAGCGACTAGCATTTCGCTGTAGTCTTCTGATCAGGGTCTGAGTACCGGCTGTGCACTTCATAAATCCATACATGAATATATCCTAGCAATGAAATTCACATTTTCAGAAGTTGAGGCAAAAGCCAAATCTCTGACTAGTTGTGAAGAATATCGGCAATAAACTCGAAGATGACACAAGCAAAATACAAAGTACGACCATTTTAGTGGGTCAACTATACTCGATGAAGTTGTAGAAAATCAAACACCTGGATAACATCTTGAATTTTAGGTGTTTGTGATAAATGACAATGTATTGGTTGCATTAGCTAAATGCATGGAAAAATACCATCATGTGACCAATGTTTTTGGAATATAATGGGACGTCAAATATCTTACAGCAGAAGGATCTTGAAAAGAACTCCTAATATTGTGAATGATTACCCAGATGATTTCAGAGAGTCATTAGGTGATGAACTGGTGCAGTTCACAAAGCTGCTGAAAAACGGGTATCACTGCTGCATTCATGGAAAAAAGAATGAAGCTTTGGAATTAAACATTTATAAATTGTTATTGGAAAATTTGTTAGGATTGTTTTTTCCAAATGTGAAAATCGCCTTTTCCGAATGTAAAAATAGCCTTACACATTTACTTGTCTTTAATGATCACTAACTACTGGAAAGCATTCTTTTTCAACACCAAAGGGCATTAAAAATGAATTCAGAAGTTTGACTGGACAGTAATGTCTAAATGACCAAAGTGTAATGAACATTCAGTATGATTTACTCAGACATTGATCCAACTTGTATGGTTTCTAAATTTTCCGAAATTAAGTCAAGAAAAGTTTATTTGTAATGATCATGTTTCATTTTATATCCTAAACTGTACGACTTAAAAAAACCGAGAGCCCCTTGTCAGACTTTGCTACGGATCCTGTACTTGCTTAATCCGGCAGTTCCTGTACCAGCTCTACAATAAAATAGATCTGTGTGAAGACCAATGAGATTTGATATTGCTGCGATCCAGTAAAAGCTTTGCGCAAAATCAAGAAAGTGTCACTGTATGTGGACATCACAGATAATATTACTTACAAGTTTTTGAAAGTCAACCAAGAACTTGTGAAACTTTCAAACAACAGAGACAAGCAACTAAAATACTTTGAAGACAGTTCGTTTGTCTTTGTCTAAAACATCAAGTGCTACAAGATTCTATGTAAAACCAGTCCAAAAATTGTACACAACATGTTGTAAGATTTGTGAACAGAAATCTGCCATCAGTGATAGAAATGAAAGTGGCAGGGAGGTGACATGTCACTAATCAGTACTAAAATACGAAAGTATTGAGGTTGCAAATAAAACTTTACATGATTTGGGGCATTCCAAATAACAGCAAGACTTCATATGGCGAAAAGAAGGTAGAAAAAGTGAAGCATGTTTTGGAAAGAAAAGTGTTGCGGCCATTAGATTGCAGTATTGAAGATTATGACCAAAGAGAAGAAAAATTTGATGATGAAATTGTTAAGAAAGCCAAAGATTTTGATGCTATGATGTTGATAATGAATGAAAAAGTGGCTAGTGTAAGAATACCTGAATAAATTCAAATTTTAACTTTAGCTCTACCCTCTTGGTGAAAAGAAAATGAAATGTCAAAATTCATTGAGTATGTGGTTCAACAAGCAAGGAAACTGAAAACAGAAATGGGTATTTTATCAATTCATAAACAAAAATAGACGGAAAGTTATTACTGATGAATTGATGAAGATTGTCTGATTTCTGCCAAAATGATGATTATACTTGAATGTTAGTAGGAACAAAAAACAGAGTTATCATTGAGAAGACTGTGTGTATGTGTGTGTGTGTGTGTGTGTGTGTGTGTGTGTGTGTGCAAAAATCACTTATCCTTTGCAACTTAACGAGAACTTCACTCTTGTTATAAATGGCAGATCCAAACATTAATATTGATCTTTCTAAATGTTTCTCGCTACGACTGTAGCAGTGTATTTTAGCTGGTGCTGCTGGCACTCATTCAGTTTGTGTGTGTGTGTGTGTGTGTGTGTGTGTGTGTGTGTGTGTGTGTGTGTGTGTGTGTGTTTTATCCACCAGAATGTAAAACTGCTTTGGGATGCGTAACACGTTGAAGAAACATACAAAGAACTTATAAAATATCTTGTATGTGACTGAAAACAATGACTGCATGCTTAATCACTGTGATAATTGTCCCAGCGATAGCAAACTGTCAGAAATATTAAAACAGAAATTAGGTTACAAAGGTGCTGATAATGAAACTGAGTTCAGCCAATGGATAAACACAGATCATCGGTCAGAATTGGTAAAGTGGTTGGCAACTGTTGGTGAATACATAGACTTGTTGGTAAGAAAATTACTGCAACTCAAACCACACTCATTTATACCTGTCGGTCAAAATCATTGAAAGAATTGAAAGAAAATCTTACCCCAGAAAAAGCAATTGTGTTAATGGACTTTGGTGAAAACTACAGTTTTGTATTTCAGAATGAAATTCAGAATTACCACTGGACAAGAAGCACCTGTACAACCCATCCCATGTGGTAAACGAAGAAAGTTAACTGGTAATAATGAACTGCTGCTTTGTAAGTGATAAGGAAAGCAGTGGCTAGGAAGGGAGTGAGACATGGTTGTAGCCTCTCCCTGGTGTTACTCAATCTGTATATTGAGCAAGCAGTAAAGGAAACAAAAGAAATTTGGAGTACGTATTAAAACGTATGGAGAAGAAATAAAAACTTTGAGGTTCGCCAATGACTTTGAAATTGTCAGAGACAGCAAAGGACTTGGAAGAGCAGTTGAATGGAATGGACAGGATATAAGATGAACATCAACAAAAGCAAAACGAGGATAATGGAATGTGGTCAAATTAAGAGGGTGAAGCTGAGGGAATTAGATTAGGAAATGAGACACTTAAAGTAGTAAAGGAGTTCCGCTATTTGGGGAGCAAAATAACTGGTGATGGTCGAGGTAGAGGAGATATAAAATGTAGACTGGCAATGGCAAGGAAAGTGTTTCTGAAGAAGAGAAATTAGTTACCATCGAGTATAAAGTGTCAGGAAGTCGTTTTTGAAAGTATTTGTATGGAGTGTAGCCATGTATGGAAGTGAAACGTGGATGATAAATAGTTTGGACAAGAAAAGAATAGAAGTTTTCGAAATGTGGTGCTACAGAAGAATGCTGGAGATTAGATGGGTAGAACTAATGAGGAGCTATTGAATAGAATTGGGGACAATAGGAGTTTGTGGCACAAATTGATTAGAAGAAGGGATCGGTTGGTTGGACATGTTTGGGGCATCAAGGAATCACCAATTTAGCATTGGAGGGTAAAAATCGTAGAGGGAGACCAAGAGATGAATACACTAAGCAGATTCAGAAGGATGTAGTTTGCAGTAAGTACTGGGAGATGAAGAAGCTTGCACAGGATATAGTAGCATGGAGCACTGCATCAAACCAGTCTCAGGAGTGAAGACAACAACAACAACAACAACAACAACAACAATGGAACATGATGTAAGATTTGTAAAAGCTGTCCAGAAAGAAGTGGTAAACGGCTGGCAGTGCATTACCCACAAGCAAAGTATAAAGAAGCTTTAAAAATTTGTGAGCATAAAATTTTTTTATTGTGCTGAGCATTCTTTTTTTGCTACGAGCCTCGTTAAATCTGTGTGTGATGGTTTGGGAGGAAATATAGAATGTATATTGAGAACTAGCCTTCAACTAGGAGACGATGACAAATAGTGCATGTGGTCTTTGCGATATCTGCCAAGCTAATATTGAAAGATGTTTTTTTCATTTCTTAGTGAAAGATTTCCTACACAAGAACAAGATTTTCTACAACCTGCACAATAATACCTGGTAC